>NC_091320.1:17945673-17980673 GCF_038502225.1 Cherax quadricarinatus
AAAAGACTATCTACTACAGGGTCATTAAGACTATCTACAATACGAGGGTCATTACTAGGAATAAGGTAAAATTTACACGTATGTTAGCTAAAAAATAGAAAATCATTCCCCTCCCTTTCTGTAGCTACATTCATCAGACGTTGTGCTCCGGGTTTTCTGGTGTTTCACGGTCGCTCTTACGTGCTAGAACTTTAATTTGTGTCATCAATCCTATACGATACATCCCTCTAGAGCCTGGAACCAATCTTGGGTGGAAAACATTATATACTGAGTCAAAAAAGGAGAATTAGTGTGCACTACCTAGCAGAGTTTACTGCCAGAGGGGAATCATAGGCCTGTGTCCCGTGTGAAAAAAATAATAATTGAACTTTTCGTGTCAGAGGAAAGAAAGTCTCCCTGATAACATTGAGTATACATAGTGTATAGTGTATACTACACTGGCTCCCTAGTATATTGATGATAAAGGCTAAAGTGTCATTTGAAAACAGGTGAATTTGTAAATGAAGTGATAAGCCTATAGAGGCAGGTGCCAGAAGTCGCCAGAAACTTACCACAGGTCAGCTGTTTTTAATAATCTTCCTGGCCTGCTAGTGTACTCGCATATAATCTAGTGATACCAGTAAATAGCAGAATACAGTGTTGTAGTAGCAACTAACCAGTATTATATTGGTACTTAGTGGAGTGGAGTGACTTTCATTAGTTTCTTTTTTCTTGAAATACCAGATGTATACTGTGAATTTCATATAACCTGTAGTTACCAGCGGTCGCAATATACACAACGAGAAGCAATTATTACTACAGAAAAAGCGTCCTTCCTCCAAAATTTGCACCAGTCAACTATAGTGATAATATAGCATTTATTGTGGTGGAGACGGAAAAAAAAATAGAAAAGGTAGATACAGTGATTGATAAACAAGGGTTGAGGTCGACCGTTCGTCATTGTAGGAGTTGCCAGCAGTCACCGGCTCTTCAACACGCAAGTTATACTTTTGTATCAATCAAATCACATATTACTCGGGCAGATAATTTCCAGTAGATCCTTCATGTGTTAGCTCAAATCACCGACCAGTATGGTTTAAATAAGTGACCCACTGATCAGATCAGATCGATTGGTCCGAACCCTTGACTGGTCCGAACCCTGGACTGGTCCGAACCCTTGACTGGTCCGAACCCTTGACTGGTTTCAAACGGTTTCATTGGACAATAAAGCAGACTGTAAACGGATGGGGTTGTAGGCGTCTTTATAAACACAAACATTAAATATATACCAGGAACGTGCATGGTAAGCTGTCCAATATACAAAAAACAGTTAGAAACAGAAATACAAATAGCTAGAGCTTCATTTAAGGAGGTTATTAATAGAATATTCAAGAGGTTGCTAGTAGAATTGCAGTAAATCAACCATTCAAATCATTATGAAGCTGTGTGTAGTCTGTGGTCAGTCAAACAAACGGGCTTCCACATGCATAAATTGTCATTTTTGTGGAAATTGGTGTCACGCCCCTTGTGCAGATATCCAAGAACTAGCTACAAGCAGTATTAAAACAGGGAAGTGTTTTTGGGTATGCCCAAATGAGATAAATCTGTGGACTAAAATCACAAGGGTATTAAAAGAGGTCAACATCAAAGCTGCTTTCATAGAAAACCTGGAAGCTTTCTACAACAGATGGGAACATAAAAAGTCTGGGCTGAATGGTACTGCCCTTGATACTGGCCATGTAGTCAGAAACTGTAAGGCTGGAGATGATGTCCTGGTAGTCAGTAAATGTGGGGCTGATAGTGCTGTCCTGGGAGACAGTAATGGTGAAGCTGGAGGTGCTGTCCTGGGAGACAGTAATGGTGAAGCTGGAGGTGCTGTCCTGGGAGACAGTAATGGTGAAGCTGGAGATGCTGTCCTGGGAGACAGTAATGGTGAAGCTGGAGATGCTGTCCTGGGAGACAGTAATGGTGAAGCTGGAGATTTTGTCCAGGTAGTCGGGAATTATACGCAGGAAGGAATACATATAAATGACCTCATAGGGGACAGGAGCCATAGTAGGGAAACAAGTGTAGTCAAAGATAAGATAAAACCAATATTGCAAACTAGAAATACCGCAGGAAATAGCAAACAAGAGGACTCCACTAGCAATAGTGAGGATATATTACCAAAAACAACTGGTGGGAGCTCCATTGTTGGTGCTAGGGAGGATAGAAGTAAGACAGGGAAACATGCACCAACAGGGAATACAGTCACAGAAACCCAAGGCAAACGGAAACCAAGCCTGTGCACATACTATGCACTCGGTATCTGCTGGCATGGGAAATCTGGAAAAACAGATGGGACGTGCAACTATGACCACCCTAGAAAATGCCATGCCCATATGACAACAGGAAAATGCAAACTCCCTTCCTGTAAGCTTTTTCACCCTGAACTGTGTACCTCTTCAGTACAGGAAAGACTGTGCTATAACTTAAATTGCCAGGCATACCATCTAAAGGGGACAAAAAGATACAAAACATCCAGGCCATGGGAAAACCTGGGTAGCCACAGCCACTCAAGAGGGAGAGGTTTTTTAGTGCCAGGAAGGAAAAAAAACTGGCAGGAAATGGCAGAAATCGTACACCAAATCCAGTCATTCCTGGAGTGGAACCACAGTCGATGGCCTCCACTCCAAACCAACAGATACAGATACTAATGCCGGAAAAAAAATCCCCCCCCCCAGTACCAACAATACCACCAGTCCGATAACATTCTTCTTGGCAAATATACAGGGTCTAAAGCCAGCAACAAACAACAAAATACCTCTCATCCGTGGACTGCTTGCAGAGGCAAAGGCAATGTTCGCAGCTTTCACTGAGACCCACATAAAGGATCACTTGGACAACGAAATATGGATCCCAGGTTACAACCTTGTTGTGATAGAAACACAGGCCTTATCTCTAGGCTTTATTGAACATAGAATCTTCATAGTACTTCTGCAACAACAAAATATAATGACTAGTACATCTAATAATGGCTTCTACAGGGATGGTGATGTCTTGCATATGTCAAGAGAAAAGTTATAACTACAGGCCACATATTTAAACTCACCATGTAATCTGCATCGCTGATAAATGGATAAAGTAGGAGAGAATCACACACCATGTGTTGGTGCCCATGACACACACCAAACTGTTGTTGTTGTTAAGGGCCCCTAGAGGTGGTGCAGTATTATCCTGCTGCTGCTCCCCACAGGACCAGTATCACTACAATCTCCCCCTTCTAAAATATCAGAGACAGTAATCTCCCAAACTGTTAGGTGGGCGACGTACACGTCCCGACCTTCGTAGCCCTTGAGCCTCTTCACCAGGTTCGATATTTTCCAGCGGGGTTTGATTAACTGCTGGAGCAGAATCCTCTATTTCCATAGGGGTAGTCTCAAGGGGCTTTCCAGGAGAAAACGAAGCATCTTTCACATCTATTGGTGTATCTTGAGATTCCACACTAATAGGGATTTCAACTGGGGCTAAATGTCTTGTAGATACTGTAGTCTCTTCACCATTTTGGTAGCGAATGTGGGCGTAATGTGGATTAGCTTGCAGGAGCTCTACCTCTTCCACTAAAGGATCCGTCTTGTTCATCCTACGGTGACTCTTCAGGAGAACGGGTCCAGGATGACATAACCAAGTGGGCACGGAGGCTCCCGTAGAGGAACGACGTGAATAGTTGAGGAGTCTTTCATGAGGGGTTGCATTAGTAGCTGTGCACAGCAGTGATCTAATAGAGTGAAGAGCATCAGGTAGGACAGTTTGCCAGTGTTGAACAGGTAGATTGCGCGACTTTAATGTCATTGTAACTGCCTTCCATATAGTACCATTGAACCGCTCCACTTGACCATTGCCTTGAGGGTTGTAGCTTGTTGTTCTGCTGCAGGCAATACCTTTGCTAGCCAAAAACTCCTGAAGTTCGTTACTCATGAACGAGGATCCCCTGTCTGAATGGATATAAGCTGGCATACCAAAAATAGAGAACAACTGTGAAAGACAACTAATAACAGTTGAAGCAGCCATATTTGCACAGGGGAATACAAAGGGAAACCTTGAATATTCATCTACTATGTTAAGGAAATACCTATTCTGATTTGTGCTTGGTAGAGGTCCTTTGAAATCTATATTCAATCTTTCGAAAGGCTGGGTGGATTTTATGAGATGAGTCTTCTCTGGCTGATGAAAGTTTGGCTTGCACTCTGCACATACTCTGCATGCTCTGATCACTTGTCGCACATCTTCCACTGAGTAGGGCATGTTCTTTGATTTGACAAAATGGTACAGGCGTGTAACTCCTGGGTGACACAAAGCCTTGTGGAGAGCTGAGAGTGATTGCAAATCATGACATGCTGCTCCACAGTGGGACCTAGAGAATGCATCAGGTGAGATGTTCTCTTGACCCGGTCGGTACAGAATATCAAAGTCATAACACGATAGTTCCATCCTCCAGCGTAATATCTTGTCATTCTTTATCCTACTTTTGTGCCTCTTGTCGAACATATACATCACGGACCGTTGGTCAGTCCTTATGGTGAAATGTCTACCAGTTAAATAATGCCTCCAGTGGCGAACTGCTTCTATGATGGCCTGGGCTTCCTTTTCTACAGCAGCATAACATTTCTCTGATCCTTGAAAAGTCGTCCTGCCTGAGATAAGACTGCAGCAATGGCAATGTCAGATGCATCCGTTTCCACTTCGAATGGTAGGGACTCATCAATGGCTTGAACTACTGAGTTTTCAATGTCCTGTTTGAGAGTATGGAAAGCGGCTTCTGCTTCCTTTGTCACAGGAAATGTGGTAGCACTCAATGGGCGGACTTTACTTGAATAGTTGTAGATCCATTGTGAGTAATAAGCAAAGAGACCAAGAGTTCTTCGGAGTGACTTTTTGTCTTGAGGCATTGGAAGTTCCCGTAGAGGTCGTAGTCGTTCAGGGTCTGGGAATATTGAACCTCCTTCCACTACATAACCAAGGATGCTAAGCCTTTTAGTTGAAAAAGTGCACTTTTCCTCATTGTAACTGATATTTTTCTTCTTGGCGGCTTCCAAAAACTTATCAAGGTTTGCATCATGTTCCTCCTGGGTCTTGCCACAAATGGTAACATTATCTAAATACGCGTAGGTTCCCATGAGTTGCTCTTCCTGAATGAGTGAATCCATAATTCGTTGGAAGCAGGCTACCCCATTGGTGACTCCAAAAGGGACTCTGGTAAACTGATACAGGCCATCACTAGCCTGAAACGCTGTGTATGGTTTATCTTCATTCCTTATAGGGACTTGATGATAGGCACTCTGCAGATCAATTGTGCTAAACACGTAGTACTGAGCAATTTTGTTCACTGTATCGTCAATTCGAGGTAGAGGGTACCCATCAAGAAGTGTAAATTTGTTGATTGTCTCAGAGTAATCGATAGCCAGTCTCCGTTTCCTATAACCATCTTTAACAACAACAACCTGTGCACGCCAAGGGGAATCACTCGGTTCTATAATACCCTCCTTCAGCAGCCTCTGAGTTTCTTTCTCAATGAACATCCGATCCTCATAAGAATAGCGGCGTGACTTAGCTGATATAGGATGGCAATCCGCGGTAAGATTTGCAAACAGCTTTGGTGGGTCTACCCTTAAAGTGCTAAGTCCACAGACAACAAGAGGAGGCAGTTCACCTCCATATGTTAAGGTGACACTACCATGCAGCTTCTGAAAGTCCTGACCAAGGATAACATCAGAGCACAGTTGTGGCAGAATAGCTAAATGTACATCTTGATAATCCTTTCCATTAACTCTGAGATTTACCTTACAAAACCCTAAGGTCTGAATAGAGAGAGATGTTGATGCCATGGAAACGGTACCTGATGAGTGATGTAGAGTCAAGGAGAGCCGTTTAACTAAGTCAAGGTTGATGAAACTCTCTGAGCTGCCACTATCAATAAGACCATCTACTTCTGTTCCTTTGATGAATACTTTCACAACTGCCTTTGACAGTGAATTTGGAGTAGCCGCAGAAGTCACTGTTGCTAGAGTCGCATGATCACTGGAATGTGTGGAGGCACTAGCTCTTGTTGATGCATTAGCACGACATACTTTAGCAAAGTGACCTTTCTTGTGGCATTTATGGCACATTGCTTCACGAGCAGGACACTTTGGACGTGGATGTCTTGAAAAACCACAAAAGAAACACACCGTACCTGCTGCTGCTGTCACTGAGGCAGGTTCCCCAGTAACTTCATTGCAAGAGTCTTGGTCAGGAATTGCAGCACTTACCACTCGAGAAGGCTGAGTGGTACTGTATACTTCAGAATTCTTCTGGGCTGAATCTAGAGCTCTTGCCTGGTCAAAGGCAGCGGCTAAGTCGAGAGTTTTATTCTCCAATAAACGCTGCCTTATTATTGGTGATTGCAGGCCACTGATAAAAGCATCCCTGATGGACTCTTCACAATACTGAGCAGCTGTCACTGCTTGGAAGTGACAGTCCTTACCTAAAATTTTCAGTGCTTGAAAGTATTCCTCTAAGGACTCATCAATCTGCTGGCGGCGAGTTGCAAGGCGATAGCGTGCAAAGATTTCATTTGTAGGTTTAATATACTGAGACTTGAGGGTTTTGATAGCATCTTCGTAGGTATTACACTCAGAAATAGCCTCATATATCTTAGGTGACACAAAATTGATGAGCAGACTTAGTTTATCTAGATCTTCTTTAGGAAGGGCTCCCAAGAAGTTTTCGAAAGTCTTAAACCAGTGCTTCCATTCCTGAGCAGCCGTTGATAAGCTGGGGTCACAGTCTAGCCTCTCAGGTTTCAGTAAACGCTCCATGTTGTGATGTAGTCTAGCGCAGGATCACCACCAGGTAGCCCAGGATTCTATGTTCAATAAATTGTTGTGATAGAAACACAGGCCTTATCTCTAGGCTTTATTGAACATAGAATCTTCATAGTACTTCTGCAACAACAAAATATAATGACTAGTACATCTAATAATGGCTTCTACAGGGATGGTGATGTCTTGCATATGTCAAGAGAAAAGTTATAACTACAGGCCACATATTTAAACTCACCATGTAATCTGCATCGCTGATAAATGGATAAAGTAGGAGAGAATCACACACCATGTGTTGGTGCCCATGACACACACCAAACTGTTGTTGTTGTTAAGGGCCCCTAGAGGTGGTGCAGTATTATCCTGCTGCTGCTCCCCACAGGACCAGTATCACTACAAACCTATACAGATGTGACAGAGTGAACAGGCAAAAGGGGGGGGGGGGTTGGCCTGTACATTGCAGAGTCACTTGTTTGCACAGAACTGCTAAATGCCTCAAATAATGTAGTGGAAGTTTTAGCAGTAGAGGTCGAGAACCAAAACCTAGTCATTGTGGTAGTCTACAAGCCTCCGGATGCAACATCCCAGCAATTCCAGGAACAGCTGTTAAAAATTGACCACTGTCTGGAAAATCTTCCAGCTCCTGCACCCAACATCTTGCTCCTGGGGGATTTCAACTTAAGGCACCTAAAATGGAGGAATATAGCAAATAATATTGTTGCAGTAATAACACCAGGAGGCAGCTCTGATGAAAACTCACACTCACGCGAGCTTTTAAATCTCTGCACAAAATTCAATTTAAACCAGCAAATAATAGAGCCTACTAGACTGGAGAATACACTAGACCTCATCTTCACTAACAATGATGATCTGATAAGAAATGTCACCATATCAAAAACAATATACTCAGATCACAACATAATTGAGGTTCAGTCATGTATGCGCGGAGCCCCAGACCGACATAATGAGATTAGTCACGAGGGAGCATTCACCAAATTCAACTTCAATAACAAAAACATAAAGTGGGACCAAGTAAACCAAGTCCTAACCGATATAAGCTGGGAAGATATACTAAGCAACACAGACCCCAACTTATGCCTAGAACAGATTAACTCGGTGGCACTCGATGTATGCACAAGGCTTATTCCTCTAAGAAAAAGGAGGAGTAGATGTAAAACAGAAAGAGACAGGCGCTCCCTTTACAGGCGACAGAAAAGAATAACAGAGCGGCTAAAAGAGGTCAATATATCTGAAATGCGTAGGGAGACACTGGTCAGAGAAATAGCAAGCATCGAACTTAAGCTAAAAGAATCCTTTAGGAGTCAGGAATCGCGGGAAGAACTAAAAGCCATAAATGAAATCGAAAGAAACCCAAAGTATTTCTTCTCCTATGCCAAATCAAAATCGAGAACAACGTCCAGTATTGGGCCCCTACTTAAACAAGATGGGTCCTACACAGATGACAGCAAGGAAATGAGTGAGCTACTCAAGTCCCAATACCTGGAGTTTACCTGGAGAGAGTTTCGGGGGTCAACGCCCCCGCGGCCCGGTCTGTGACCAGGCCTCCTGGTGGATCAGCGCCTGATCAACCAGGCTGTTGCTGCTGGCTGCACGCAAACCAACGTACGAGCCACAGCCCGGCTGATCAGGAACTGACTTTAGGTGCTTGTCCAGTGCCAGCTTGAAGACTGCCAGGGGTCTGTTGGTAATCCCCCTTATGTGTGCTGGGAGGCAGTTGAACAGTCTCGGTCCCCTGACACTTATTGTATGGTCTCTTAACGTGCTAGTGACACCCCTGCTTTTCATTGGGGGGATGGTGCATCGTCTGCCAAGTCTTTTGCTTTCGTAGTGAGTGATTTTCGTGTGCAAGTTCGGTACTAGTCCCTCTAGGATTTTCCAGGTGTATATAATCATGTATCTCTCCCTCCTGCGTTCCAGGGAATACAGGTTTAGAAACCTCAAGCGCTCCCAGTAATTGAGGTGTTTTATCTCCGTTATGCGCGCCGTGAAAGTTCTCTGTACATTTTCTAGGTCGGCAATTTCACCTGCCTTGAAAGGTGCTGTTAGAGTGCAGCAATATTCCAGCCTAGATAGAACAAGTGACCTGAAGAGTGTCATCATGGGCTTGGCCTCCCTAGTTTTGAAGGTTCTCATTATCCATCCTGTCATTTTTCTAGCAGATGCGATTGATACAATGTTATGGTCCTTGAAGGTGAGATCCTCCGACATAATCACTCCCAGGTCTTTGACGTTGGTGTTTCGCTCTATTTTGTGGCCAGAATTTGTTTTGTACTCTGATGAAGATTTAATTTCCTCATGTTTACCATATCTGAGTAATTGAAATTTCTCATCGTTGAACTTCATATTGTTTTCTGCAGCCCACTGAAAGATTTGGTTGATGTCCGCCTGGAGCCTTGCAGTGTCTGCAATGGAAGACACTGTCATGCAGATTCGGGTGTCATCTGCAAAGGAAGACACGGTGCTGTGGCTGACATCCTTGTCTATGTCGGATATGAGGATGAGGAACAATATGACTCAGTTTTTAGCAAGCCGCTAACCAGACTGAGAGTCGAAGATCAAAATGAATTTTTTATGAGAGAGCCACAAAATTTGATTAACACAAGCCTATCCGATGTTATCCTGACGCCAAATGACTTCGAACAGGCGATAAATGACATGCCCATGCACTCTGCCCCAGGGCCAGACTCATGGAACTCTGTGTTCATCAAGAACTGCAAGAAGCCCCTATCACGAGCCTTTTCCATCCTATGGAGAGGGAGCATGGACACGGGGGTCGTCCCACAGTTACTAAAAACAACAGACATAGCCCTACTCCACAAAGGGGGCAGTAAAGCAACAGCAAAGAACTACAGACCAATAGCACTAACATCCCATATCATAAAAATCTTTGAAAGGGTCCTAAGACGCAAGATCACCACCCATATAGAAACCCATCAGTTACCCAACCCAGGGCAACATGGGTTTAGAACAGGTCACTCCTGTCTGTCTCAACTATTGGATCACTACGACAAGGTCCTAAATGCACTAAAAGACAAAAAGAATGTAGATGTAATATATACAGACTTTGCAAAAGCCTTCGACAAGTGTGACCATGGCGTAATAGCGCACAAAATGCGTGCTAAAGGAATAACAGGAAAAGTCGGTCGATGGATCTATAATTTCCTCACTAACAGAACACAGAGAGTAGTCGTCAACAGAGTAAAGTCCGAGGCAGCTACGGTGAAAAGCTCTGTTCCACAAGGCACAGTACTCGCTCCCATCTTGTTCCTCATCCTCATATCCGACATAGACAAGGATGTCAGCCACAGCACCGTGTCTTCCTTTGCAGATGACACCCGAATCTGCATGACAGTGTCTTCCATTGCAGACACTGCAAAGCTCCAGGCGGACATCAACCAAATCTTTCAGTGGGCTGCAGAAAACAATATGAAGTTCAACGATGAGAAATTTCAATTACTCAGATATGGTAAACATGAGGAAATTAAATCTTCATCAGAGTACAAAACAAATTCTGGCCACAAAATAGAGCGAAACACCAACGTCAAAGACCTGGGAGTGATCATGTCGGAGGATCTCACCTTCAAGGACCATAACATTGTATCAATCGCATCTGCTAGAAAAATGACAGGATGGATAATGAGAACCTTCAAAACTAGGGAGGCCAAGCCCATGATGACACTCTTCAGGTCACTTGTTCTATCTAGGCTGGAATATAGCTGCACACTAACAGCACCTTTCAAGGCAGGTGAAATTGCCGACCTAGAAAATGTACAGGGAACTTTCACGGCACGCATAACGGAGATAAAACACCTCAATTATTGGGAGCGCTTGAGGTTCCTAAACCTGTATTCCCTGGAACGCAGGAGGGAGAGATACATGATTATATACACCTGGAAAATCCTAGAGGGACTAGTACCGAACTTGCACACGAAAATCACTCACTACGAAAGCAAAAGACTTGGCAGACGATGCACCATCCCCCCAATGAAAAGCAGGGGTGTCACTAGCACGTTAAGAGACCATACAATAAGTGTTTACCTGGAGTTTACCTCGAGAGAGTTCCGGGGGTCAACGCCCCCGCGGCCCGGTCTGTGACCAGGCCTCCTGGTGGATCAGAGCCTGATCAACCAGACTGTTGCTGCTGGCTGCACGCAAACCAACGTACGATCCACAGCCCGGCTGATCAGGAACTGACTTTAGGGGCCCGAGACTGTTCAACTGCCTCCCAGCACACATAAGGGGGATTACCAACAGACCCCTGGCAGTCTTCAAGCTGGCACTGGACAAGCACCTAAAGTCAGTTCCTGATCAGCCGGGCTGTGGCTCGTACGTTGGTTTGCGTGCAGCCAGCAGCAACAGCCTGGTTGATCAGGCTCTGATCCACCAGGAGGCCTGGTCACAGACCGGGCCGCGGGGGCGTTGACCCCCGGAACTCTCTCCAGGTAAACTCCAGGTAAACACCTTTTGGCACTCTTCTTGAACTGGTTCATGCTATGACTGGCTTTGACATGTGCCCGGTAGTCTGTTCCATTTCTTTATTGCTGTACAATAAAAGATGTTTGAAGCCTGGCCAATGACTGTGGGTACTACAAAGTTGTGCTCCCTCCCCCTAGTACTATGATTGCTTTGGTTCCCAACCTTGACAAAACTGACAGCAAGATATTCTGGACACTGTGAGCAATTTTATAAACATGATTTAGCTTCAGTTGTTTTACTCTGTCTTCAACATTCAGCATATCCAACTGCTGTAATTCATCCTGGCCTACATGTTCTCTTGATCCCAGCCCCACGATGAATCTTACGATTTTGTTCTGGGTGATTTGCAGTCTATCTTTCAGTTTTTTTTTGTCAAGGCAGAGTACCATGAAGAGCAAGCGTAATCCATATGGCATTGTATAAGGGCTAGACATAGGGTCCTGCGAGCCTCAGTAGGTAGACACTGTGCTTGTCTATACAGGAACTTCAGTCTGGCATTCACTTTCTTTACTACACTGTTCCCTATCAATTCTCCTGACATGCATGGGTCAAAGGGGATTCCCAGATATTTTACTGATGAAACTAAAGTGATGGGCTCCCCATTACACTGGACATTAAAATTATTTACCCTTCTCAGTTTATGTTTCGTGCCAAAGAGAATGGCTTCAGTTTTCCCGAGGTGTAATGATAGTTTGTTGTCTACTAACCATTTGCTGCAGGACTCCAGTTCCAGTGTTAAAACAGTAGCTATATCTTGTGGGTCTTTACCTGACACTAACAGGGCACTGTCATCTGCATACAGTAGCAGTTTGCACTTGACACTGATAGGCATGTCATTGACTTAACATAATAATAAGGGACCCAGAATACTACCTTGGGGAACTCTACATGCTATCGGCAGGGGTTCTGATTCCGTTTTGTTGATTTGACAATTTGTCTCCTGTTGCTAAGGTAGGACTTAAACCAGTCTACAGAACCTATACCGATAGCTTGAGGTTTCTTACATAATATATTGTGGTTGACAGTATCGAAGGCCTTTTGCAGGTCTAAGGTTACCATACCTATGAGGTTCCCCTTTGACATTTCAGTTCTCAGGTAATCCATCAGATTAATTAGGGAGGTGTCGGTTGAGTAAGATCTTCTAAAGCCCGATTGATAGCTATGGAAAATGTTGTCATTAAGGTACTTAACTACTTGAGAGTACACCGCCCTCTCTAGAATTTTGGATATTATTCTGAGTATACTAACAAGTCTATAGTTGCTGACATCAGACCTACTATTTTTCTTGAAGATAGGAGTAACTCTGGCCTCCTTGAACCCCTCCAGTACGGTATTAGTGGTGATTGATAGATTTATTATGTGAGCAATAGGGATTGACAGTTCAAAAGCACCATCTTTTAGGAACTTAGACGGGATGTTATCAGGGCCTGTGCTCTTAGTTGGGTTTAACCTGCTTAGTTCTTTTTGAATAAAGTCATGAGATACACTTACTAGTTGACAACTGTTTGGGGTTACCCCTTTATTGGTATAGTATGTTTGAAACTTATCAGAGTCTGTGTTAAAGGTATTTGATGCAGCTGGTAGTTTACTTACTAGTGTTGATGCAACAGATGTGTAGTAGGAATTAAAGCAATTTGCCACCTTAGATGTTTCGTGGCATACCTCGTTATCGATAGTGAGTACTATGTTAGACCTATCTACTGGCTTATGGCTATACCCCAACTGTTTTAGTTGTTGCCAGAGCTTTCTGGGGTTATGCTTATACTCTTCAATTTTTGAGCAATAGTGCTTTGCCTTTGCTCCTTTTATAAGTCTCTGTACTCTGTTCCTCACCCTTTGGAATTCATTTAGTGCTGCAATATCCTGTGTTTGCTTTAAATCTTTTTAGCAGCTGATCTCTGAATTTCATATTATCTAATATCTCAGTAGTCATCCAGGGTTCAGTTCTTCGTTTAATCTTAACCTCTTTAACTGGTGCAATATTATCAAGGATGGTAGTGAACATTGTTTTGAATTTTTCCCAGGCATCGTTTACGTCCGTGCAACTTGTTATCTCTGTCCAGTCACAATTGTGTAGCCTATTTACCAGTGTTTCTTTACTGTAGTTTCTAGTTGACCTCATTTTTATTGTCCTGTGTAGGCCTATCCTATCCCTAGTGATTTTCCTGGTGCAGTAAATGATGAAATGATCACTAAGACCTGTGGTAATGACGCCTGACTGACTATGTTCTCAGAGCGGTTACAAAGTATGTGGTCAATTAGGGTGGCTGAGAACTGTGTGATCCGGGTTGGTGTATTAATTAGTTGAGTGTAACTATTTAAACCTAGAATTTGCTTATACCTTTTGCATAGCTCGTTATTTTGCTGCTGAAAACAGATATTGAAGTCTCCCAGTATTATTGTCTCGCAATTGTTTTCAAGTCCGGACAAGACTCTGGAAAACAAAATACATCAGTGTTTCACGCGAGATGGGAAAATACTAGTAAGGAAAACATCAACATGACAACAATATACCATCTCAAACGAACATGATTTCTCTACCTTCCTTAGAAAAGTGGACATTTCTGTAACAGATTAGATAAGTGCCCTTAATACATATATACGTGTGGTGCATATAGTGTACGTTACTATTATATTGTGCATTATTATTTTTTTATTTTTGATCACTAGCTAATGCCAACTACCTCCAATACTTTATACTTCTTTCTTACTGCTATTAATTGCTCATAATTTTGTGTTACAAGTCAAATCTTACTCCAAATTAATATTATTCATCGTTCTTACCTGTCCATTTAATTTTGTTTACCACTACTTGTTTTTTAGTCACTTTTTATTGTTAGTTTAGTTTAATATGTTTATTATGCACCCCATACCCATCCTGTGGGCGGTAGTCAAAAGATTACAGAGGTACATAATTGGTCCAGGGACTGGACTCCAAAGTTTTGATAGCTGAGCAAGTTACAGAGGTAATGAACTCACAATTTACAAAGATAATGAACTCACAATTTACAAAGGTAATGAACTCCAGGTAGGTCTGGTCACAATCATGACAAGTTACAAAGGCATTTACAGATTAGAGGTACACAATGGGCCCAGGGACTGGGCCCCCAAAGTTTTGATAGCTGAACTAGGTACAAAGGTAATGAACTCACAAGTTACAAAGGTAATGAATTCTGTAAGAATGGTTACTTACGTTTATACATGGCTACAACCATGAACAAATTATAGTGTAATGAGCAATTCACACTTCCACACCCGGTCACAACTGTAATGAGTTATTGGTGCAAATATTGATTGTTGAGACACACACACACACACACACACACACACACACACACACACACACACACACACACACACACACACACACACACACACATACACACACATACACACACACATACATACACAGCGAAGAGGCGGGGCCAGGAGCTGTGACTCGACCCCTGCAACCACAAATAGGTGAGTACACACACACACACACACACACACACACACTCACACACACGCAACCACAAATAGGTGAGTACACACACAGACACACACAGACACACAGACACAGACACACACACACACACACACACACACACACACACACACACACACACACACACACACACACACACACACACACACACAAACGAGATGATGGAATATGTGGCAACAAAGTGCAAGGAGGCAGAGGAAAGTTTTGTTCCCAAGGGAAACAGAAATAATAGGAAGACCAAAACGAGTCCTTGGTTTACCCGAAGGTGTAGGGAGGCAAAAACTAAGTGCAACAGAGAATGGAAAAGGTACAGGAGGCATAGGACCCAGGAAAACAAGGAGATTAGTAGAAGAGCCAGAAACGAGTATGCGCAGATAAGGAGGGAGGCCCAGCGACAGTATGAAAACGACATAGCATCGAAAGTCAAATCTGACCCGAAACTGCTGTATAGCCACATTAGGAGGAAGACAACAGTCAAGGACCAGGTGATAAGGCTGAGGAAAGAAGGTGGAGGACTCACAAGAAACGATCAAGAGGTATGTGAGGAGCTCAACACGAGATTTAAGGAAGTATTTACAGTAGAGACAGGAAGGACTCTGGGGGGACAGACCAGATGGGGACACCAGCAAGGAATACACCAACAAGTGTTGGACGACATACATACAGATGAGGAGGAGGTGAAGAAACTGCTAAGGGACATCGATACCTCAAAGGCAATGGGACCGGACATCTCTCCGTGGGTCCTTAGAGAGGGAGCAGATATGTTGTGCGTGCCACTTACCACAATCTTCAACACATCCCTGGAAACTGGGCAACTACCTGAGGTATGGAAGACGGCAAATGTAGTTCCCATTTTCAAAAAAGGAGACAGAAAAGAGGCACTAAACTATAGACCTGTGTCATTGACGTGTATAGTATGCAAAATTATGGAGAAGAGTATCAGGAGGAGAGTGGTGGAGCACCTGGAACGGAACAGGAGTATAAATGCCAACCAGCACGGATTCACGGAAGGCAAATCCTGTGTCACAAACCTTCTGGAGTTTTATGATAAAATAACAGAAGTAAGACAAGAGAGAGAGGGGTGGGTTGATTGCATCTTCTTGGACTGCAAGAAGGCCTTTGACACAGTTCCTCACAAGAGATTAGTGCAGAAGCTAGAGCATCAGGCGCATATAACAGGAAGGGCACTGCAATGGATCAGAGAATACCTGACAGGGAGGCAACAACGAGTCATGGTACGTAATGATGTATCACAGTGGGCACCTGTGACGAGCGGGGTCCCACAGGGGTCGGTCCTAGGACCAGTGCTATTTTTGGTATATGTGAACGACATGACGGAAGGGTTAGACTCAGAAGTGTCCCTGTTTGCAGATGATGTGAAGTTAATGAGGAGAATTAAATCTGATGAGGACCAGGCAGGACTTCAAAGAGACCTGGACAGACTGGACACCTGGTCCAGCAAATGGCTTCTCGAATTTAATCCTGCCAAATGCAAAGTCATGAAGATAGGGGAAGGGCACAGAAGACCACAGACAGAGTATAGGCTAGGTGGCCAAAGACTGCAAACCTCACTCAAGGAGAAAGATCTTGGGGTGAGTATAACACCGAGCATGTCTCCGGAAGCACACATCAATCAGATAACTGCTGCAGCATATGGGCGCCTGGCAAACCTGAGAACAGCATTCCGATACCTTAGTAAGGAATCATTCAAGACACTGTACACCGTGTATGTCAGGCCCATACTGGAGTATGCAGCACCTGTTTGGAACCCGCACTTGATAAAGCACGTCAAGAAACTAGAGAAAGTACAAAGGTTTGCGACAAGGTTAGTTCCAGAGCTAAGGGGAATGTCCTATGAAGAAAGATTAAGGGAAATCGGCCTGACGACACTGGAGGACAGGAGGGTCAGGGGAGACATGATAACGACATATAAAATACTGCGTGGAATAGACAAGGTGGACAAAGACAGGATGTTCCAGGGAGGGGACACAGAAACAAGAGGCCACAATTGGAAGTTGAAGACACAAATGAGTCAGAGAGATAGTAGGAAGTATTTCTTCAGTCATAGAGTTGTAAGGCAGTGGAATAGCCTAGAAAATGACGTAGTGGAGGCAGGAACCATACACAGTTTTAAGACGAGGTTTGATAAAGCTCATGGAGCAGGGAGAGAGAGGGCCTAGTAGCAACCGGTGAAGAGGCGGGGCCAGGACCTAGGACTCGACCCCTGCAACCACAAATAAGTGAGTACAAATAGGTGAGTACACACACACATAGTTTAGTTTAATATCTTTATTATGCACCCCATACCCATCCTGTGGGCGGTAGTCACAACATACCCATCCTGTGGGCGGTAGTCAAAAGATTACAAAGGTACATAATGGGTCCAGTGACTGGGCCCCAAAGTTATGATAGCTGAACTAGTTACAAAGGTAATGAACTCAGGTAGATCTGATCACAATCATGGCAAGTTACAGAGGTAATGAATCAGCCTCACTCCTATACATGGTTACAGTCATGAACAAATTACAAAGTAATGAACCACTGATACGTCCACACCTGGTTACAGTTGTAATGAGTTATAAATACAAATATTAAGTGGGTCATACACCCACACTAGCGCGCGCGCACACACATTCATCGTTCTTACCTGTCCATTTAATTTTGTTTATCACTACTTGTTTTTTAGTCACTTTTTATTGTGTGTGCAATTAGTGTATATTCCAATTACTTTTTTACAAGTCCCAAAACTATCTTTTGCTAGCTAGTACCAACTACCTCATATTTTTTTACTTTTTATTGTGCAATAAACTGCTCAACTTATTTAATATTACAAATCAGAAGTTACTCCTAAACCAATATTATTTCATAGTGACTATCTGTCCATTTAACTTTGTTTACTATTACTTAATTTTAGTCCCTTATATATTTTCTCCTTTATTTTAGCTTTATATAACTACCCTAGTTCATATATTCACAATTGTTAAAATAATCAAGGTGCTATTCTCAGGTGCTAAAGTAGAATAAGTTCACAATTTTGCCATTATATTCCCAGGCTCCTTTATTTGATTACCACTTTATTGTTCACCACAACTTATATTAGTCCCTTTATATTGTTTTCCCTAATTCTAACTTTAAAGAATTACCTTTCAAGTACTACCTACTATCATATTCCCAAGCTCCATTATTTGATCATCACTTTTTTTGTTCACCACAAATTATTTTAGTCCCTTTTATATTGTCTCCTTTATTTTAGCTTTAAAAAACTACCTTAGATCATTTTTTTTACACTTGTTAAATAATTCAGGTGCTATTTTTTAGCTTTTGAATATTTACTTTGTTTTATACTTAATTCTAACTATAGATTCACTATAAATCTTATAATTACAAGCATTGACCCTGATACCAACCTCTTCTTTAATGACTTAAATGAATCAAACAGCCACAGCCACTCAAGAGGGAGAGGTTTTTTTTAGTGCCAGGAAGGAAAAAAAACTGGCAGGAAATGGCAGAAATCGTACACCAAATCCAGTCATTCCTGGAGTGGAACCACAGTCGATGGCCTCCACTCCAAACCAACAGATACAGATACTATTGCCGGAAAAAAAATCCCCCCCCCAGTACCAACAATACCACCAGTCCGATAACATTCTTCTTTGCAAATATACAGGGTCTAAAGCCAGCAACAAACAACAAAATACCTTTCATCCGTGGACTGCTTGCAGAGGCAAAGGCAATGTTTGCGGCTTTCACTGAGACACACATAAAGGATCACTTGGACAACGAAATATGGATCCCAGGTTACAACCTATACAGATGTGACAGAGTGAACAGGCAAAAGGGAGGGGGTTGGCCTGTACATTGCAGAGTCACTTGTTTGCACAGAACTGCTAAATGCCTCAAATGATGTAGTGGAAGTTTTAGCAGTAAAGGTCGAGAACCAAAACCTAGTCATTGTGGTAGTCTACAAGCCTCTGGATGCAACATCCCAGCAATTCCAGGAACAGCTGTTAAAAATTGACCACTGTCTGGAAAACCTTCCAGCTCCTGCACCCAACATCTTGCTTCTGGGGGATTTCAACTTAAGGCACCTAAAATGGAGGAATATAGCAAATAATATTGTTGCAGTAATAACACCAGGAGGCAGCTCTGATGAAAACTCACACTCATGCGAGCTTTTAAATCTCTGCACAAAATTCAATTTAAACCAGCAAATAATAGAGCCTACTAGACTGGAGAATACACTAGACCTCATCTTCACTAACAATGATGATCTGATAAGAAATGTCACCATATCAAAAACAATATACTCAGATCACAACATAATTGAGGTTCAGTCATGTATGCGCGGAGCCCCAGACCGACATAATGAGATTAGTCACGAGGGAGCATTCACCAAATTCAACTTCAATAACAAAAACATAAAGTGGGACCAAGTAAACCAAGTCCTAACCGATATAAGCTGGGAAGATATACTAAGCAACACAGACGCCAACTTATGCCTAGAACAGATTAACTCAGTGGCACTCGATGTATGCACAAGGCTTATTCCTCTAAGAAAAAGGAGGAGTAGATGTAAAACAGAAAGAGACAGGCGCTCCCTTTACAGGCGACGGAAAAGAATAACAGAGCGGCTAAAAGAGGTCAATATATCTGAAATGCGTAGGGAGACACTGGTCAGAGAAATAGCAAGCATCGAACTTAAGCTAAAAGAATCCTTTAGGAGTCAGGAATCACGGGAAGAACTAAAAGCCATAAATGAAATCGAAAGAAACCCAAAGTATTTCTTCTCCTATGCCAAATCAAAATCGAGAACAACGTCCAGTATTGGGCCCCTACTTAAACAAGATGGGTCCTACACAGATGACAGCAAGGAAATGAGTGAGCTACTCAAGTCCCAATATGACTCAGTTTTTAGCAAGCCGCTAACCAGACTGAGAGTCGAAGATCAAAATGAATTTTTTATGAGAAAGCCACAAAATTTGATTAACACAAGCCTACCCGATGTTATCCTGACGCCAAATGACTTCGAACAGGCGATAAATGACATGCCCATGCACTCTGCCCCAGGGCCAGACTCATGGAACTCTGTGTTCATCAAGAACTGCAAGAAGCCCCTATCACGAGCCTTTTCCATCCTATGGAGAGGGAGCATGGACACGGGGGTCGTCCCACAGTTACTAAAAACAACAGACATAGCCCCACTCCACAAAGGGGGCAGTAAAGCAACAGCAAAGAACTACAGACCAATAGCACTAACATCCCATATCATAAAAATCTTTGAAAGGGTCCTAAGAAGCAAGATCACCACCCATCTAGAAACCCATCAGTTACACAACCCAGGGCAACATGGGTTTAGAACAGGTCGCTCCTGTCTGTCTCAACTATTGGATCACTACGACAAGGTCCTAAATGCACTAGAAGACAAAAAGAATGCAGATGTAATATATACAGACTTTGCAAAAGCCTTCGACAAGTGTGACCATGGCGTAATAGCGCACAAAATGCGTGCTAAAGGAATAACAGGAAAAGTCGGTCGATGGATCTATAATTTCCTCACTAACAGAACACAGAGAGTAGTCGTCAACAGAGTAAAGTCCGAGGCAGCTACGGTGAAAAGCTCTGTTCCACAAGGCACAGTACTCGCTCCCATCTTGTTCCTCATCCTCATATCCGACATAGACAAGGATGTCAGCCACAGCACCGTGTCTTCCTTTGCAGATGACACCCGAATCTGCATGACAGTGTCTTCCATTGCAGACACTGCAAAGCTCCAGGCAGACATCAACCAAATCTTTCAGTGGGCTGCAGAAAACAATATGAAGTTCAACGATGAGAAATTTCAATTACTCAGATATGGTAAACATGAGGAAATTAAATCTTCATCAGAGTACAAAACAAATTCTGGCCACAAAATAGAGCGAAACACCAACGTCAAAGACCTGGGAGTGATCATGTCGGAGGATCTCACCTTCAAGGACCATAACATTGTATCAATCGCATCTGCTAGAAAAATGACAGGATGGATAATGAGAACCTTCAAAACTAGGGAGGCCAAGCCCATGATGACACTCTTCAGGTCACTTGTTCTATCTAGGCTGGAATATTGCTGCACACTAACAGCACCTTTCAAGGCAGGTGAAATTGCCGACCTAGAAAATGTACAGAGAACTTTCACGGCGCGCATAACGGAGATAAAATACCTCAATTATTGGGAGCGCTTGAGGTTCCTAAACCTGTATTCCTTGGAACGCAGGAGGGAGAGATACATGATTATATACACCTGGAAAATCCTAGAGGGACTAGTACCGAACTTGCACACGAAAATCACTCACTACGAAAGCAAAAGACTTGGCAGACGATGCACCATCCCCCCAATGAAAAGCAGGGGTGTCACTAGCACGTTAAGAGACCATACAATAAGTGTCAGGGGCCCGAGACTGTTCAACTGCCTCCCAGCACACATAAGGGGGATTACCAACAGACCCTTGGCAGTCTTCAAGCTGGCACTGGACAAGCACCTAAAGTCAGTTCCGGATCAGCCAGGCTGTGGCTCGTACGTTGGTTTGCGTTCAGCCAGCAGCAACAACCTGGTTGATCAGGCTCTGATCCACCAGGAGGCCTGGTCACAGACCGGGCCGCGGGGGCGTTGACCCCCGGAACTCTCTCCAGGTAAACTCCAGGTAAACTACACAGCAGAACAATCAAAGGCACTTCTCAGAGCCAACAACAACATAACTGTCTTTAACTACAATATCATATCTTTAAGCAAGCATTACGATGACCTCATAGCATTACTAAATTCCTTGCATGCCAATATGTCCATCAATACACTAACTGAAACCTAGCTAAAGCCTGATACTACTGATGTCTATGCCATTCCTGGTTACACAGCCATACACAACTGTAGGCCAGACCAACAAGGGGGTGGCACAGCTATATACTACTCAGACCAACTAGAATGTATCACTAATACTAGCACAAGGGATGAACATGGGGAATATATAATAGCTAAATTCAAATCCAAATACCTACAAAAACCTCTCACATTGATAAACATCTACAGAGTTCCACAGTCAAACATTAGCCAATTTAGTCAAAACCTAGGAAGTATGATAACTGATGCATGCATGAACAAAGATCACTTACTACTCTCAGGTGACTTCAATATAAATCTCCTGCAAGACCAGGACCCACACGTTACTGAATTCACAAACACAATGAGTAACTGCTTGTTGCTACCAACAGTAACAAAACCTACAAGAGTTACGGAGACTAGTGTTTCCCTACTTGACCACATCTGGACCAACACCATATCGCCTTTAAAATCAGGCATAATCACAGATAATACCACAGACCACTACCCTACTTTCCTCATAACAACTCTTGGTAAAATACCCCAAGACACTACTAAAGTCACCTTCAGACTTCACAATGAGGCAGCCATTAATAACTTCACAACAGCAGTAACAAACATTGACTGGCACACTGAGCTAGAAATCTATACAGATATTAAGGAGGGGTGTTAATGTTGCAGTTTAAAAACTGTAGTGTAAAGCACCCTTCTGGCAAGACAGTGATGGAGTGAATGATGGTGAAAGTTTTTCTTTTTCGGGCCACCCTGCCTTGGTGGGAATCGGCCGGTGTGATAATAAAAAAAAAAATAAAAATTAATAATTTTCTAAAAAAGACCCAATACCTCTATAACAAGCACTGCCCTAAAAAAAAACTAAACAGATGACAGCTACGAGACTGAACAGTCCCTGGCTAACACCTAGCATTCTCAAATTCATAAATACAAAACACCTATATGAAAAACAGTACAGAATGGGCCACATAACCAGAGATCAAACAAAACGTTACTCGTCAATCCTTATCAGCCTGATAAGAAGGGCAAAAAAATTGTATTATGAGAACAGATTATCCAACTTACTAGGTGATATAAAAAAGTCCTGGAAAACCCTATCAGAAATTCTAGGAACAAAAAAGATATCACGAAATAGCGAAATAAAATTAGCAAAATCAAATGAACCCCAACTCCCACCAACAGAAACAGCAAACAGACTCAATGATTTCTTCTCCACTATAGGACAAAACCTTGCCAATAAAATCCCAAACTCAGATACCCCACCAAATGACTACCTCACTGGCAACTACCCGAACACACTGTTCCTAGCTCCGACTAACCCATACGAAGTCTCCCTTATTATCAACACACTAAAAAACAAGGCAGGAGATTTAAATACCTTACCACCCTTTATATACAAAAAAGTGCCACAAGTGCTATCACCAATCATTGCAACACTCTTTAACAAATCCATTGAATCCTCTACCTTCCCTACAGTTCTCAAAATAGCAAGGGTCACCCCGATCCATAAAGGAGGAGACCAAACAGAATTGAATAACTATAGGCCAATATCCAACTTACACCCTCTCTCAAAAATCTTCGAAAAATTGATTCATAAACGAATCTACTCCTACCTCATCTCCCAAAACATACTCAACCCCTGCCAATTTGGATTCAGGCCTAATAAAAATACTAATGATGCTATTATACACATGCTAGAACATATATACACTGCAATAGAGAAAAAAGAAGTCCCACTGGGGATCTTCATTGACTTACGTAAAGCATTTTACACAGTTGACCATGACTTGCTCCTCATAAAATTGTCACACTACGGTATAAGAGGGCACTCCCTCAACTACCTCAAGTCATACCTCAGCAACAGAAGCCAGTATGTGCACACAAATGGGACAAACTCTTCCGCACAACCAATTACAGTTGGTGTCCCACAGGGAAGTGTCCTTGGCCCTCTTCTCTTTCTCCTATACATAAATGACCTGCCAAATGCTTCGCAATTACTCAAACCCACACTATTTGCAGATGACACTACATACGTCTTCTCTCACCAGAGCCCAGTCATGCTAGCCGATACTGTAAATACCGAATTACAGAAAATATCTACCTGGATGAGGACTAACAAACTTACACTAAACATTGACAAAACCTACTTCATTCAGTTTGGTAACAGAGCTACAGATGTCCCTCTTAACATAATGATAAACGGATCACCTATCACAAAGCTAAGAGAGGGAAAATTCTTTGGAATCCACCTTGATAATAGACTCAAATTTCATACACATATACAACAAATTTCAAAGAAAATTTCCAAGACTGTAGGCATACTATCGAAGATACGGTGCTATGTTCCACAGTCAGCCCTCCTGGCCCTATATCACTCTCTTATTTACCCCTATCTCACCTATGGAATTTGTGCATGGGGCTCAACAACAATTAACCATCTCAGACCACTAATTACCCAACAAAAGGCTGCAGTCAGAATAACAAATTCCCACTACAGGCAGCACACTCCACCAATATTCAAAACACTAAACCTACTCACCATACAAAACATCCATACTTATTACTGCACCTATTACATACATAAAACACTTAACTCTGATATTAACCCTCCCCTCAAACATCTTGCCAACCTCAACAGAACACATGACCATAACACAAGGCACAGATCACTCTTTGATGTTCCTCGTGTCCATCTCACACTATGCAAAAACTCAATACACATAAAAGGCCCTAAAATCTGGAATTCATTACCTGTAAATATAAAAGAAACACTACCTGTTTATAAATTCAAGTCTCTTCTCAAAGATCACTTACTCACCCAAAACCAAATAAATACTGAATAACTGAACCTTATAAATTGTATATCTTAAATGTTTCTCACAATTATATCACATAAATGTTAAACCTAAGACCCAATCTAACTTTGTTATTTTTTAAATACACTACCTCACAGAATACTCCATTCTACTGAATGTACAACAATGCATGCAACCATATGACCTGTCTTTGTAATACTCATTTGTGCTTTATTGTTATCTGTTTACAATGTTTTATCACTGATTTCATCATTGCTTAGTTAATCTTAAGTTAATTTTAAGCCAGCCCGTAATGCTATGCATACAAGTGGCTTTGGCATGCTGCTCTTACCTGTATTTTTTTTACCTCTGTATGTATGTTCAAATTATTAAATAAAATAAATATAGTCTTCTAAGAACTGGTCCTGGGTGGGACGGCGGTAACTAGTTCCTACTAATATGGGTTTGGTCTTGGGAAGCGGCACTTCAAACCATAGAATCTCCAGTTTATTGTTCTTTGAATCAGGTCTTGGGTTGTAAGCTAAGTCATTTCTAATGTAGGCACATACTCCACCGCCCTTTCTGTTCCTATCTAAGCGTTTTATATTGTAACCTTCTATTTTGACCTCGTCGTCAGTCACCGTATCGTCCAACCAGGATTCAGAGATGGTTATAACTGCCGCCCTAATTTTGTTAGCTCGAATCTTAATCTCTGCCAATTTAGGAAGAAGTGATCTTGCGTTGACATGAATAAAGTGAAGGCCTGTTTTCATAAAACAATTATAATCATCAATATATGGCAATGGGTCATTTGTATTAAAATTAGGTAAATCAATGTCATCGTTGCTAAAGGGTAACTGTGCCAAAGTGCATTTGTTACACACAAAATGAATTCTGGCACATAATGAGTCCAGGGATTGGACCCCAAAGTTATGATAGATGAACTAGTTACAAAGGTAATGAACTACAGGTAGATCTGGTCACAATCATGGCAAGTTACAAAGGTAATGAACCATCTACACTCCTATACATGGTTACAATCATGAACAAATTACAGAGTAATGAGCCACTGGCACATCCACACCCGGTTACAGTTGTAATGCAAATATTAAGTGGGTCATACACCCACACCTCCGATGCGACAGACTAAACTGGCAACAAGAGGGGGTTGACCTGTATGTCACAGAGTCGCTCATTTGCACAGAACTACTAAACACCTCAAATGATGTAGTTGAAGTTTTGGCGGTAAAGACTGAAAACCAAAACCTTGTCATTGTGGTAGTATACAAGCCTCCAGATGCAACTTCCCAGCAGTTCCAGGAGTAGCTTGGGAAAATTGATCACTGTCTGGAAAATCTCCCAACTCCTGCCCTAAACATCTCACTGCTAGGAGATTTCAACCTGAGACACCTAAAATCGAAGAGTATAGCAAACAATGTTTTAGCAGAGATCACCCCAGGAGGCAGCTCAGATGAAAATTCACACACACACGAACTATTAAATCTCTGCACCAAATTCACCTTAAACCAGCAAATAGTAGAGCCTACAAGACTAGAAAATACGCTGGACCTCATCTTCACCAACAATGACGATCTGATACGTAATATAACAGTATCAAAGACAATACACTCAGATCACAACATAACAGAGGTACAGACATGTATGCACAGGGCTCCGGACCAGCAAAATGTGAGCAGTCATGAAATTCTCTTGACAAAATTCAATTTCAATGACAAAAACATACAATGGGATCAAGCAAACCATGTCCTAAATGAAACAAGCTGGGAAGATATCCTAAACAACACAGATCCGAACATTTGCCTTAGAAAAATGAATTCTGTGGTTCTTGAGATCTGCTCAAGACACATTCCGTTAAGAAAAAGAAAGAGAAGATGTAAACTAGAAAGAGAGAGACGTTCCCTATACAGACGAAGGCAGAGTCACAGAGCTGGTGAGTGGGGCCGATATATCTGAAATACGAAGGGAGGCACTAGTCAATGAAATGGCAAATATCGAACTTAGGCTGAAGGAATCTTACAGGAGACAAGAATCACAGGAAGAACTAAAAGCCATAAGGGAAACTGAAAAAAAAAATACTTCTCTTATGCCCAATATTACTCAGTGTTCAGCGAGCCACTGCCCAGACTAAGGGTCGACAATCCAAATGAATTCTTTATGAACGAAACTCAAAATTTGGTCATCTCAAAAATCTCGGATATTATTCTAACTCCAGAAGACTCTGCAGAGGCAATTAATGACATGCCCATGCACTCTGCCCCAGGCCCAGACTCGTGGAACTCCGTGTTCATCAAGAATTGCAAGAAGCCCATATCGTGTGCCTTCAGCATTTTATGGAGAGGGAACATGGACACAGGGGTCATCCCACACACACTAAAAACAACAGACATAGCCCCACTCCACAAATGTGGCAGTAAAGCAATTGCAAATAACTACAGACCGATAGCACTAACATCCCATATCATAAAAATCTTTGAGAGGGTTCTAAGAAGCAAGATCACCAACTACCTAGATACCCATCAATTACACAACCCAGGGCAACACGGGTTTAGAGCAGGTCGCTCCTGCCTGTCCCAACTACTGGACCACTATGACAAGGTCCTGGATGCTGTAGAGGATTAACAAAATAGAGATGTAGTATACACAGGCTTTGCAAAAGCCTTCGACAAGTGTGACCATGGTGTAATAGCACACAAAATGCGTGATAAAGAAATAACGGGAAAAGTTGGAAGATAGATCTACAACTTCCTGACAAATAGAACACAAAGAGTAATAGTAAACAGAGTAAAGTTCGAGGCAGCCATGGTAAAAAGCTCTGTTCCACAGGCACAGTACTCGCTCCCATTCTAACCCTCATCCTCATTTCTGACATAGCTCCATGTCTTCCTTTGAAGATGACACCCGGATTATCATGGCAGTGAGCTCCATCGAAGACACCGCGAGACTCCAAGCGGACATCAACCAAATCTTCAAATGGGTCACTCAGAGCAATTTATTTATTTATTTTTTATTTGGACATGATACATAGTTGTACAAAGAAATACGTATAGTGATTGGGTGTACATGCCAAAAGCCTCTTGTATGCAGAGCATTATGGGCAGCTTAAAATTAACTTAAGGTTAACTAAACAATGATATATTCAGTGGTAAAAATTACAGTAAACAAATTACAACATGAAGTACAAATGAGTATTTCAAATAAGAAACATTAAAGTTGTACAAATTTGTAGCATAACAATGTATAATATAATCGAATCAGATCGAGTAAAATCAATGATTTGTAGTGCAGAAACAGGTAATATGGTCATTAGATGAGTTACTGTGCATTCAAGAGAATGGAGTATTATATTAGGTAATGTAATTAAAAAAAACATAGTTTGATAGGGTCACAGGTTATACATTTATGAGATTCAGTCATTCAGCATATATTTAGTTGTGGTTGAGTAAGTGGTTTTTAAGAAGAGTCTTGAATTGATAAACAGACAGTATTTCTTTTATTTTCACAGGTAATGAATTCCAGATTTTTTGGCCTTTTATGTGCACTGAGTTTTTACACAGTGTGAGATGGACATGAGGAACATCAAAGAGTGATCTGTGCCTTGTGTTATGGTCATGTGTTTTGTTGAGGGTGGTAAGGAGAAGTTTGAGGGGAGGATTTATATCCGAGTTTAGTGTTCTATGTATGTAGTAAGCACAATAATAAATATGGATGTTTTGTACAGTAAGTTTAGTTTTGAATATTGGTGGAGTATGCTGCCTGGAGTGAGAATTTGTTATCATTCTGACTACAGCCTTTTGTTGGGTAATTAATAGTCTGAGATGATTTATTGTTGTTGAGCCCCATGCACAAATTCCATTGGTGAGACAGGAGTGAATGAGTGAGTGATATAGGGTAAGGAGGGCTGACTGTGGTACATAGTACCGTATCTTCGATAGTATGCCTACGGTCTTGGAGATTTTCTTGGAAATTTGTTGTACATGTGTTTGAAATTTGAGTCTATTATTAAGGTGGATTCCTAAGAATTTTCCCTCTGTGAGCTTTGTGATAGGTGATCCGTTTATCATTATGTTAAGAGGAACATTTGTAGTTCTGTTCCCAGACTGAATGTAGTGGGTTTTGTCTATATTGAGAGTAAGTTTGTTAATCATCCAGGAAGATATTTTCTGTAATTCTGTATTTACAGTATTGGCTAGTACGACTGAGCTTGTGTGAGAGAAGACGTATGTAGTGTCATCTGCAAATAGTGTGGGTTTGAGTAGTTGCGATGCATTTGCAATGCAATGATCGGTGACAGCATTTGTGAAGTTTTTTGTATATAAAGGGTGGTAAGGTATTTAAATCTCTTACCTTGTTCTTTAGCGTGTTGATAATAAGTGAGACCTCTGTTGGGTTGGTCGGAGCTAGGAACAGTGTGTTCGGGTAGGTACCAGTGAGGTAGTCATTGGGTGGGGTGTTTGAGCTTGGGATTTTACCCGCAAGGTTTTTTCGTATGGTGGAGAAGAAAACGTTGAGTCTGCTGTTTCAGTAGGTGGGAGTAGGGGTTCATCTGGTTTTGTTAGTGTGATTGTTCTGTTTCCTGATATCTTTTTTTGTTCCTAGAATTTCAGATAGGATTTTCCAGGTCTTTTTTTGTATCACCTTTTAAATTGGCTAATATGTTCTCATAATACAAGTTTTTTGCCCTTCTTATCAGGCTAGTTAGGATAGATGAGTAACGTTTAGTTTGGTCTCTGGTTATGTGACCCATTCTTTACTGTTTTTCATATAGGTGCTTTATATTTATGGATTTGAGGATGCTGGGTGTTAGCCAGGGACTGTTCAGTCTCTTAGCTGTCATCTGTTTAGTTATTTAGGGCAGTGCTTGTTATAAAGGTATTGGGTCTTTTTTAGAAAATTATTAATATATTCGTCAGTATCTGTATAGATTTCTTGCTCAGTTTGCCAGTCGATGTTTGTCATTGCTGTTGTGAAGTTATTAATGGCTGCCTCATTATGAAGTCTGAAGGTGACTTTAGTAGTGTCTTGGGGTGATTTACCTAGATTGGTTATGAGATAGGTAGGGTAGTGGTCTGTAGTATTATCTGTGATTATGCCTGATTTTAAAGGGGATATGGTGTTGGTCTGGATGTGGTCTAATAGGGAAACACTAGTCTGTAATTCTTGTAGGTTTTGTTACCGTTGGTAGCAACAAGCAGTTACTCACAGTGTTTGTGAATTCAGTTACAAGTGGGTCCTGGTCTGCGGAAAAGTAATGTGAAGCACCTAAAGTCAGTTCCTGATCAGCCGGGCTGTGGCTCGTACGTTGGTTTGCGTGCAGCCAGCAGCAACAGCCTGGTTGATCAGGCGCTGATCCACCAGGAGGCCTGGTCACAGACCGGGCCGCGGGGGCGTTGACCCCCGAAACTCTCTCCAGGTAAACTCCAGGTAGAAGGACCTGGGAGTGTTAATGTTAAAAATGCGAACGAAATCTTATCTTGCCTTCAAAGACCACAAAAATGTATCTACCTCATCCTCTAGGAAAATGATAGGATGGATAATGAGAACCTTCAAAACTATGGATGCCAAGCCCATGATGATTCTCTTCAAATTGCTTGTGCTCTCTAGGCTGGAATGCTTCTGTACACTAACGACACCCTTCAAGACTGGCGACATTGCAGACCTGGAGAGTGTAGAAAGAACTTTCACAGCACACGTAAGTACGATAAGGGACACTCATTACAGTTGTGACCGGGTGTGGACGTGTGAATTGCTCATTACTCTATAATTTGTTCATGATTGTAGCCATGTATAAACGTAGGTAAATTTACTTACAATTCTTTACCTTTGTAACTTATGAGTTCATTGCCTTTGTACCTAGTTCAGCTTTCAAAACTTTGGGGGCCTAGTCCCTGTAAATACCTTGGTAACTTGTCATGACTATGACCAGATCCACCTGGAGTTCATTACCTTTGTAACTTGCTCAGTTATCAAAACTTTGAGGCCCAGTCCCTGGACCCATTATGTACCTCTGTAATCTTTTGACTACCGCCCACAGCCCACTCCAACACCCAAACATCCTTAACCATGTACAGTACTAGCCTCGTGTCAGGACCTGGGGTTGATAATCTCTACTGATAAAACAAAGATACTCAATAGGCGTTCTCTTCGACAGAGAGGCACAGTTCCTCAGATCCACTTGCATGATGGGTCTCTTCTGTAATATGTAAGCAGATACAGATATCTAGGCTTTCAGGTTCCACTACTTGGACCTGTTATAACGATACTTTGTCGCCAATACAAAGACTGAGAGCACTTAGAGTTGTGGCAGGGTTTCACCTCAGGTATGGAGCTTAGTTTAGTTATGCACCCCATACCCATCCTGTGGGTGGTAGTCAAAAGGTTACAGAGGTACATAATTGGTCCAGGGACTGGACTCCAAAGTTTTCATAGCTGAGCAAGTTACAGAGGTAATGAATTCACAATTTACAAAGGTAATGAACTCACAATTTACAAAGGTAATGAACTCCAGGTAGGTCTAGTCACAATCATGACAAGTTACAAAGGTATTTACAGATTACAGAGGTACGTAATGGGTCCAGGGACTGGGCTCCCAAAGTTGTGATGGCTGAACTAGGTACAAGGTAATGAACTCACAAGTTACAAAGGTAATGAATCCTGTAAGAATGGTTACTTACGTTTATACATGGCTACAATCATGAACAAATTATAGTGTAATGAGCAATTCACACTTCCACACCCGGTCACAACTGTAGTGAGTTATTGGTGCAAATATTGATTGGTATGGAGCTAATGTTAAAATTGTGTAAATGATGTATCTTGCTTATATTAGATCATTGGTTGATTATGCTGCGCCACTACTTGCACTCGTGTCTGACTGGAAGCTTGGAGGGCTGGAAAAACTGCAAAAGGAAGCAGTGAGGATCGTTTTAGGATGCCCTCGTACTGCCAGAATTTTAAATATGCAAAAAGAGCTTGATATACCAAGCATCAGAGATCGTGTTACTGAAAGAAATATCCTAATTTGGGTTAATATGCTCAGGCAAGCCCATTGAAACCCTTGCACAGAAGCCTTCCAAACTTTCCTCAGCACTGGTGAACACCCTTCTAGATGGATCGAGAAAACTGGAACCGACCTCCGCATGAATCAGATACATGATCTATGTCAATGCAACAGCAGCACTTCTCCGCTCCATGGGATATTACCCCATTCCAAACTACCATTCCTCCATTTCCCCCCCAAACTACTTCTTAAATCATATCCAAAGCTTCGTCTTGAAGCCAGACATGATGCCTTAAGGTGTACTGATAACTTAATCACACAGCACACACTCTCACAAATCATTTACGTTGATGGTTCTGTTCACCAGTCCACTGGTGCAGCTGGTAGTGCTGCTGTTGTCGTACAGAGTGATGGCTCTCTTAAAGAAATTGGAGCACGCATCAATATTGGGCCTCTACACTTCAAACAGAATTATTTGCCATACTCCTTGCACTGATATGTATCCATGTATCTAAGGTTGACACTTTAATTGTAACTGATTCTCTGTCATCCACAAATGCTTTCAACTCATTAAGTATAAATTGTGGCATGCTTTTGTCAGAAGCCAGACATAGGAATGGTAAGATTGTGGACATTAGAGTCAGAGTGCACATGCTGTGCATTCCATATCACTTTGGTCTTCAGATGCATGTTAGAACTGATAAATTGGCTAAGCTGTATACTTTCCAAGAGGGAGTAGATTACAATCTTGGGTTGCCAGTTAGCAGTTTGAGAACAATAATACGAAAAGAACTTCAACTGAATTTTATTGACTTAAGGCTCAGGGAGGATGACACCAGTGAGTCCATCTATCATCATTCTATCATGCAGGAGGAGCCACATGTCTATGGTGCATCCAACAAAAGTCATTATATTAGACCTTAGTGCAATTACAAGTGAGAGTCTTGTTCTATTTTAAATTTGTATTTTTATATTACTAGTTTATACCTAGTTGTACTTTAGTTCATTCCAGCACAACACATAGACAACATCAACTTCATTATGTGTAGTAGTGACTATACTCTTTATGACCAAAATACTCTAGCTATATACTTATCCAAACTTCCCACCACTACAGATATCAGTACTAGAACTCAACACACAACTCAGGATATAAATAACCATATTTTAAACCTAGAAGATGATTGATCACGTTGACCCTGATCTAAACCTCCATAATCTGACACCCAATCAAAACCTATTGGAAAGTAACTGTCTTTATTACACAGCAACACAAGCCACCACTATCCTAAACAATGCTAAAAGTCTATCAGTACTTAACTGCAACATCAGGTCCTTAAGCAAACGCTATGATGACCTCCTAGCACTCCTTGAATCACTAAAGACACCCTTCTCCTGCATTATTCTTACTGAGACCTGGCTTAAGCAGGACACAATAGATATCTACCCTCTACCAGGATACACAGCAATTCACAACTGCAGACCAAACCAAGTTGGGGGTGGTATTGCAATCTATTACTCTAACCAATTATCTTGTATTAGCACCACTTGCTTTAGTGATGAATATGGGAAATACATTTTTGCTAATTTTACTGTAAAAAACCTTAAGACACCTATAACAATCGGTGCCATTTACCGGATACCTCACACAAACATCCCAAATTTCAGTGAGAAATTAAAGTCACTAATAACAAACAGACAAATGAATAAGCACCACCTTCTCTTAGCTGGAGACTTCAACATCAACCTTGGCTTACTAGATGATCAGCCTGTAACTGATTTCATCAACAATATGAACAACACACTTCTCATACCAACAATAACTAAACCAACCAGGCTCACTGAGACAAGTGCAACCATAATAGACCACATATGAACCAATATACTAGCCCCCCTTAAATCAGGGATAATCACAGATAGCACTACAGACCACTACCCTACCTTCCTCCTGACAAACATTAGTAAACCACCACTTGAATTCAACAAAGTCTCATTTAGACTCCATGACGAGGCCTCAATAAGGAAGTTCACAGCTGACCTAGAGATTGTTGACTGGCCTACAGAATTCTCCAAGGCCAATGATATTGTTGACTGGACAGACATTTTTCTTAACAAATTACTTAGACTATACAACAAACATTGTCCTATAAAAACGAAACAGATCACAAACAAACGGCTTGGTTGCCCATTGCTAACCAGTACCATTCTGAAATCCATTGACAAGAAACACCAATATGAAAAGCAATATAGACAGGGCTTAATACACAAAAATATTCTTAAACACTATTCATCAGTTCTCACCAAAGTAATAAAGAAAGCCAAACAACTATACTCCAGTAGATTCACAGACACTAGAGGAGATATAAAAAAGACCTGGAAAACGCTCTCTCAGATTCTAGGGACCCACAAACTGAAAAAAAAAACAAGAATATTGTCCTAACTAAACCTAATGAAACACCACTACATCCCACTGACACAGCTAACAAGATAAACGACTTCTTCTCAACCATAGGATCTAATCTCGCCAATAAAATCCCACATACCAATGCCCATGCCGGGGACTACCTAGATGGGAATTTCCCAAATTCCTTCTATCTTGCACCAACTGAGCCCTCGGAAGTCACCGAGATTATAAAGTCACTTAAAAACAACTCAGGGAATCTGTCTAATGTCCCACCATTACTGTACAAGCGAGCGGCCCACATCCTTTCACATGCTATTTCATTACTTTTTAACAAGTCACTAGAAACTAGCACCTTCCCGAAACTACTCAAGATGGCAAGGGTTACACCAATACATAAAGGTGGTGACCCAACAGACTTAAACAACTATAGGCCAATATCAAACTTACCATTGTTATCCAAAATCTTTGAGAAACTCGTGCACAGGAGACTATATTTATTTGTAACAACACAAAACATACTCAACCCCTGCCAATTTGGATTCAGGAAAAATAAAAGCACTAATGATGCAATCATAAAAATGCTAGATCTGCTTTACACAGCATTGGAAAATAAGGAATATCCACTAGGAATTTTTATTGACCTAAGAAAAGCTTTTGACACAGTAGACCACGACATCCTACTCCACAAACTTGACCATTACGGTATAAGAGGCCATACGCTTGCTTATTTCAAATCTTACCTTACTAATAGGTATCAGTATGTCATCATTAAAGACACAGCATCAACAACACGGCCACTTGATACTGGAGTTCCGCAGGGAAGTGTCCTTGGTCCCCTGCTCTTCCTCATATACATCAATGATCTTCCAAACGTATCCCAACACCTGAAACCCATTCTCTTTGCTGACGACACGACTTATGTCATCTCTCACCCTAATCTTGCCACCCTCAACACCATTGTTAACGAGGAGCTGATCAAAATATCGACTTGGATGACAGCCAATAAACTTACGCTTAACACTGACAAAACCTACTATATTATGTTTGGTAGCAGAGCAGGAGATGCACAAATTAACATTAAGATCGACAACACTCTAATTACCAGACATAATGAGG
>NC_091320.1:17985488-18082988 GCF_038502225.1 Cherax quadricarinatus
CCTTACACCTTCTCCCCGCCCTCACAAACCCTCACTCTCCCACCAACATCTCACAACAACACACAATTCTCACTCATAACCCACAATTTTTCTCGTTTTAACTAATTTCATCAGAAAAAGTCACCACAACATTTACAACTTATAATCACTTTTCGATAAATTCACTAGTCACAATTTTACATATTATGAAGTTAATACCCACACACACACACACACACACACACACACACACACACACACACACACACACACACACACACACACCTCTTTACTCTGAACAACACCAAAAATACTATCAATTACCTTTGAATACTCCAAAAACATCATTGGAACACAGCCAAAATAACCACTGAATACTCCCAGAACACCTTTATAAATACTCTTGCACATCATTTGAACACCTTCAAAAACACCTTTGAATAGTCTCAAACACCATTTGAGTACTCCCAAATACACTACTAAATACTACTAAAACACCATTGAATACAGTCAAAACACCACCAAAATCACAGACTAACCCCCATTTTCACACAAATCCCCTCAAATCACTATAACCAAGACGATTACCAATTTCTATGAGTACACTCACCTCCAATTAAGGTATAACATGAGCGCAAAAAAAACATGAACACAAACCAAACACACATGAACACTTACAAAAGAATCACCTCTTTTTCAGTATCTCTAGCTCGACAACAACGCCCACAACCCACAACACCCACATCCCACAGCACCCACAACCCACATCACCCACAACCCACATCACCCACAACAACAACCCACAACTTATAAACACTTTTTCGGCATCACTAGTTCGATAACAACACCTACAGCCCACAACGCCAACAACCCACATCACCCCACAACCCACATCACTCACAACAACAACCCACTTATAACATCTTTTTTGATATCTCTAGTTCCACAACAATACCCACAACCCTCATCACTTACCAATTTATTCACAATTTTTCCTCTTTCGATACAAATTTCTCCCATTCTTTTTACTGAATCTTAAATGTAATACACATTCCTCCCTACATTACTAAAATTCTAATAAAATCCTCTCCGTACCCATCTCCACGTATCCACATAAATTGATATTATACTCACAACAACTAATCATCTCACTACCCAACTACTGCGGCATGTTTCTACACCCTCCAATCTTTTCCAGTGCATCATAACTTTTCACTTCTATAATTTCTTTTAAAATATTCACACATTACCTTCATTTTCAGTAAAATCCCCCCACATTTCATTAAATTTCTAATACAATCCTCCCCTTACCCCTCTCCATCTCACCCACATTTCTTCACATCCACTCACCCATCTCCCAACACACCTCTTCAGAACACACACACACAAATCACATTTCACATCAACAAATGCATCTCATCACCCATCTCAAATCCACTAAAATCACTGTATCCAAGATATTTACAAAATTCTATGACCTCCTAACTCACACAGACAACTCACTTTACTTTGAACATCCTCAAAACACTCTCATACATCATCATTTGAGACTACCTTTTCTCAATATCTCTTAAGAAATATTCTCTCGTCGACAACCTTTATCATCTCACTACAGAACAACCCCAAGATTACTTCGAACACTCTCATAAATCATTTGAATACTCACATAAACACCTTCGAACATTTCCTAACAACACTGAAGCACTTCCAAAATATCATTTTGAATACTCCCAAATAAGATTTGTCATCTCTAATTTATCTACACTTACACATTTCATTAACTGAAATTACAACACATCCACCACACTACTCCCTCAGTCTCCAGACTTTGCATCATTATCACAAAAACTATCACATACACTTATGACATGAGACATTTTACCAAAACTAACACAAACACACCCACACACACACCCCACTTTACTTTGTACAACACCAAAAAACAACATCAATTACCTGTGATTACTTCAAAAACATCATTTGAACACATTCAAAAACATCAACAAACTCCTTTGAATACTCCCAAAACACCAATGAATACTACCAAAACAGCACCGAATACTGCCCAAACAACACTAAAAATCACCAGAAACTAAGATCAACACCAACTAACACCCATTTTTATAGAAATCCCCTTAAATCACTATAACCAAGACGATCCCACTCACCTCAGACTATTATATAACATGAGCGCAAAAAAAAAAAATACTCATAAATCATTTTGAATACTCACAAAAAACACCTTTGAACATCTCCAAACATCACCGAAACACTTACAACAGGATCACCACCAACTGAAAACATAACATGTACACACACACTCACAAAAAAAAAAAAACTAAGACATCCATCAACAATCATCAGTGACCACTCACCTCAAAACCACTAAGATCGCAGAAAACACTCATTTTTATAAACATTCACACAAAAAATCACAATCACCAACTCCCCTCACTACCACCAACACATACCAGCACAGATAGGGATACCTCCCATGACATCACACTCCATCCTGTGTTTACTTGGCGATCAGCGAGGTCACACCCAAACACCTTGTTTCAACCTGTTATATCTCAAATATCTAAGATCACCACAATCAAGACGTTTACCAAATTCTATAACCCCACCACTAAGATCACACATTTTTGTACACATTCTCTTAAAACATCATCATAACGAAGATCACTAAAACTATCTATACTTTTACTAAGATCACGTAACATTTTGTCTTCTCTAACTCACCCACCAATTTACATTCTCATTCACACTTACACATTTCATTAACCGAAATTACATCTCATCCACCAAACTCCTCCCTCATTCTCCAGACTTTACAACATTAGCACACAAAAAAGCTATCTCATACACTTATGACATGAGACATTACCATAACTAACACAGTGACTAGCTTTGAACCAACTCTGAACAACACCAGAACACCACTGAACATCTTCAAAAAATACTCTGCACGTCATTTGAACACCTTCAAAAACACCTCCGAATACTCCCAAAACACTACTGATTACTACCAAATCACCACTGAATACTACCAAAACACCGTCAAAATCACCAGAAACTAAGTTTAACATCACCATCTAACACCCATTTTATAGAAATCCCCTCAAATCACTATAACCAAGAACTCTCTCCCCATGGGCGCATAAAAAAAAGCATGAACACAAACCTAATACACAAACACTTAGTACATGATCACCAGGCGCGGATATAAGGGAGGGGCCCAGGGGGCCCGGGCCCCCCCCCTTTGGCCCTCTTTGGGCTTTGGCCCAGTGTTGTTACTTGGTTTTTCATTTTGGGGCGAGGGGAAGGAGGGGCCAATCCTTTACATGGCGGGGGCATGCCCTCCCGAATTATTTGAGATTTTAAAGCCGATATATATGTATATATATATATATATATATATATATATATATATATATATATATATATATATATATATATATATATATATATATATATATATATATATATATATATATATATATTTACTTTTCTAGACACAAAACTATGCAGATACTCCTTTTCAAGTGGGGGGGCCCACAGCTCTAGTGAGGGAGAGGGGGGCGGACCCCCCAGGCTCCCCGTAGTTACGCCACTGCTTTGGGATGCATTTAAATTTGTTTTGCAACTTTGCAAGTTTACAGACCACTAATACCTCTAGCTCCATAACAATACAAAAATGCTTTTTAAGGTTGGATACTTATAATAAACATTTTGGAGCTGTATTGATGCTGAGAATAATGAGATGTGGCAAAAAAATCGTGGAAATGTCCTAACTTGAAAGAAATTTCGCATAACACCCAGAGAGGCAGGCAGGCTCTGAGAGAGCGAGGCTCAGCCTCAGCGAGCGTCAAGCAGTGTTGCATGTTGAGAGCACGTGGTAACATCAGACGGCTGATGCGGCGTGACCCCGTGACTGTGAGTCACCGTCCCCCGGTATTTCAAGGCTCCAACACACATACTGACTCACTGCGAGCCGGGCACGAACCAGGACGAGAGGGTAAGGGTTCATGAACCATTCAGTGACCTTACTGCACCAGGTAAAGGGGCCAGGGCAAGATTAATACATTAGGCTATTGTGTTTATGCCTGTTTTGGGGCCTTGTGGGACAGTGCCAGAGTGGAGTGGGTTGGAGCCTTGGAGCTATGCCTACGGTAGCCTACCGTGAAAGAGTATAATAATAATAATAATAATAATAATAATTGTTATTTTTATTAGGCTAAGTTTCAACATATTTACCGTCGAGGGCCTCGGCTTGGAGATGTCAAAATGCCGAGGGCTAGGCTTCGACGGAGCGAGTGCCATGATGGGGAAGTTCAGAGGTTGTGCCGCCATCATCATGCAGCAATACCCCCTGGCGAAACCGATCCACTGTTTCAGTCACCGACTGAACCTGGTGCTGACTAAGGCCTGTGATGTCAAAGAAGTCAAACTCGCCCTCCAGATGCTGAACGAGGTGTACAACTTCATCCATTCCAGCAACATGCGGATGCTTCGGTTTACCAAACTCGTGAAGCTATCCTCAGCCAAGCGGGAAAAGCTGGTGCCCCTGTGTCCCACCAGATGGGTCGAGCGGCACGATGCTGTCCTCGTGTTCATCGAGTTTCTGCCTCTCATCGCTATTTTTCTGGAGGATGAGATGAAGTTGGATGCCAACGCCGGACTCCTACTCGCTGCGATTCGGGACCCCCGCTTTCTCGTTGGGTTGGTTGTGGCCGAGTCCGTTTTGGCACACATGCTTCAGCCAAGCAGAACCCTACAGAAAAAGGAAGGTGACCTGGTATGTGCGTACGCACTGATTCGTGAAATTGGGACTCTGTTCTCCAAATTTAGAATGGATGCCAAGGAGTACTTCCACGCTGTGTTCGTGAAAGCCAAAGATCTTCTAGTTTAAGTGGGCTCAGCTCACGATGACGTCCCTATTCCCAGAGTCTGTGCACGACAGACACAACGCGCGAATGTCCCAGCGGCATCTGCTGAGGAGTACTATCGGCGCTCGGTGTATATTCCGTTGGTTGACCATGTGATCGCTGAGTTGAAGAGCAGATTTGATGATGACACTGTGCCCGTTGCTCTCCGATTGAAGGAGCTGCTCAGGGGCTCAAAAGCAAACGTGGATGCTGTTCTTAAAGCCACTATACTCTACGAAAGTGACGTTGAGTCACTTTTGCTCGTGCAGACGGAAACACAGCGGTGGACATGTTCCGCTCCGGCCTTCGAATCTGTCAAGAAAGCAAAGGAATAAGCCGAGGCCCGTATGTTTCCGAACATCGCGAAGCTCCTTACCATCTTACTGACCCTGCCAGTCTCAAATGCAGAAGCCGAACGATCGTTCTCAGCCCTGAAACGCCTGAAGACATACTTGAGGAGCACCATAGGTCAGGATCGCCTCAACGGCCTCGCACTACTCGCCGTCCATAACGATGTACATGTTCCTGTTGATCGTGTGATCAACAAGTTTGCGGAAAGGAACCGCCGTCTTCTCTTTGCTTAGGCTGCAGTGTGATTAATCCTTTCAGTGTAATAACCTTTGCATGTTACTTTTAAGGCTACTATTATAGGTAATATTATAAAGTATAATGCTTACTGTCTTAAGCAGGTATATATATATATATATATATATATATATATATATATATATATATATATATATATATATATATATATATATATATATATATATATATATATATATATTCTACATTTAAGTTAATGTCTAATGTAAAAGTCTCTAGCTATTAAATTCTTACTTTCAATAAAGTTTTAATAAGATACAAAATTCCTCACATTGTAAGGTCAGTGTTTTTTTTTTCTCAGAAAAATCGGCCCTCTCATTTGGATCCAAAGAGAAACACTGGCACCTAGAGCCGATGGTTATGCCCATTCATTTAGGTCAGTCCGCCAGTAATTAACAAATAAGAATCCCGTTAGTGGAGAAACGGTAATGCTAATGCTCTTTAAACAACCGAAAATTCTGCCGTCGGCCCCCCCCCAAACTTTGTTCCTAGATCCGCGCCTGATGATCACCATCAACTGAAAACATATCTTGTACACACATAAATCTAAGACAACCACCATCAACAAACGCCCATATTCACTTACCTCAAAAACCACTAATATCACAGAAAACACTCATTTCTTATAAACATTCACACAAAAAATCATATTTGACAATATCTAAGCGCACTCACCTCACTACCACCAACACACGATGTCACACCCCACAGGACCGGCGAGGTCACCTCCAATGACGTCACACTCCCATCTGTGTTTACTTGGTGGTCACATCACACCCAACCCACCTTGTTTCAACCTGTTGTACCCACAATATCTAAGAACACTATAACCAAGACGATTACCAGATTTTATGACCCCACCACTAAGATCACAGAAAACACTCATTTTTATAATCATTCACACAAAAATCACGATCACCAATTCCATATCATGTTTACCATCATCTATCACTAAAAATCTAAGATCATTCATCTCAAAACTACTATGATCACTGAAAACACTTATTTTTTTAAACATTCGCACAAAAATAAGACATACACAAAAATACCACGACACTTCCACCAACATCTATAACATAACATGAGCACTATAACATATCTCCATCACCAAAAATAAAAATAATACACAGACACCCACAACTTATACATTTCAATCGCAAATTTAAGACATGAGACATACACACCAAATCTAAGACATTCACCTCCAACTAAGACATACACATCATAACTAAGACATAACACCAAAACCTATAATTGACATATTGACAATAAATATAAGACATAAGCACAAAAAAATTTACCATGTCATGAGACATTACCAGAACTAAGTCACACACCTCCATCTAATACACAATCACTTTACTAAATTCATGTTAACTATTCATCAACAAAAAATATTAATACAATTTACCCACCAAATTTATGTTATAATCATCAAAACATAAAATTGTTTTTATAACGAGGTTGTTTGGTAGGTGCTGCAAGCGGGTGGTTAATGATACGTCTTCGGAGGCTTCTTACTTTATTGTAAAGTCGTGGTGGGTACACAGTTTAGTTTAAGTTAGTTTAATATGTTTATTATGCACCCCATACCCATCCTGTGGGCGGTAGTCACAGGCTTGTGTGTTTGTGCCCATGGCCCGGGCAGGGCCATCCCACGAGAGAGAGCTGGGAGGCCTTGTGTCTTGCTGCTAGGCCGCTGTGTGAGTGAGAGGGAGGCAAGTCTGGGCATACTGAAGTGGCAAGGCCTATAGGTGGCAGCACCAGCATGGCGCAAAATATGAACTAAGCTGGCAGACAGCATGGGCTGTCTGTGCAGACAGTACAGGCTGTCTACATACGCTCGGCCACCTACCGCGCATCGTCCCGACGCGATAATACTGGTGGTAAAAGAAACTCGGTCTCTCTCTCGTAGGAACAGGGCACAGAACACAAAATAAAAACATATATATACATATGGACATGGAAAAAAACTTCCTACAGGGAGGGAAGAAAAAACATGTGGGGTGTGCTAAACATCGTGGTCAAAGGCAGTGTGCATCGAAGGGCATCACTGCACGCCTTCCTGCGTCTGGACAGATACTACAACACGAGAGACATCGCTGTGGCTGAGCTGTGATGTAACAGGTTACGGTCTCCTCTGGAACGGTGAAGCAGTCATTGTAGGAGTCGCTGCAGGTTTCACTCAACCTGGGGCACAACATGCTGGTGCCCTCGAGTGAGGCGTTGACAAAACTCGGCAACTGGGCAGGACTTCTGGCAAGTGACTCAGGAGGACACTTCTCGACTGGTACTGTCGCTGGGCTGTCACTGCCAGCGAGCGTGGAGCGAGTTGTGGAGCGAGTCGTGGCAGAGACTACTGGGCGAAACATCTGGGAGTCGTAACATCATACACCAGACTGCAGTGAGAGAGCTAGCAGTCAAAGTGACATCTTCTTTGTGCAGGCTGCTCACTGAAGCTTGTGACACAAGGCTGACACAGCGCCTGCCGACAGGGCTAACTGCGGCTTGGCGAGTATCATTCGGCAGTTGGAGTTATAGCAGAGATTAGTCTAAGCATCCCCAGACGTGTTTCTCTACATATAACTGCACTCTGACGGTCTGGAGGTGAAGTGAAACAAATCTCGATGGGAATCGTAGCAGGTACGATTCTGCAGAACATCATGAGCGACGAGCATAAAAGCTTTCTGTACAAGAGGGCTCATATGCTCAGGGCTGAGTAATCAACTGTCAAACACACTGGTCACACGGGTGACTTAACACAGTGGTGCTACTCAGGTCTGGCTCAGACCTCGCTGGACACACGGAAACTTTACACACACCACGGTACAACATGGCTTAAACTAGCAAATGATGCTTTTCTGTGCATAAAACTGACACTAAGACATACTAAAATGTGAGAACACTGACTGAGAGGAATTAGTTAACACACGACATATATCTTCTCTCAATCTTCTCGACAATACTGAAACAATTACTGAACACTCGATGGTGACATCATGTGATGTCAGGCGTGATGACATCAGCAGCACTGACGTCAGCAGACATCTCGAGGTGACGTCAGCAGACATCTCGAGGTGACGTCAGCAGACATCTCAAGGTGACGTCAGGCAGACATCGTGACGTCATGAAGTCGGGCAGCATCGTGGGTGACGTCAATGTGATGCGGGCAGCAGACCACAGCATGTGGCCTGGGACATCTGGTAACTCAAGTAGCTCGTAGGTCTACGTGACATCACCCACACCCACGTGGCGTCGTGATCCACGTGGTGTCATGATCTACGTGGCATGCTGATCCACGTAGCTTCGAGTGGCCTCGGGCACTCGGATACACAGCTCTGGCAATGAATCACACGAAAAACAGCAGAAAACACAGCAGAGGGAGTGGGCAGTGGTGAGTGTATGGTAGTGTGGTGGCAAGGAGCGTGGGTGAGTGTATGGCAGGGGAGCATCTGGCCATTCCTCCTCCTCCTCCTCCACCCACAAACATGTGGAGAAGCTCACACTGGATGCAGAAATCACCACAAAACTCACCTCTGGCTTGCTGAAACAGCTGTGCTGAGCTGAACAACAACAGCAACATACAAGTGACACTGAACATGTGACTTGAGAAACAGCGTGGGACGCTGTAGCGTGGGGTCACTGTGACGCCACTTACAATTCTCGAAGAAATTTGGTAAAGCAAGGCCTATAGGTGGCAGCACCAGCATGGCGCAAAATATGAACTAAGCTGGCAGACAGCATGGGCTGTCTGTGCAGACAGTACAGGCTGTCTACATTTTACACATTTTCTTCTCAAACTGAATATTCATACCGCATTTATCATTTCTCACCTATGTTACATATCACATTTCTCACCCTCATCATCCCTAAAACATCCTTTCTTATTCATCCGTATATCACCTAGAGATGTTTTAACCCCGATGTGGAAATTATTTAATTTCCAAAGCTATAGTGCCTAATAAGTGTTTAATGTGTTGATTTGGGTCAAAATGTATTTGCATTTTTAATGGAACCAGCTGGGTTCCCGCTGCGCCTGCGCAGATGTGCGGGGGGGTGGGGGGTCGAGCTGGGGCACTAGGTGGCGGGAGTGTTTTGAATGGGTGAGGAGGCTGAGAAAACCGGGAATGAGGAAACTGGCGTTCACGGCGGCCTAAGGATCAATATAGGCCTCAATTCATAATAGGAAGTGTCGTGACTGTCCCTAGTGAAGAGTGAGGGAACGTGATTTACGGGACCACCGTAAAAAGGTGGTAAAATTAGTGAATAATGTTCGACTGGGTGTGACAGGTGCACAGCCATGGTGTGTGTCCAAGGGAAATACCCGTGTGTTAATCCTCGCTCATCGGCCTCAGATCTTAATGGAGTGACCTCTAATGTGTATAATAGTTATGAGACATTAAATCGTCTTGTGAATGGTAATGTAATCAGTGATAATAACATTGAGTTAAGAGAATGCGGGATGTGAAATAGATCGCCCTGCTCCGAGTGAACGCGTGACTCTCGTACCGAGGATAGTGAAGCTTTATGGAATCACGACTTCTAAACCGGGACAAACCGACGGATACCTCGTCCTGCTGGAATAAGAACCGTGTCGGTGTAGCAGGACATCGAAATGAGATGGGGAATGGAGGAAATAAGGAGTATCAATCACCCACAGTTAAGTAACCCTTCTAGTTATAGCAGACTGATGGTGGCCAGTTAGGTATGTTGTAATTGGATAGGTTATGAGTGATCCAGCTACATCAAGTGACCACCAGAGAACATCTGGTAAGTGGTGGGATTATGTACAAATGTTTTTCCTTGATGGATGTATCCATGTGTATCCTACCCCCCCCCCCTTCATTCAGCTAAACTAATATAATCTATATAGTCCACAATTAATTAGTAGCGCCGTGCTTGAGGGTGCTACCCAATTTATACTGGTCTCGGATAGATGTGGACAAGATTGTGAGGGTCGAGGGGCCACCTGTAGTGACCAGAGGTGGTTAAGTTTTCTCACATGTCTACACGGGGTGACTACGGTAAACAATATGGTTGTCTCCCAATGAGATTACTTGTATGTATATGATGTTGAGGTACATACAGATAAGCACCCTATAAAATTTTCCACATCTGCCCGCTGGTCCTTCCTGAACCGGATGCAATCAGTAAAAAATTAATTGAATTAATTACTTAATAATTAAGTGACTGATTGAAGGAAGTGGGTATAGGGTACACAAATTTAATCGGTCGTGTGGTGGAGGAAAATTAGCCCAATTAATTACTAGCACTTGGGTGGCTAAGATTTATACAAGAGTAAAGTGCAAGAATTACTCTCACAAGGTGTCTACTTAAGTTGTATAATTGGTGATTATTAATTTGCTAACCATGGCTGGGTCTGAGGAAGTTAGTGCGGCTGGCAAGTCCATGGATGCCAAAGCAAAGAAAGCTTCACTACAAGCTCGGAAGGGTCATGTTACTAAATCATACAAGTGTATGGAGTTAATGAGACAAGAAACGGTAAACCCTGATGAATTAAAGCTACACCTAGATGCCTTAGGAAATAGACATGAGTCATATAGATTGTGGTTTAAAGACTGTGAAAGAGAGCTGCTAGAGAATTGTGCAGATGATGCTGAAAGGGAGCGGCTGCTGGATCAATATTATGAAGTGGAGGACAACATTGTGTCCTGCAAAACTAAGGCTTTGGAGAAGGTAAAGGGTGTAAACAATGTTGTTGGTCAACCTACTAAGGAAAGTCAGAGGCGTCTACCAAAACTCCCAGAATTATGTATGCCTGTGTTTAATCCGGGAGAACACTGGGAGGAGTTTTGGTCTATCTTTAAAGCAGTCGTACATGATAGGAGTGATCTTGCAAGTGTTACCAAATTATGCTATTTAAAGGGACAAGTAAGGGGAGATGCGCATGTTCTCATACAAGCATTCCCAAATGTAGATGACTCCTATAGTGAGGCAGTTGACTTGTTGTAATAAAGTTGGTAGAATTACCGACAATATGTAAAGTAAAAGGACACAAGTGCAACTAATGTGACATTTATTGTGGCAACGTTTCGCTCTCCAGGAGCTTTATCAAGCCATTACAAACAATACATGGACACAGAGGGTATATAAAGGCACAGAGTGAGGTGAATACTAGTGAGGTACCATTTCGATGTTCACTAGTGGTAGTAGTAGTAGTAGTAGTAGTAGTGGTAGTGACAAAAGTAATACAATATGGTAGAGCAATTAATTCGTACATGAGTAAAAGGATATAAAAGCTATTACTTGGGTAACATAAAAATAGGTTGGACAAATATAAACTGGAATGAGGCAGCTTGTTTCAGTGTTCACTCTCTGTGCTTTGTGTAGTATAACAGGAGAGACTATGTGATGGCAGGGTTTACTGTTTTCAGGAGGATTCTTGCTAAGACTTCGGAGATGGTGAAGCTGCCGTTGTTTTGTTTAATTGTATTCGAAACAGCGATCAGTGCTGATTCGAGGCACTTGCGTCTGCGGAAATTAGTTTCTTTGATCACTAATTGGGCGTCTCTGAATTTCATGAGATGATTGGTGGAATTTCGGTGTTGTACACAGGCGTTGTTCAGGTTATCGTTCCTACATGCGTAAATGTGTTCATTGAGGCGGGTGTCAAGGTTTCTGGCTGTTTCACCTACGTAAATCTTGTCACAGCCTCCACAGGGTATAGTGTAAACTCCTGCATTGACTGGTTCGTGGTGCTTGGATTTTGTCCTGGTTATATCCTTTATTGAAGTGCTAGAAGCGATGGCGACTCTGGTGTTAGCTTGTGAAAGTGCTTTTGAGACGTTCAGTGCAACCTGACTGTTGGGAAGAATTATAACTTTGCTGGGAGTGGTGTTGATGCGTGGAGAATTTATGATCTGAAGAGCTCTTTTCTTGCAGTCTTTGATGAAAAAAGAAGGAAAATGTAACTCTGTGAATGTTTGGTGAATGTATGTACACTCCTCGTCAAGAAACTCAGGACTACAAATTCGGTATGCTCTTAGGAAAAACCCGATGATGATGCCTCTTTTGGTCTTGGTATCTTGACTGGAATAGAAGTGTGTGAGATCATTTTTATTGGTGGGTTTCCGATAAACTTGAAATCTTAGGTTGTTGTCTACTTTGTGAATGAGGACGTCGAGGAAAGGTAGCTTGTCATTGGACTCTTCTTCTAGTGTAAACTGGATCGCCGGTTCAACTGCGTTGAGCCTTGCCTGAAGATCCCGTACATCAAAACGTTTTGGAGTTATTACGAGGACATCGTCCACGTAACGTAACCAAGTGACGCTTGAAGGGATGATGTTGGCGAAGTGTTCGGACTCTAGGTGTTCCATGTATAAGTTGGCTAGGACGGCACTTATGGGGGACCCCAGTCCCATGCCGTAGGTTTGTTTGTAGAGCTTGTTATTGAAAGAAAAACAGTTGAAATTAACACAGAGTTCAATTAAGTCAACAAAATCTCCGGGAGGTAGAGGAAGATTAAGGTCCTGATTGACTTTACGTCGTAGAACCTCGATGGCTTTTTTGGTAGGTACTTTTGTGAAGAGGGAAGTCACATCCAAACTGCTTAGTTTCTTGTTACGGATGGGGAGGTTACGGATGCGGTTGAGAAGGTCACCTGAGTGTTTAAGATGAGCGGGGCTGATGGTCCCCAGAAGGCAGGAAAGATGTTTGGCAAGAACTCCGGCTAGTTTGTGTGGAGCACTGCCTATTCCTGACGTGATTGGTCTGAGAGGAATATTGTGTTTATGGGTCTTGGGTAAACCATACATGTGTGCTGGTTTAGGGTTGCTTGGTAACAAGTACAGAAGTTTCTTCCCTTCTCTAGTGCGTTTGAGTATTTGTCTGGTTTTGTATAGAAAATCTTTGGTGAGCGTCTCCCACTGTTGAGTGCTGATGGGTTCGTATGTAGATTGATCATTCAAAAGGTCCATCATTTTAGTGTTGTAGTCACTGGTGTTGAGGATGACGACTCCACCTCCTTTGTCGGCGGTGGTGACGATAATGTTGGGGTCGTTGGCGAGGTTCTTAAGGGCAGTGATGTATCGTCTAAGAAGATTAGAAGTAGAAGGTTCACATAAAGCTGCAGTGAGAAGGCCCTGTATATAACCCTTCTGGAAGTTGCTGTCACTGTGTCTATGGTTCCTGGTAACTAGATTTAGTTGATAGTTAGGTTTGCGTATGTTGGTGGTAAATTTGAGTCCCAGACTCAGTGCTTGTTTTTCGTAGTCGGTTAAGGTGCGTGACGATAAGTTGTTTATCAGGGATTCACGTCCCATTTCCTTCCATCGACTGTTAGAGCAGAGGTACTGAAGTTTGCGATTGAGTTTGATCTTCTGTTGGAGGTTAGCTGTGGTGACTGTGCTGAGAATATGCTCAGCAGTGTGTTGGTCAATCTGAAGATTGGCCCTCATATTCCTTGCAGTTTCAAAGGTTTCCTTAGCGATGTTAGAAAGTTCTTCGGCACATTCAGTTAAGTAAGCTTGGGTAGCTGGAGAGAAGGGGTGCTTGGAGTTGGAGAGTTGTGCAGGAGTAGACTTAGGGATCACCTTCTCTGCCAGGCAATCTTGTAGGAAGTTGTGTCTGTTGCAATAGCTGTGAGCACGAAGAATGGTGTCCAAATAACGTCTGCATGAAATGTCCATTATGTTGCGGTGTCCGACAGATTGTAATAAAGTTGGTAGAATTACCGACAATATGTAAAGTAAAAGGACACAAGTGCAACTAATGTGACATTTATTGTGGCAACGTTTCGCTCTCCAGGAGCTTTATCAAGCCATTACAAACAATACATGGACACAGAGGGTATATAAAGGCACAGAGTGAGGTGAATACTAGTGAGGTACCATTTCGATGTTCACTAGTGGCAGTAGTAGTAGTAGTAGTAGTAGTGGTAGTGACAAAAGTAATACAATATGGTAGAGCAGGAGTTTACACTATACCCTGTGGAGGCTGTGACAAGATTTACGTAGGTGAAACAGCCAGAAACCTCGACACCCGCCTCAATGAACACATTTACGCATGTAGGAACAATAACCTGAACAACGCCTGTGTACAACACCGAAATTCCACCAATCATCTCATGAAATTCAGAGACGCCCAATTAGTGATCAAAGAAACTAATTTCCGCAGACGCAAGTGCCTCGAATCAGCACTGATCGCTGTTTCGAATACAATTAAACAAAACAACGGCAGCTTCACCATCTCCGAAGTCTTAGCAAGAATCCTCCTGAAAACAGTAAACCCTGCCATCACATAGTCTCTCCTGTTATACTACACAAAGCACAGAGAGTGAACACTGAAACAAGCTGCCTCATTCCAGTTTATATTTGTCCAACCTATTTTTATGTTACCCAAGTAATAGCTTTTATATCCTTTTACTCATGTACGAATTAATTGCTCTACCATATTGTATTACTTTTGTCACTACCACTACTACTACTACTACTACTACCACTAGTGAACATCGAAATGGTACCTCACTAGTATTCACCTCACTCTGTGCCTTTATATACCCTCTGTGTCCATGTATTGTTTGTAATGGCTTGATAAAGCTCCTGGAGAGCGAAACGTTGCCACAATAAATGTCACATTAGTTGCACTTGTGTCCTTTTACTTTACATATTGTCGGTAATTCTACCAACTTTATTACAATCTGTCGGACACCGCAACATAATGGACATTTCATGCAGACGTTATTTGGACACCCTTCTTCGTGCTCACAGCTATCGCAACAGACACAACTTCCTACAAGATTGCCTGGCAGAGAAGGTGATCCCTAAGTCTACTCCTGCACAACTCTCCAACTCCAAGCACCCCTTCTCTCCAGCTACCCAAGCTTACTTAACTGAATGTGCCGAAGAACTTTCTAACATCGCTAAGGAAACCTTTGAAACTGCAAGGAATATGAGGGCCAATCTTCAGATTGACCAACACACTGCTGAGCATATTCTCAGCACAGTCACCACAGCTAACCTCCAACAGAAGATCAAACTCAATCGCAAACTTCAGTACCTCTGCTCTAACAGTCGATGGAAGGAAATGGGACGTGAATCCCTGATAAACAACTTATCGTCACGCACCTTAACCGACTACGAAAAACAAGCACTGAGTCTGGGACTCAAATTTACCACCAACATACGCAAACCTAACTATCAACTAAATCTAGTTACCAGGAACCATAGACACAGTGACAGCAACTTCCAGAAGGGTTATATACAGGGCCTTCTCACTGCAGCTTTATGTGAACCTTCTACTTCTAATCTTCCTAGACGATACATCACTGCCCTTAAGAACCTCGCCAACGACCCCAACATTATCGTCACCACCGCCGACAAAGGAGGTGGAGTCGTCATCCTCAACACCAGTGACTACAACACTAAAATGATGGACCTTTTGAATGATCAATCTACATACGAACCCATCAGCACTCAACAGTGGGAGACGCTCACCAAAGATTTTCTATACAAAACCAGACAAATACTCAAACGCACTAGAGAAGGGAAGAAACTTCTGTACTTGTTACCAAGCAACCCTAAACCAGCACACATGTATGGTTTACCCAAGACCCATAAACACAATATTCCTCTGGAGTTTACCTGGAGAGAGTTTCGGGGGTCAACGCCCCCGCGGCCCGGTCTGTGACCAGGCCTCCTGGTGGATCAGCGCCTGATCAACCAGGCTGTTGCTGCTGGCTGCACGCAAACCAACGTACGAGCCACAGCCCGGCTGATCAGGAACTGACTTTAGGTGCTTGTCCAGTGCCAGCTTGAAGACTGCCAGGGGTCTGTTGGTAATCCCCCTTATGTGTGCTGGGAGGCAGTTGAACAGTCTCGGGCCCCTGACACTTATTGTATGGTCTCTTAACGTGCTAGTGACACCCCTGCTTTTCATTGGGGGGATGGTGCATCGTCTGCCAAGTCTTTTGCTTTCGTAGTGAGTGATTTTCGTGTGCAAGTTCGGTACTAGTCCCTCTAGGATTTTCCAGGTGTATATAATCATGTATCTCTCCCTCCTGCGTTCCAGGGAATACAGGTTTAGAAACCTCAAGTGCTCCCAGTAATTGAGGTGTTTTATCTCCGTTATGCGCGCCTTGAAAGTTCTCTGTACATTTTCTAGGTCAGCAATTTCACCTGCCTTGAAAGGTGCTGTTAGAGTGCAGCAATATTCCAGCCTAGATAGAACAAGTGACCTGAAGAGTGTCATCATGGGCTTGGCCTCCCTAGTTTTGAAGGTTCTCATTATCCATCCTGTCATTTTTCTAGCAGATGCGATTGATACAATGCTATGGTCCTTGAAGTTGAGATCCTCCGACATAATCACTCCCAGGTCTTTGACGTTGGTGTTTCGCTCTATTTTGTGGCCAGAATTTGTTTTGTACTCTGATGAAGACTTAATTTCCTCATGTTTACCATATCTGAGTAATTGAAATTTCTCATCGTTGAACTTCATATTGTTTTCTGCAGCCCACTGAAAGATTTGGTTGATGTCCGCCTGGAGCCTTGCAGTGTCTGCAATGGAAGACACTGTCATGCAGATTCGGGTGTCATCTGCAAAGGAAGACACGGTGCTGTGGCTGACATCCTTGTCTATGTCGGATATGAGGATGAGGAACAAGATGGGAGCTAGTACTGTGCCTTGTGGAACAGAGCTTTTCACCGTAGCTGCCTCGGACTTTACTCTGTTGACGACTACTCTCTGTGTTCTGTTAGTGAGGAAATTATAGATCCATCGACCGACTTTTCCTGTTATTCCTTTAGCGCGCATTTTGTGCGCTATTACGCCATGGTCACACTTGTCGAAGGCTTTTGCAAAGTCTGTATATATTACATCTGCATTCTTTTTGTCTTCTAGTGCATTTAGGACCTTGTCGTAATGATCCAGTAGTTGAGACAGACAGGAGCGACCTGTTCTAAACCCATGTTGCCCTGGGTTGTGTAACTGATGGGTTTCTAGATGGGTGGTGATCTTGGTTCTTAGGACCCTTTCAAAGATTTTTATGATATGGGATGTTAGTGCTATTGGTCTGTAGTTCTTTGCTGTTGCTTTACTGCCCCCTTTGTGGAGTGGGGCTATGTCTGTTGTTTTTAGTAACTGAGGGACGACCCCCGTGTCCATGCTCCCTCTCCATAGGATGGAAAAGGCTCGTGATAGGGGCTTCTTGCAGTTCTTGATGAACACAGAGTTCCATGAGTCTGGCCCTGGGGCAGAGTGCATGGGCATGTCATTTATCGCCTGTTCGAAGTCATTTGGCGTCAGGATAACATCGGATAGGCTTGTGTTAATCAAATTTTGTGGCTCTCTCATAAAAAATTCATTTTGATCTTCGACTCTCAGTCTGGTTAGCGGCTTGCTAAAAACTGAGTCATATTGGGACTTGAGTAGCTCACTCATTTCCTTGCTGTCATCTGTGTAGGACCCATCTTGTTTAAGTAGGGGCCCAATACTGGACGTTGTTCTCGATTTTGATTTGGCATAGGAGAAGAAATACTTTGGGTTTCTTTCGATTTCATTTATGGCTTTTAGTTCTTCCCGCGATTCCTGACTCCTAAAGGATTCTTTTAGCTTAAGTTCGATGCTTGCTATTTCTCTGACCAGTGTCTCCCTGCGCATTTCAGATATATTGACCTCTTTTAGCCGCTCTGTTATTCTTTTCCGTCGCCTGTAAAGGGAGCGCCTGTCTCTTTCTATTTTACATCTACTCCTCCTTTTTCTTAGAGGAATAAGCCTTGTGCATACATCGAGTGCCACCGAGTTAATCTGTTCTAGGCATAAGTTTGGGTCTGTGTTGCTTAGTATATCTTCCCAGCTTATATCGGTTAGGACTTGGTTTACTTGGTCCCACTTTATGTTTTTGTTATTGAAGTTGAATTTGGTGAATGCTCCCTCGTGACTAGTCTCATTTTGTCGGTCTGGGGCTCCACGCATACATGTCTGAACCTCAATTATGTTGTGATCTGAGTATATTGTTTTTGATATGGTGACATTTCTTATCAGATCATCATTGTTAGTGAAGATGAGGTCTAGTGTATTCTCCAGTCTAGTAGGCTCTATTATTTGCTGGTTTAAATTGAATTTTGTGCAGAGATTTAAAAGCTCGTGTGAGTGTGAGTTTTCATCAGAGCTGCCTCCTGGTGTTATTACTGCAACAATATTATTTGCTATATTCCTCCATTTTAGGTGCCTTAAGTTGAAATCCCCCAGGAGCAAGATGTTGGGTGCAGGAGCTGGAAGATTTTCCAGACAGTGGTCAATTTTTAACAGCTGTTCCTGGAATTGCTGGGATGTTGCATCCGGAGGCTTGTAGACTACCACAATGACTAGGTTTTGGTTCTCGACCTTTACTGCTAAAACTTCCACTACGTCATTTGAGGCATTAAGCAGTTCTGTGCAAACAAGTGACTCTGCAATGTCCAGGCCAACCCCCCCCCCCTTTTGCCTGTTCACTCTGTCACATCTGTATAGGTTGTAACCTGGGATCCATATTTCGTTGTCCAAGTGATCCTTTATGTGGGTCTCAGTGAAAGCCGCGAACATTGCCTTTGCCTCTGCAAGCAGTCCACGGATGAAAGGTATTTTGTTGTTTGTTGCTGGCTTTAGACCCTGTATATTTGCAAAGAAGAATGTTATCGGACTGGTGGTATTGTTGGTACTGGGGGGGGATTTTTTTCCGGCATTAGTATCTGTATCTGTTGGTTTGGAGTGGAGGCCATCGACTGTGGTTCCACTCCAGGAATGACTGGATTTGGTGTACGATTTCTGCCATTTCCTGCCAGTTTTTTTTCCTTCCTGGCACTAAAAAACCTCTCCCTCTTGAGTGGCTGTGGCTACCCAGGTTTTCCCATGGCCTGGATGTTTTGTATCTTTTTGTCCCCTTTAGATGGTATGCCTGGCAATTTAAGTTATAGCACAGTCTTTCCTGTACTGAAGACGTACACATTTCAGGGTGAAAAAGCTTACAGGAAGGGAGTTTTCATTTTCCTGTTGTCATATGGGCATGACATTTTCTAGGGTGGTCATAGTTGCATGTCCCATCTGTTTTTCCAGATTTCCCATGCCAGCAGATACCAAGTGCATAGTATGTGCACAGGCTTGGTTTCCGTTTGCCTTGGGTTTCTGTGACTGTATTCCCTGTTGGTGCATGTTTCCCTGTCTTATTCCTATCCTCCCTAGCACCAACAATGGAGCTCCCACCAGTTGTTTTTGGTAATTTATCCTCACTATTGCTATTGGAGTCCTCTTGTTTGCTATTTCCTGCGGTATTTCTAGTTTGCAATATTGGTTTTATCTTATCTTTGACTACACTTGTTTCCCTACTATGGCTCCTGTCCTCTATGAGGTCATTTATATGTATTCCTTCCTGCGTATAATTCCCGACTACCTGGACAAAATCTCCAGCTTCACCATTACTGTCTCCCAGGACAGTATCTCCAGCTTCACCATTTCTGTCTCCCAGGACAGCACCTCCAGCTTCACCATTACTGTCTCCCAGGACAGCACTATCAGCCCCACATTTACTGACTACCAGGACATCACCTCCAGCCTTACAGTTTGTGACTACATGGCCAGTATCAAGGGCAGTACCATTCAGCCCAGACTTTTTATGTTCCCATCTGTTGTAGAAAGCTTCCAGGTTTTCTATGAAAGCAGCTTTGATGTTATCCTCTTTTAATACCCTTGTGATTTTAGTCCACAGATTTTCCTCATTTGGGCATACCCAAAAACACTTCTCTGTTTTAATACTGCTTGTAGCTAGTTCTGGGATATCGGCACAAGGAGCGTGACACCAATTTCCACAAAAATGACAATTTATCCATGTGGAAGCCCGTTTGTTTGACTGATCACAGACTACACACAGCTTCATAATGATTTGAATGGTTGATTTACTGCAATTCTACTAGCAACCTCTTGAATATTATATTAATAACCTTAAATGAAGCTCTAGCTATTTGTATTTCTGTTTCTAACTCTTTTTGTATATTGGGCAGCTTACCGTCACGTTCCTGATTTTTAATGTTTGTGTTTATAAGGGCGCCTACAAACCCATCCGTTTACAGTCTGCTTTATTGTCCAACGAAACTGTTTGAAACCAGTCCCGGGTTCGGACCAGTCAAGGGTTCGGACCAGTCAAGGGTTCGGACCAGTCAAGGGTTCGGACCAGTCGATCTGCTCTGATCAGTGGGTCACTTATTTAAAACATACTGGTCGGTGATTTGAGCTAACACATGAAGGATCTACTGGAAATTATCTACCCGAGTAATATGTGATTTGACTGATACAAAAGTATAACTTGCGTGTTGAAGAGCCGGTGATATCTGGCAGCTCCTACAATGACGTACAGTCGACCTCTTTGTTTATCAATCGCTGTATCTGGCTTTTCTATTTTTTTTTTCCGTCTCCACCACAATAAATGCTATATTATCACTATAGTTGACTGGTGCAAATTTTGGAGGAAGGACGCTTTTTCTGTAGTAATAATTGCTTCTCGTTGTGTATATTGCGACCGCTGGTAACTACAGGTTATATGAAATTCACAGTAACGTCTCGTATTTCAAGAAAAAGAAACTAATGAAAGTCACTCCACTCCACTAAGTACCATTATAATACTGGTTAGTTGCTACTACAACACTGTATTCTGCTATTCACTGGTATCACTAGATTATATGCGAGTACACTAGCAGGCCAGGAAGATTATTAAAAACAGCTGACCTGTGGTAAGTTTCTGGCGACTTCTGGCACCTGCCTCTATAGGCTTATCACTTCATTTACAAATTCACCTGTTTTCAAATGACACTTTAGCCTTTATCATCAATATACTAGGGAGCCACTGTAGTATACACTATACACTATGTATACTCAATGCTTTCAGGGAGACTTTCTTTCCTCTGACACAAAGTTCAAATATTATTATTTTTTTCACACGGGAAACAGGCCTATGATTCCCCTCTGGCAGTAAACTCTGCTAGGTAATGCACACTAATTCTCCTTTTTTGACTCAGTATATAATGTTTTCCGCCCAAGATTGGTTCCAGGCGCTAGAGGGATGTATCGTATAGGATTGATGACACAAATTAAAGTTCTAGCACGTAAGAGCGACCGTGAAAACACCAGAAAACCGGGAGCACAACGAGGCACGCTGACAGTCACGCGGAATAGGCAGTGCTCCACACAAACTAGCCGGAGTTCTTGCCAAACATCTTTCCTGCCTTCTGGGGACCATCAGCCCCGCTCATCTTAAACACTCAGGTGACCTTCTCAACCGCATCCGTAACCTCCCCATCCGTAACAAGAAACTAAGCAGTTTGGATGTGACTTCCCTCTTCACAAAAGTACCTACCAAAAAAGCCATCGAGGTTCTACGACGTAAAGTCAATCAGGACCTTAATCTTCCTCTACCTCCCGGAGATTTTGTTGACTTAATTGAACTCTGTGTTAATTTCAACTGTTTTTCTTTCAATAACAAGCTCTACAAACAAACCTACGGCATGGGAATGGGGTCCCCCATAAGTGCCGTCCTAGCCAACTTATACATGGAACACCTAGAGTCCGAACACTTCGCCAACATCATCCCTTCAAGCGTCACTTGGTTACGTTACGTGGACGATGTCCTCGTAATAACTCCAAAACGTTTTGATGTACGGGATCTTCAGGCAAGGCTCAACGCAGTTGAACCGGCGATCCAGTTTACACTAGAAGAAGAGTCCAATGACAAGCTACCTTTCCTCGACGTCCTCATTCACAAAGTAGACAACAACCTAAGATTTCAAGTTTATCGGAAACCCACCAATAAAAATGATCTCACACACTTCTATTCCAGTCAAGATACCAAGACCAAAAGAGGCATCATCATCGGGTTTTTCCTAAGAGCATACCGAATTTGTAGTCCTGAGTTTCTTGACGAGGAGTGTACATACATTCACCAAACATTCACAGAGTTACATTTTCCTTCTTTTTTCATCAAAGACTGCAAGAAAAGAGCTCTTCAGATCATAAATTCTCCACGCATCAACACCACTCCCAGCAAAGTTATAATTCTTCCCAACAGTCAGGTTGCACTGAACGTCTCAAAAGCACTTTCACAAGCTAACACCAGAGTCGCCATCGCTTCTAGCACTTCAATAAAGGATATAACCAGGACAAAATCCAAGCACCACGAACCAGTCAATGCAGGAGTTTACACTATACCCTGTGGAGGCTTTGACAAGATTTACGTAGGTGAAACAGCCAGAAACCTCGACACCCGCCTCAATGAACACATTTACGCATGTAGGAACGATAACCTGAACAACGCCTGTGTACAACACCGAAATTCCACCAATCATCTCATGAAATTCAGAGACGCCCAATTAGTGATCAAAGAAACTAATTTCCGCAGACGCAAGTGCCTCGAATCAGCACTGATCGCTGTTTCGAATACAATTAAACAAAACAACGGCAGCTTCACCATCTCCGAAGTCTTAGCAAGAATCCTCCTGAAAACAGTAAACCCTGCCATCACATAGTCTCTCCTGTTATACTACACAAAGCACAGAGAGTGAACACTGAAACAAGCTGCCTCATTCCAGTTTATATTTGTCCAACCTATTTTTATGTTATCCAAGTAATAGCTTTTATATCCTTTTACTCATGTACGAATTAATTGCTCTACCATATTGTATTACTTTTGTCACTACCACTACTACTACTACTACTACTACTACCACTAGTGAACATCGAAATGGTACCTCACTAGTATTCACCTCACTCTGTGCCTTTATATACCCTCTGTGTCCATGTATTGTTTGTAATGGCTTGATAAAGCTCCTGGAGAGCGAAACGTTGCCACAATAAATGTCACATTAGTTGCACTTGTGTCCTTTTACTTTACAGTTGACTTGTTGGAGGTCACTTACGGTAACTTGGAGCAAAGTAGGGTGGATCTAGTAGCTAATTTGGCTAGTTTGAAGACTCCAGATCACAACCGCAACAGCTTACAGCAATTTAGGATCAAACTAGAAAGCACTCTTAAGACCTTGAGTAATAAATATGATCTTGAGGGAGCAGAGTGGTTGTTGAGTGCCTTGATTCAGAATAAATTGAACCACAAGACAGTAGAGTGGTTATCTAACAGATATCACAAGGGTTACTTCGGGTTGGAAGAAATAAGAGTGGGACTGCAAGAGCTAATTGTCCAACTGCAGACCAGCCAACCCATTACCTCTAGGAATACCACGTCTACAGACCCCAGTGCACCTGTCAAGTTCCACAAAGGGAAACCTTATCCTAATATCAATAATCCTAAGTCACCTACTAAACGGGGTTACGTAGGCACGTATCAAGTGACAGGGGCCAGTAATAGTGGTTCTCCACATCCAAGCAAGAGGAGGAAGTACCACAATAAGGGTAGCCCAGTTGATAAGAGGTCAGGCAAAGAAATGAGAGATTGTATCTTCTGCAACGGTACTCATTTCTCTAAGAACTGTAATGCCTATAATTCATGGGATGTTAAAGTGGAAAGATTGGAAGAGCTTGCTAGATGTATCAGGTGTCTAGGAAATCATAATGTAAGGGATTGCCGTGCTAACTTGCACTATTGTTATCAGTGTAACAAGGGAAGACACCACATAGCTATGTATAAGGGCGGATCTAATCGTAATGATGGTAACAATAGTACTGATAGTGATAATAACCCGGACACAACAGTAGCCAACGTAAAGATTGCAGCTAACGTCGGTAATGATGGCCTAGCTGAGGTAGCTTTGCCTGTGTTGGATGTGGTGATTAATGATAAACGGCGTAAATCCAAAACTGTAACAGCATTACTGGATCAGGGATCACAACGTACCTTCATAAAACGTAACTGCCTTAATGGGATGAAGGTACAAATGGGAGATCCTGCTATACTCAAGCTATCTGGCTTTCTCTCGAATAAGAAGGCCCAGTCATACGACACTGTTTATGTAACTGTCAGGCTGGGCAATGAGAGAAAACGTATTAATGCCGTAATTGTGGATAGGCTCCCAGAGAAAATATCTACAATAGGGCTTGGTAACGCTACTGAAAGGCTTTCAAGTAAGGTAAATTTGGCACCTTCTGGTATAAATAATGATTCTGTGGGGCCAATAGATATTTTGATAGGTAGTGACCATTATGCCACCTTTGTAAAGGGTATGACAAAGAAATGCGGAGTCACCCTTCTAAGGACCGCAGGAGGTCACGTGATGTATGGCAGGCTTCCTCGTACTGATAATGAATGACTGGAGGAAACCATAAATACAGTTATGGTGTGTCTTACTCATGAAGTATCACCCCAGTATAAATATACTTCAATAGAGGATGAAGTTGAACCTGTGTATAAATTATGGGAATTGGACAGCATAGGGATCAATGTAAATGAAGAAAGTCCAGATGATTCCTTTACTCAAGAACAATACCAGAAGGATGTTAAATTTGAATCTGGACAATACTGGGTGAGACTTCCGTGGAAGCTGAACCATCCAGACCTACCAACTAATTACCGGATGGCGTATGGACAATTAAAGGCTCAGCTCCACGAACTGAGCAAGACACCAGAACTGTTGACTGCTTACGATGATATAATTAATGAGCAGTTAAATAATAAATTCATAGAGGAGGTACCTCCCGAGCGAGCCCAGATTTATGGTCACTATTTGCCACACCACGGAGTGAAGAAGGATTCTAAGACCACTCCTCTGAGGATTGTGTTTAATTGTAGTGCCAGGAGTAATAAAAGTGTACCTAGTTTGAATGACTGTTTGATGACAGGTCCGTCGTTGACAGAAAAACTGGGAGACATATTATTAAACTTCAGGGTTAAGAATTATGCCTTTACGGCGGACATAAGTAAAGCTTTCCTGAGAGTGGGTCTGCAAGAGGCTGACCGGGATTGCACTAGGTTCTTATGGCCCGAGAATCCTAGTGACCCACTTAGTCCCCTGAAGACTTTTCGCTTCAGGAGTGTATTGTTTGGTGCTACCTCCAGTCCGTTCCTACTCCAGGCAACGATAAATGCACACCTTAAGCGTACGGGTGGTCCACTGAGTGGAGTAATGGGTAAACAATTTTATGTGGACAATTTCCTGGGGGTGACGTCTACTGAAGAGGAACTAATGAGCATATACGCAGGGGCTAATGAAATAATGCAAGGTGCAAATATGCCCCTGAGGGAATGGAACAGTAATTCGTCCAGTTTAAGGGTTCAAATAAATAAAGACAACCCTGGAGTTGAAGTGTCCAAATATAGTAATGTGCTGGGACTGACTTGGGACACAGAGGGAGACTTGTTATCGTTAAAGTCTAATAACTACAGCATGCCCAATAAATTAACCAAGAGAGTCTTACTTGCGGAAGTTTCAAAATGCTTCGATCCACTAGGCTTAGTGTCCCCACTTACCATAAGAAGAAAATTGTTGATACAAGAAGCATGGAAGCTTAAGTGTGCTTGGGATGAAACCCTACCTGAGGAATTTGTTGAAAGGTGGGAAGAACTAATAGGTGAATATGTAAAATTACCAATGTTGGAGTTCCCACGTAATGTGGCCAGTCAAGATGGAGAAAATGTACTCCACATTTTTTGCAATGCTTCGAAATTAGCATATGGAGCAGTCGCTTACCTTCAATGTAATAGTGCCATTTCTCTTGTTATGTCTAAGGCTAAGGTGGCTCCAATCAAATCATGCACCTTACCTCAGTTGGAATTAACGGCCATTTATGTAGGTGTCAAATTAGCCAAATATATAAGAAATAAATTGCGAGAGATAAATATCAGCGACACCGTAATTTGGTCTGATAACGAGGTATCCTTACAATGGATTCGTAATGGTAACAGTAAGATTGTGTATGTACAAAACAGAGTCGCTGAAATCAATCAAATGCAGGAGAAATATAACAGTTTGGGTCAGCATATGTTAACCTTTAATCACATTCCTGGTGACGAGAATCCAGCTGACTTCTTGTCTCGAGGCTTGACTTATGAAAAATTTGTGAGTGCTTTATCGTGGTTTAAAGGGCCAAGTTGGCTGGTGGACAAAATTAACTGGCCGGTGCAAAAGGCACATATTGCTCCTGTCGAAATTACGGTGAGCACCGCTCCAGTCAGTAGTCCCTCCTTAGCCATTGATATGAATAGGTATTCTTCCTTACCTAAGCTGATTAGTGTGACAAGGTTAGTGTTTAAATTTATAAGTAAGATGAATATCTCACATAATTTTCCCCATCCCCTGAAATACTGGCTACAGAGGGTACAAGAAGAAACCTACAGGGATGAGATTAAATTCATGATGGACGGAAAAATTGTGAAAGGCTCAATAATAGAAAAGCTGGGGCTGTATTTAGAGGATGATGTAATTAGGTGCAGAGGCAGGTTACAAAATGCTGAATTGGGGGAATATGCTAAGCACCCTATCTTGCTGCCCAAAACTCATCACCTGACAACCTTGATTGTCTTTAATGCCCATAATAACGTGATGCACAGTGGGGTACAGGATACCTTAAACTGTATTCGGGAAACCTTCTGGATTCCACAAGGACGGCAAAGTGTAAAAAGGGTTATCAAGTCGTGTGTAATATGTCGCCGGGTGGATGCCAGAACCTACATGTACCCAGGTCCTCCACCATTGCCCAAGGAACGCGTGCAGTTGGTAAAACCATTTGATGTGACCGGAGTGGACTATAGTGGGCCAATCATTTTAACAGGTACTTCAGATGGTGTTCCCTTGAAGGTGTATATATGTCTATTTACTTGTACAGCTACTAGGGCTGTTCATCTAGAAGTGGCTCAGGACTTGTCTGCAGAACAGTTCATACAGCTGTTCCGGAAATTTGCAGCTAGACGATCCTGTCCAAGATTGATGATCTCAGATAATGCCACCAATTTTGAAGTGGGTGCTCAACACTTGATGGAATTAAATAAGAGTGATGATGTACAGTCTTTGTTGACCCAGCGAGGGTGTGTCTGGAAATTTATTACTCCCAGAGCCCCTTGACAGGGAGGACTGTACGAAAGAATGATAGGTACAGTGAAAAGATGTCTTCGTAAGGTGCTACACAGGAAGAGAATTAATTTGGAGGAATTCCGTGCAGTGTTGGTGGAGGCAGAGAATCGGGTGAACAATCGCCCTCTGTCATACATAAGCGACACTCCTGACGCGGAGATACTGACTCCCTCTCACCTAATATGTGGACAAAGGTTAGAAGCTGCACCTATCTATAGAGATAATCCCGAGGGAAGTGATGAGGATTACAATAACGTGACTGTGTTGAGTGATAAGTTCAAGATGTTAAATAAGGTAATTATTCATTGGTCTGATGTGTGGCGTAAAGAATATCTTCTTACACTACGTGAACACTTTTATGGTGCGCCAGAGGCAGTAAACCGATAGAACATTCAACCAGGTGACATTGTGTTAATTGATACTGAACAACATCGAACTTTGTGGCCTCTGGGCAAGGTAGTTACATTATACCCAGATGCACAAGGTGTTGTCAGAAACGTCAAAGTGTTGTGTCGTGGTCAGGAAAGTTTGCGTACCATTAATAAATTAATTCCCTTAGAATTAAATGGTGTTCAATCCAGTGCAGATGGAAATCTAAGGGAAAGTGACACGAGTGATATTGAAGACACTGACCGGGTAATGCAAGAAGAAACTGTAGTAAGACCCACTAGGAAAACAGCAGCGCAATCTAGAGAGGGCTGGAATCGTCTCCTGGAGGAAGACGCAATTTAAGTCGTCTAACAATGACTTCCGCCCGGCCGCAGTGTGGAAATTATTTAATTTCCGAAGCTATAGTGCCTAATAAGTGTTTAATGTGCTGATTTGGGTCAAAATGTATTTGCATTTTTAATGGAACCAGCTGGGTTCCCGCTGCGCCTGCGCAGATGTGCGGGGGGGTGGGGGTCGAGCTGGGGCACTAGGTGGCGGGAGTGTTTTGAATGGGTGAGGAGGCTGAGAAAACCGGGAATGAGGAAACTGGCGTTCACGGCGGCCTAAGGATCAATATAGGCCTCAATTCATAATAGGAAGTGTCGTGACTGTCCCTAGTGAAGAGTGAGGGAACGTGATTTACGGGACCACCGTAAAAAGGTGGTAAAATTAGTGAATAATGTTCGACCGGGTGTGACAGGTGCACGGCCATGGTGTGTGTCCAGGGGAAATACCCGTGTGTTAATCCTCGCTCATCGGCCTCAGATCTTAATGGAGTGACCTCTAATGTGTATAATAGTTATGAGACGTTAAATCGTCTTGTGAATGGTAATGTAATCAGTGATAACATTGAGTTAAGAGAATGCGGGATGTGAAATAGATCGCCCTGCTCTGAGTGAACGCGTGACTCTCGTACCGAGGATAGTGAAGCTTTATGGAATCACGACTTCTAAACCGGGACAAACCGACGGATACCTCGTCCTGCTGGAATAAGAACCGTGTCGGTGTAGCAGGACATCGAAATGAGATGGGGAATAGAGGAAATAAGGAGTATCAATCACCCACAGTTAAGTAACCCTTCTAGTTATAGCAGACTGATGCTGGCCAGTTAGGTATGTTGTAATTGGATAGGTTATGAGTGATCCAGCTACATCAAGTGACCACCAGAGAACATCTGGTAAGTGGTGGGATTATGTACAAATGTTTTTCCTTGATGGATGTATCCATGTGTATCCTACCCTCCCCCCCCTTCATTCAGCTAAACTAATATAATCTATACAGTCCACAATTAATTAGTAGCGCCGTGCTTGAGGGTTCTACCCAATTTATACTGGTCTCGGATAGATGTGGACAACATTGTGATGGTCGAGGGGCCACCTGTAGTGACCAGAGGTGGTTAAGTTTTCTCACATGTCTACACGGGGTGACTACGGTAAACAATATGGTTGTCTCCCAATGAGATTACTTGTATGTATATAATGTTGAGGTACATACAGATAAGCACCCTATAAAATTTTCCACACCCGACGACCCATCACGACATAGGAGCCAGAGCAACCATCACCACTCCAACACCACCTACTACACTCTGGCTCCTAGTGTCGTGATGGGTCGTCGGGATAAAATATCTCTAGGAGATATTACCTGGAGTTTACCTGGAGAGAGTTTCGGGGGTCAACGCCCCCGCGGCCCGGTCTGTGACCAGGCCTCCTGGTGGATCAGCGCCTGATCAACCAGGCTGTTGCTGCTGGCTGCACGCAAACCAATAAGGAAGGATGTTTTAGGGATGATGTGGATGAGAAATGTGATATGTAACATAGATGAGAAATGATAAATGTGGTATGAATATTCAGGTTGAGAAAAAAAATGTGTAAAACAATTTTATGTTTTGATGATTATAACATAAATTTGGTGGGTAAATTGTATTAATATTTTTTGTTGATGAATAGTTAACATGAACTTAGTAAAGTGATTGTGTATTAGTTGGAGGTGTGTGACTTAGTTCTGGTAATGTCTCATTAAGTTAAATGAAGTAAAAGTTGGGTGTGACCTCACTGATCGCCAAGTAAACATAGGATGGAGTGTGATGACATGGGAGGTATCCCTATCTGTGCTGGTATGTGTTGGTGGTAGTGAGGGGAGTTGGTGATTGTGATTTTTTGTGTGAATGTTTATAAAAATGAGTGTTTTCTGCGATCTTAGTGTTTTGAGGTGAGTGATCATTGATGATAGTTGATGGATGTCTTAGTTTTTTTTTTTTTTTTTTTTTTTTTTTTTTTTTTTTTTTTTTTTTTTTTTTGTGTGTGTGTGTGTGTGTGTGTGTGTGTGTGTGTGTGTGTGTGTGTGTGTGAGTGTGTGTGTACATGTTATGTTTTCAGTTGGTGGTGATCCTGTTGTAAGTGTTTCGGTGTTGTTTGGAAATGTTGAAAGATGTTTTGTGTGAGTATTCAAATGATTTATGAGAATGTTTTTTTTTTTTTTGCGCTCATGTTATATAATAGTCTGAGGTGAGTGGGATCGTCTTGGTTATAGTGATTTGAGGGGATTTCTATAAAAATGGGTGTTAGTTGGTGGTGTTGATCTTAGTTTCTGGTGATTTTTAGTGTTGTTGGGCAGTATTCGGTGCTGTTTTGGTAGTATTCATTGGTGTTTTGGGAGCATTCAAAGGAGTTTGTTGATGTTTTTGAATGTGTTCAAATGATGTTTTTGAAGTAATCAAAGGTAATTGATGTTGTTTTTTGGTGTTGTACAAAGTAAAGTGGGGTGTGTGTGTGGGTGTGTTTATGTTAGTTTTGGTAAAATGTCTCATGTCATAAGTGTATGTGATAGTTTTTGTGATAATGTTGTAAAGTCTGGAGACTGAGGGAGTAGTATGGTGGATGAGTTGTAATTTCAGTTAATGAAATGTGTAAGTGTAGATAAATTAGAGATGACAAATCTTATTTGGGAGTATTCAAAATGATATTTTGGAAGTGCTTCAGTGTTGTTAGGAAATGTTCAAAGGTATTTATGTGAGTATTCAAATGATTTATGAGAGTGTTCGAAGTAATCTTGGGGTTGTTCTGTAGTGAGATGATAAAGGTTGTCGGTGAGAGAATATTTCTTAAGAGATATTGAGAAAAGGTAGTCTCAAATGATGTATGAGAGTGTTTTGAAGGTGTTCAAAGTAAAGTGAGTTGTCTGTGTGAGTTAGGTGGTCATAGAATTTTGTGAATATCTTGGGTACAGTGATTTTAGTGGATTTGAGATGGGTGATGAGATGCATTTGTTGATGTGAAATGTGATTTTTGTGTGTGTGTTCTGAAGAGGTGTGTTGGGAGATGGGTGAGTGGATGTGAAGAAATGTGGGTGAGATGGAGAGGGGTAAGGGGAGGGTTGTATTAGAAATTTAATGAAATATGGGGGGGATTTTACTGAAAATAAAGGTAATGTGTGAATATTTTAAAAGAAATTATAGAAGTGAAAAGTTATGATGCACTGGAAAAGATTGGAGGGTGTAGAAACATGCCGCAGTAGTTGGGTAGTGAGATGATTAGTTGTTGCGAGTATAATATCAATTTATGTGGATACGAGGAGATGGGTATGGAGAGGATTTTATTAGAATTTTAGTAATGTAGGGAGGAATGTGTATTACATTTAAGATTCAATAAAAAGAATGGGAAAAATAACACCTCCTGGTGTTATTACTGCAACAGTATTATTTGCTATATTCCTCCATTTTAGGTGCCTTAAGTTGAAATCCCCAGGAGCAAGATGTTGGGTGCAGGGGCTGGAAGATTTTCCAGACAGTGGTCAATTTTTAACAGCTGTTCCTGGAATTGCCAGGGCAACATGGGTTTAGAACAGGTCGCTCCTGTCTGTCTCAACTACTGGATCACTACGACAAGGTCCTAAATGCACTAGAAGACAAAAAGAATGCAGATGTAATATATACAGACTTTGCAAAAGCCTTCGACAAGTGTGACCATGGCGTAATAGCGCACAAAATGCGCGCTAAAGGAATAACAGGAAAAGTCGGTCGATGGATCTATAATTTCCTCACTAACAGAACACAGAGAGTAGTCGTCAACAGAGTAAAGTCCGAGGCAGCTACGGTGAAAAGCTCTGTTCCACAAGGCACAGTACTAGCTCCCATCTTGTTCCTCATCCTCATATCCGACATAGACAAGGATGTCAGCCACAGCACCGTGTCTTCCTTTGCAGATGACACCCGAATCTGCATGACAGTGTCTTCCATTGCAGACACTGCAAGGCTCCAGGCGGACATCAACCAAATCTTTCAGTGGGCTGCAGAAAACAATATGAAGTTCAACGATGAGAAATTTCAATTACTCAGATATGGTAAACATGAGGAAATTAAATCTTCATCAGAGTACAAAACAAATTCTGGCCACGAAATAGAGCGAAACACCAACGTCAAAGACCTGGGAGTGATTATGTCGGAGGATCTCACCTTCAAGGACCATAACATTGTATCAATCGCATCTGCTAGAAAAATGACAGGATGGATAATGAGAACCTTCAAAACTAGGGAGGCCAAGCCCATGATGACACTCTTCAGGTCACTTGTTCTATCTAGGCTGGAATATTGCTGCACTCTAACAGCACCTTTCAAGGCAGGTGAAATTGCCGACCTAGAAAATGTACAGAGAACTTTCACGGCGCGCATAACGGAGATAAAACACCTCAATTACTGGGAGCGCTTGAGGTTTCTAAACCTGTATTCCCTGGAACGCAGGAGGGAGAGATACATGATTATATACACCTGGAAAATCCTAGAGGGACTAGTACCGAACTTGCACACGAAAATCACTCACTACGAAAGCAAAAGACTTGGCAGACGATGCACCATCCCCCCAATGAAAAGCAGGGGTGTCACTAGCACGTTAAGAGACCATACAATAAGTGTCAGGGGCCCGAGACTGTTCAACTGCCTCCCAGCACACATAAGGGGGATTACCAACAGACCCCTGGCAGTCTTCAAGCTGGCACTGGACAAGCACCTAAAGTCAGTTCCTGATCAGCCGGGCTGTGGCTCGTACGTTGGTTTGCGTGCAGCCAGCAGCAACAGCCTGGTTGATCAGGCGCTGATCCACCAGGAGGCCTGGTCACAGACCGGGCCGCGGGGGCGTTGACCCCCGAAACTCTCTCCAGGTAAACTCCAGATGTTGCATCCGGAGGCTTGTAGACTACCACAATGACTAGGTTTTGGTTCTCGACCTTTACTGCTAAAACTTCCACTACATCATTTGAGGCATTAAGCAGTTCTGTGCAAACAAGTGACTCTGCAATGTACAGGCCAACCCCCCGCCCCCTTTTGCCTGTTCACTCTGTCACATCTGTATAGGTTGTAACCTGGGATCCATATTTCGTTGTCCAAGTGATCCTTCGTGTGGGTCTCAGTGGAAGCCGCGAACATTGCCTTTGCCTCTGCAAGCAGTCCACGGATGAAAGGTATTTTGTTGTTTGTTGCTGGCTTTAGACACTGTATATCTGCAAAGAAGAATGTCATCGGACTGGTGGTATTGTTGGTACTGGGGGGGGGGATTTTTTTCCGGCATTAGTATCTGTATCTGTTGGTTTGGAGTGGAGGCCATCGACTGTGGTTCCACTCCAGGAATGACTGGATTTGGTGTACGATTTCTGCCATTTCCTGCCAGTTTTTTTTCCTTCCCGGCACTAAAAAACCTCTCCCTCTTGAGTGGCTGTGGCTACCCAGGTTTTCCCATGGCCTGGATGTTTTGTATCTTTTTGTCCCCTTTAGATGGTGTGCTTGGCAATTTAAGTTATAGCACAGTCTTTCCTGTACTGAAGAGGTACATATTTCAGGGTGAAAAAGTTTACAGGAAGGGAGTTTGCATTTTCCTGTTGTCATATGGGCACGGCATTTTCTAGGGTGGTCATAGTTGCACGTCCCGTCTGTTTTTCCAGATTTCCCATGTCTGCAGATACCAAGTGCATAGTATATGCACAGGCTTGGTTTCCATTTGCCTTTGGTTTCTGTGACTGTATGTTTACCTGTCTTATTCCTATCCTCCCTAGCACCAACAATGGAGCTCCCACCAGTTGTTTTTGGTAATATATCCTCACTATTGCTAGTGGATTCCTCTTGTTTGCTATTTCTTGTGGTATTTCTAGTTTGCAATATTGGTTTTATCTTATCTTTGACTACACTTGTTTCCCCACTACGGCTCCTGTCCCCTATGAGGTCATTTATATGCATTCCTTCCTGCGTATAATTCCCGACTACCTGGACAAAATCTCCAGCTTCACCATTACTGTCTCCCAGGAGAGCACCTCCAGCTTCACCATTGCTGTCTCCCAGGACAGAACCTCCAGCTTCACCATTACTGTCTCCCAGGACAGCACTATCAGCCCCACATTTACTGACTACCGGGACATTACCTACAGCCTTACAGTTTCTGACTACATGGCCAGTATCAAAGGCAGTACCATACAGCCCAGACTTTTTATGTTCCCATCTGTTGTTTACCTGGAGTTTACCTGGAGAGAGTTTCGGGGATCAACGCCCCCGCGGCCCGGTCTGTGACCAGGCCTCCTGGTGGACCAGCCCCTGATCAACCAGGCTGTTGCTGCTGGCTGCACGCAAACCAACGTACGAGCCACAGCCCGGCTGATCAGGAACTGACTTTAGGTACTTGTCCAGTGCCAGCTTGAAGACTGCCAGGGGTCTGTTGGTAATCCCCCTTATGTGTGCTGGGAGGCAGTTGAACAGTCTCGGGCCCCTGACACTTATTGTATGGTCTCTTAACGTTCTAGTGACACCCCTGCTTTTCATTGGGGGGATGGTGCATCGTCTGCCAAGTCTTTTGCTTTCGTAGTGAGTGATTTTCGTGTGCAAGTTTGGTACTAGTCCCTCTAGGATTTTCCAGGTGTATATAATCATGTATCTCTCCCTCCTGCGTTCCAGGGAATACAGGTTCAGAAACCTCAAGCGCTCCCAGTAATTGAGGCGTTTTATCTCCGTTATGCGCGCCGTGAAGGTTCTCTGTACATTTTCTAGGTCAGCAATTTCACCTGCCTTGAAAGGTGCTGTTAGTGTGCAGCAATATTCCAGCCTAGATAGAACAAGTGACCTGAAGAGTGTCATGGGCTTGGCCTCCCTAGTTTTGAAGGTTCTCATTATCCATCCTGTCATTTTCCTAGCAGATGCGATTGATACAATGTTATGGTCCTTGAAGGTGAGATCATCCGACATGATCCATTATCCATCCTGTCATTTTTCTAGCAGATGCGATTGATACAATGTTATGGTCCTTGAAGGTGAGATCATCCGACATGATCACTCCCAGGTCTTTGACGTTGGTGTTTCGCTCTATTTTGTGGCCAGAATTTGTTTTGTACTCTGATGAAGATTTAATTTCCTCGTGTTTACCATATCTGAGTAATTGAAATTTCTCATCGTTCAACTCCATATTGTTTTCTGCAGCCCACTGAAAGATTTGGTTGATGTCCGCCTGGAGCCTTGCTCCATATATATATATATATATATATATATATATATATATATATCTGTGTATATATATATATAGGTATATATATATATATATGTATATATATCTATATATATATGTATATATATATATATATATATGTATGTATATATATATGTGTATATATATATATATATTTATATATATATATATGTATATATATATATATATATGTATATATATATATATATATATATATATATATATATATATATATATGTGGGGCTGATAGTGCTGTCCTGGGAGACAGTAATGGTGAAGCTGGAGGTGCTGTCCTGGGAGACAGAAATGGTGAAGCTGGAGATACTGTCCTGGGAGACAGTAATGGTGAAGCTGGAGGTGCTGTCCTGGGAGACGGAAATGGTGACGCTGGAGATACTGTCCTGGGAGACATTAATGGTGAAGCTGGAGATTTTGTCCAGGTAGTCGGGAATTATACGCAGGAAGGAATACATATAAATGACCTCATAGGGGCAGGAGCCATAGTAGGGAAACAAGTGTAGTCAAAGATAAGATAAAACCAATATTGCAAACTAGAAATACCGCAGGAAATAGCAAACAAGAGGACTCCAATAGCAATAGTGAGGATAAATTACCAAAAACAACTGGTGGGAGCTCCATTGTTGGTGCTAGGGAGGATAGAAGTAAGACAGGGAAACATGCACCAACAGGGAATACAGTCACAGAAACCCAAGGCAAGCGGAAACCAAGCCTGTGCACATACTATGCACTTGGTATCTGCTGGCATGGGAAATCTGGAAAAACAGATGGGACGTGCAACTATGACCACCCTAGAAAATGCCATGCCCATATGACAACAGGAAAATGCAAACTCCCTTCCTGTAAGCTTTTTCACCCTGAAATGTGTACCTCTTCAGTACAGGAAAGACTGTGCTATAACTTAAATTGCCAGGCATACCATCTAAAGGGGACAAAAAGATACAAAACATCCAGGCCATGGGAAAACCTGGGTAGCCACAGCCACTCAAGAGGGAGAGGTTTTTTAGTGCCAGGAAGGAAAAAAAACTGGCAGGAAATGGCAGAAATCGTACACCAAATCCAGTCATTCCTGGAGTGGAACCACAGTCGATGGCCTCCACTCCAAACCAACAGATACAGATACTAATGCCGGAAAAAAAATCCCCCCCCAGTACCAACAATACCACCAGTCCGATAACATTCTTCTTTGCAAATATACAGGGTCTAAAGCCAGCAACAAACAACAAAATACCTTTCATCCGTGGACTGCTTGCAGAGGCAAAGGCAATGTTCGCGGCTTTCACTGAGACCCACATAAAGGATCACTTGGACAATGAAATATGGATCCCAGGTTACAACCTATACAGATGTGACAGAGTGAACAGGCAAAAGGGGGGGGTTGGCCTGTACATTGCAGAGTCACTTGTTTGCACAGAACTGCTTAATGCCTCAAATGACGTAGTGGAAGTTTTAGCAGTAAAGGTCGAGAACCAAAACCTAGTCATTGTGGTAGTCTACAAGCCTCCGGATGCAACATCCCAGCAATTCCAGGAACAGCTGTTAAAAATTGACCACTGTCTGGAAAATCTTCCAGCTCCTGCACCCAGCATCTTGCTCCTGGGGGATTTCAACTTAAGGCACCTAAAATGGAGGAATATAGCAAATAATATTGTTGCAGAAATAACACCAGGAGGCAGCGCTGATGAAAACTCACACTCACACGAGCTTTTAAATCTCTGCACAAAATTCAATTTAAACCAGCAAATAATAGAGCCTACTAGACTGGAGAATACACTAGACCTCATATTCACTAACAATGATGATCTGATAAGAAATGTCACCATATCAAAAACAATATACTCAGATCACAACATAATTGAGGTTCAGACATGTATGCGAGGAGCCCCAGACCGACAAAATGAGACTAGTCACGAGGGAGCATTCACCAAATTCAACTTCAATAACAAAAACATAAAGTGGGACCAAGTAAACCAAGTCCTAACCGATATAAGCTGGGAAGATATACTAAGCAACACAGACCCAAACTTATGCCTAGAACAGATTAACTCGGTGGCACTCGATGTATGCACAAGGCTTATTCCTCTAAGAAAAAGGAGGAGTAGATGTAAAATAGAAAGAGACAGGCGCTCCCTTTACAGGCGACGGAAAAGAATAACAGAGCGGCTAAAAGAGGTCAATATATCTGAAATGCGCAGGGAGACACTGGTCAGAGAAATAGCAAGCATCGAACTTAAGCTAAAAGAATCCTTTAGGAGTCAGGAATCGTGGGAAGAACTAAAAGCTATAAATGAAATCGAAAGAAACCCAAAGTATTTCTTCTCCTATGCCAAATCAAAATCGAGAACAACGCCCAGTATTGGGCCCCTACTTAAACAAGATGGGTCCTACACAGATGACAGCAAGGAAATGAGTGAGCTACTCAAGTCCCAATATGACTCAGTTTTTAGCAAGCCGCTAACCAGACTGAGAGTCGAAGATCAAAATGAATTTTTTATGAGAGAGCCACAAAATTTGATTAACACAAGCCTATCCGATGTTATCCTGACGCCAAATGACTTCGAACAGGCGATAAATGACATGCCCATGCACTCTGCCCCAGGGCCAGACTCATGGAACTCTGTGTTCATCAAGAACTGCAAGAAGCCCCTATCACGAGCCTTTTCCATCCTATGGAGAGGGAGCATGGACACGGGGGTCGTCCCTCAGTTACTAAAAACAACAGACATAGCCCCACTCCACAAAGGGGGCAGTAAAGCAACAGCAAAGAACTACAGACCAATAGCACTAACATCCCATATCATAAAAATCTTTGAAAGGGTCCTAAGAAGCAAGATCACAACCCATCTAGAAACCCATCAGTTACACAACCCAGGGCAACATGGGTTTAGAACAGGTCGCTCCTGTCTGTCTCAACTACTGGATCACTACGACAAGGTCCTAAATGCACTAGAAGACAAAAAGAATGCAGATGTAATATATACAGACTTTGCAAAAGCCTTCGACAAGTGTGACCATGGCGTAATAGCGCACAAAATGCGCGCTAAAGGAATAACAGGAAAAGTCGGTCGATGGATCTATAATTTCCTCACTAACAGAACACAGAGAGTAGTCGTCAACAGAGTAAAGTCCGAGGCAGCTACGGTGAAAAGCTCTGTTCCACAAGGCACAGTACTCGCTCCCATCTTGTTCCTCATCCTCATATCCGACATAGACAAGGATGTCAGCCACAGCACCGTGTCTTCCTTTGCAGATGACACCCGAATCTGCATGACAGTGTCTTCCATTGCAGACACTGCAAGGCTCCAGGCGGACATCAACCAAATCTTTCAGTGGGCTGCAGAAAACAATATGAAGTTCAACGATGAGAAATTTCAATTACTCAGATATGGTAAACATGAGGAAATTAAATCTTCATCAGAGTACAAAACAAATTCTGGCCACAAAATAGAGCGAAACACCAACGTCAAAGACCTGGGAGTGATTATGTCGGAGGATCTCACCTTCAAGGACCATAACATTGTATTAATCGCATCTGCTAGGAAAATGACAGGATGGATAATGAGAACCTTCAAAACTAGGGTGGCCAAGCCCATGATGACACTCTTCAGGTCACTTGTTCTATCTAGGCTGGAATATTGCTGCACTCTAACAGCACCTTTCAAGGCAGGTGAAATTGCCGACCTAGAAAATGTACAGAGAACTTTCACGGCGCGCATAACGGAGATAAAACACCTCAATTACTGGGAGCGCTTGAGGTTTCTAAACCTGTATTCCCTGGAACGCAGGAGGGAGAGATACATGATTATATACACCTGGAAAATCCTAGAGGGACTAGTACCGAACTTGCACACGAAAATCACTCACTACGAAAGCAAAAGACTTGGCAGACGATGCACCATCCCCCCAATGAAAAGCAGGGGTGTCACTCGCACGTTAAGAGACCATACAATAAGTGTCAGGGCCGAGACTGTTCAACCTGCCTCCCAGCACACATAAGGGGGATTACCAACAGACCCCTGGCAGTCTTCAAGCTGGCACTGGACAAGCACCTAAAGTCAGTTCCTGATCAGCCGGGCTGTGGCTCGTACGTTGGTTTGCGTGCAGCCAGCAGCAACAGCCTGGTTGATCAGGCGCTGATCCACCAGGAGGCCTGGTCACGGACCGGGCCGCGGGGGCGTTGACCCCCGAAACTCTCTCCAGGTAAACTCCAGGTATATATTATGTATGTATGTAATATTACTCCTGTGGTGTCAACATAAGTATGTTTGTTCAGGTATAGGTACACATAAATACACTTACATAAACTATCATACACAGCAGCACAGGTGTAAATTACCCAGGAGAACCCAAGAAAGTCAAAGTGACTTAGTAAGTTTATTCAGGTATGCACAATCTTATTTCCATTATAAACTATTGGGACCTGTTGCTTGGTTGCATAGTGTTGCAAAGAATATTGCATTGGTTAAGAGAGAGAGAGAGAGAGAGAGAGAGAGAGAGAGAGAGAGAGAGAGAGAGAGAGAGAGAGAGAGAGAGAGAGAGAGAGAGAGAGAGAGGAAGAAAGAAAAAGAAAGGAAGGAGAGTGAGAGAGAGAGAGAGAGAGAGAGAGAGAGAGAGAGAGAGAGAGAGAGAGAGAGAGAGAGAGAGAGAGAGAGAGAGAGAGAGAGAGAGAGAGAGAGAGAGAGAGAGAGAGAGAGAGAGCTGAATAGAATAGAATATTAATGACTCACACATTATTCCATTTACGATCCTTGAACAAGTGGTTCAATATGGCAATTGATGACTGAAAAAATAATAGCTTGGAGAGAGCAGCAAATGGTAGCAATTTAGGATGTGTTGTGAGGATGAGTGAGAGTTGAGGTTGAGGGTATAATAGAGGTATATATGAAGGAGTGTAGTGATGTAGGTGGAGGTGGAACCATCGTCCACGTCTCTGACGCTCACCCAGTAATGGCGGCCGGAACACCAGTGGCTATTTTCTGAAGATTACACGTCTCATTTGTTGCCTCTACGCCGCCCACCAGCCTCACCAGTCTCTCTCCTTGCTTCTTAGTCCTTCCCCCCGTAGTTTAGAATAAGGTAAGTGGGGAAGGTTGGCCGGAAAACTGGGTAAGTTTGGGGTAAATAGTGGTGTAAGTGGGGCGAGTGTTTGACAGTTGTGGTGTTGCCGGTGGTGTTGCTGATAACATTGTGTGTGTGTCTCCAGTGGTGCTCTAGCCCCCACACTACACCCGCTACCACACCTCTACTGTCATCACGTGCGCTGCTGCCCAATAATAAGGTGGTGGAAGTGGTGAGGTTGATGCTCGAGGCCCGGGGTGAGTTGGGGTCAAGACCCTAGTATAGTGGTCCTCGTGGCTACCATACTAGTGTGCTCCATAGGTGCTCCACAGGTGCTTCATATATTACTCTCATCACAGTGGCTTCCCTGGGTGACTAGGGGTCAAGACCATAGTATAGTGGTCCTTGTGGCTACCATACTAGTGTGCTCCATAGGTGCTCCACAGGTGCTTCATATATTACTCTCATCACAGTGGCTTCCCTGGGTGACTAGGGGTCAAGACCATAGTATAGTGGTCCTCGTGGCTACCATACTAGTGTGCCCCAGAGTCGCTTCCACTACTGTGTAGACAGGCTTCCCTGGGTAGGTGACTCACAGCATCACCATAGTGTAGTGGCCCTTGTAGCTACCATACTAGGAATTTCCAGAGATGCTCCTGAGATACTTCCACTTCTTCCCCTCCTTCCATCACTGTGCCTTCCCTGGGTCTTGACCCCACATTACCTGGGGGGATCAAGACCCTAGTATAGTGGTCCTTCTGGCTACCATACTAGGGCGCAGAGAAATGGTATGAAATCCAACAGTGAAAAGATACACACTTTAATGTGATCCTTTGAGTGTTTTGTCCCTCGGATTTTTTTCAAACATAATATATGAACACTCGACATCTGGCTTATTGGGTGATAATTTGATCATAATGTCTTGGTCCCTTGCTTTAAAAAAGGGAATTGCATTGTAATGTATATGTTAAGTAATCTTTAAAAGTTAAGTCATTATCAAATTATTGCCCAGTAGGCCTGACCTCAGTGGCTGCTAAATTATTAGCGACTTGAAAGAGTCCCTGGGAATGCAACATTTGAGTAACTTTATTTAGGTACAAGTCCATATAAATTATTATACATAGTAACATATGCTTAACAATTCACAAATGGGTGAAATTATTTACAAGCATTATCTCTGTCAACAGTGGGATTCGAACCTGCGTACACTACATCAAAGTATTCACTACTTACCAGCTGAGCCAGATCCCAGATCTGGCCGAGTGGCTTAAGTACTGCATACATTGATGCAGACTGTGCAGGTTTGAATCCTGCTGTGGACTGAGAGATAGTAATTTGTAAATTTCCTAGGATAACCCAAAAAAGTCAGTGACTTATTACCATTGAGGGCAGTTTTCATTGGGGTTGTCAAAGGATCACATTCTACTGTATTTAGTTTTTTCAGCTATCCTAGCATGCTCCAGAGGTACTCCCATTATCTCTTGGGGAGTTTCACACCATCAGCCTCAAGCAGTGTCTGCAGTCACTGACTGAGGGGTCAGAGACCAGCAGTAGTGTAGGTGTAGAGCAGCACAAGTACTGCAGTAGGTCTGTTAGTTCATGATGCGTACCTCTCGCCCAGTCATTATTACTCGTGTATTTGTCTATCCATTTGTTACTAGGTAGTTGTATGGGTCTGATACATTAATAAATACAATCAACACTGCTTGCTTTTTTTGTGTTATGGGTTAATAATATGTGTTTTGTGTTCTATGCACACAGCATTATTATATTATTGGCACATAAATAAAACTGACACATAAATGACTAAAATGTGTGTAACACTTGGAGTATCTTTGTGGAAACTTTTTTGTTAACCATTGGCTTTGCCACCCCTATACAAAGATTAAATTGTACAAGATGAGATGAGGTAGCTTGGGGGGATCAGTTCCTCAGTTTAATGAACATAAAGTAGGTCCAGGAGGATGGAGACTGAGGAACTCAGTAGCTATCAAGGCTGAAAGACTGATCACCTTACCATTGCTTAAACAGTAAATTCACTGTTTGGATTGATAGCCACTGGTTAGTGAAACATTACAATAAATAGAAGCATTGTAGATTCTTGCCCTGTTATGGAGGTCCATGATAGTGGCGAGTGTCTTAATTCCAAGTATTGAAACTCCTCTTTCCTTGGATCCATCCCCCCAAGCAAGGTATGATTCCTATAGGTTTTCTATACAGGAATGTAAATATAATTATTGAGGGAACGTTCTTGTGAGTTGATTGATAATTTATTCCTTAAAATGTCTGATATTAAATTGGTTTTGTCATGGTCATACTTGCATTTTATGCATATGGTAAGAAACATAATGTAACCTAACAGAACCCAGCCTAAAGCAACCTGATGTAGCTTAATTACTCTTGCTCTGCCATTGATATACAATGTGTGGGAATAGCACATCTTTGCATCTTAGTTTGCATTTACAGTGATTGTCCAAGTGGTGCATTACGACTTGGTACTAATTATTGATTGCCTCTGACATGCTCAAATAAATGTATAATTTTTGCTAATATCTTCCATATAACAGTTTGCATAAATAATTTATGCCGGGGGTGTAAATAGCATACTTCTATTTTAAATGAATGTACCGTATTTTCTGGCTTAGAAGGTGCACAACAGAATAATAACTAGATAAGTAAAGTATTCAAGGGCTAATTACCCTCTTACTTTATGCTAAAGTGTAACCCAAAGCCTACCCTTTACCCTGACCTTGAACATACAAGGCGCAGGGTGATTTTTCCACCGGGGGGGGGGGGGGGGTTCTAAGCCGGAAAATGTGGTAAATAATGTACCATTTATAATGAGGCCTTTACTTTAACATTAGCTAATAATAATATTCCTTGAGGCTTGGTGGCTCAGTTGGTAGTGACCTTAGCTCATGCACTTAAAAACTGGAGTTCAGTCCTGGGATGAGTGGAAATTGACAAGTTTCCTTGCCTCAGTTCACCTTGCAGTAGGTAGGTACTGTACCCGAGTGTCAGCTGACTTGTGGGTCACATCTTGGGGAAGAGAATTGAGAATCCCCAACAGAAATAAGCTAGTCTAATGACATGATTGTTTTTTTTTTCTGGGTTATTAACCCTCCAGGTTGGATTATTAACTCCTGAGGGGTCTGTGCCATTGTTCTATGGGTTTAAAGCCAAAGTCTGTGTTGTAGTACTACGTCAGTGGTAAATTTGGGCCTAGATACGAGAGAATGGGTCTGTGTGGTAAGTGTGCACCATATAAAAAGAATCCTGTAGCATGCAGTACATAATGAGAAAAGTGCGACTTTTTTTTTGGTTTAAAACAGCGACTTTGTGCTGTATTTTCGTATGTTTTATATGGGTATATTCATGGTTTCTTGGTCTCGTTTGATAGAATGGAAGGTATATTATGGAAATAAAGACGATTTTGATTGGGTTCCGGACTGAAAATAGCTTGAAATTTAGCTCAAAGTAGCGGAAATGTTTGATTTTTGCTGATGTTCAAGAGTGAGCAAATTACAGCATGCGTCCAATACAGTCAACTGGTGGGTCTGATATGTGTTCAAGAATGCACCGACATTATTTATACAATTACTATTACAGTATTGGTGTGAATAAAAATTCATTGTGTGAAAAAATAAAAATGGAATTTATATGTAAAGCCTGGAAGTGTAGGTAATGAACAGAGGAAATGTTATTTTAGTGGCAAGAGTGCCTGCATTGTTTATTCTGGATCGTATTTTGAAATTAGAATATTTTGAAATTTGTGTGAAATTGGCCAAATTACCAATTTCTGATTACTTTATTGGGTAGTTGAAATAGTTGATTGGGTGGTTTCTTGTGCTCAATTGATGAAATAGAAGGCATGCTAGCAAAATAGCTAAAAAAATTTTGACTAGTACAATGTAATTGACCTAAAATAGGCATTAAAGTGGGCAAAATCGTTCATGTGTAAATATTGCTGACACGACAGAATTTGCAATAGCGTAATTTTGTCATTTTTCCATCAAATATCATACAGGTCCGCCATCAAATCCGGCAATCAGTTATTCGGTTCCTTCAGTTATTCGGCACTAATTTTGGCTAGCATAATTTCAAATTTCCAGGGTCACCACACCAACCTGCTGGTATTGTTTGGTGGCGCTACTTGCTGCATAAGTCATTCCAATTTCTTTTTCTCCATTTATTGTTTTAACCTGCTTACTTTTAGCCCTAGCCATGGTTCCAATGAATAAAAGAAATGCTTCTCATTATGTAAAGCACCTACACAGTACATTATCCATTAAAGATAAGGTGGCTTTGAGGCCACTGTCGGTTGCCATGAGCTCAGTCTCATGAAGCAGGAGAATATGCTTTATTATTACGCTAATATCAACACTACAGCTTATTTTCCTATCACAATTGATCTAATATGACATAAGAAACAATATAAATAATATAAAACATGTTAAATACTCCAGAATGAATAATATTTGGCATAATACCGAGCAGTTCGACGGAGGTATGAAGAGGATATATGGCATACAAATACCATTCTCCTATCCCTGTCATGGGGGCTTATATTAGAGAAAACAGAGTATAGCACAGGGCTAACTGTGATATACACTCGTACTGCACCTTAAACCTGAAACAAAAAAGTTATTTTCTCTATAGATTATCACACATAGCAGCATATGTGTAGAGAACCTAGGATAACCCCAAAAAAGCTAATGTGGCTTGTTTTTAGTACCTGGCTTGGGTTAGCCATATATGATTTTTGGTAAATATTCGATTCCCAGCCAGGGTAGAAACATTAGGCGTGTTTCTTTACACCTGTTGTCTAGGTTTACCCATCAGTAAATGGGTACCTGGGTGTTAGCCGACTAGTGTGGGTGTTATCCTGGGACACTGACCTAATTTTCTTGAAATACTCTGCATAACAACCAGCTTTCTATACAGTAGTATGTCACTGATGTCAGCTATGCCTGTATAACTTGTACATGTACGTGTAGTAAATGAAGATATTATTATTATTATTATATTATTTTCTCAGTTGTTTGTTGGGTTATCTTATTCAAACTTGGGCAATGTATGATGGAAAGATACTTCTTAACATACACCAAAAATGAAAGAAATCAGACCATAAATAGCGGAGTTCACTTCTCAGCCATTAGCGGCCGCTTAGTGGTATATTTTTGTATACACAAATAACCCGCACATAGAAGAGAGGAGCTTACGACGACGTTTCGGTCCGACTTGGACCATTTACAAAGTCACAGTGTGACTTTGTAAATGGTTCAAGTCGGACCAAAACGTCGTCATAAGCTCCTCTCTTCTATGTGCGGGTTATTTGTGTATCGTTCCAGTCCCGGTATTGTGCCCTTTTTTTTTTTTTGTTATATTTTTGTATGGTTGTTATGGTTATATTCTCATTTTTTCGGTCTCATTTGATAGAATAAAAGATATATTACAGAAATAGATATGATTTTGTAGGATTGCTGGTTTCTTTTTCTGTCTCATAAACATGCTAGATAACAGGGATATCTTGCTACTCCTACTTACACTTTGGTCACACTTCAGACACGTACATGCATATATATATACATACATACATCTAGGTTTTTCTCCTTTTTCTAAATAGCTCTTGTTCCTCTTTATTTCTTCTATTGTCCATGGGGAAGTGGAAAAGAATCTTTCCTCCGTAAGCCATGCGTGTCGTATGAGGCGACTAAAATGCTGGGAGCAATGGGCTAGTAACCCCTTCTCCTGTAGACATTTACTAAAAAAGAGAAGAAGAAAAACTTTATAAAACTGGGATACTTAAATGTGTGTGGATGTAGTGCGGATGACAAGAAACAGATGATTGCTGATGTTATGAATGAAAAGAAGTTGGATGTCCTGGCCCTAAGCGAAACAAAGCTGAAGGGGGTAGGGGAGTTTCGGTGGGGGGAAATAAATGGGATTAAATCTGGAGTATCTGAGAGAGTTAGAGCAAAGGAAGGGGTACCAGTAATGTTGAATGATCAGTTATGGAAGGAGAAAAGAGAATATGAATGTGTAAATTCAAGAATTATGTGGATTAAAGTAATGGTTGGATGCGAGAAGTGGGTCATAATAAGCGTGTATGCACCTGGAGAAGAGAGGAATGCAGAGGAGAGAGAGAGAGATTTTGGGAGATGTTAAGTGAATGTATAGGAGCTTTTGAACCAAGTGAGAGAGTAATTGTGGTAGGGGATCTGAATGCTAAAGTAGGAGAAACTTTTAGAGAGGGTGTGGTAGGTAAGTTTGGGGTGCCAGGTGTAAATGATAATGGGAGCCCTTTGATTGAACTTTGTATAGAAAGGGGTTTAGTTATAGGTAATACATATTTTAAGAAAAAGAGGATAAATAAGTATACAAGATATGATGTAGGGCGAAATGACAGTAGTTTGTTGGATTATGTATTGGTAGATAAGACTGTTGAGTAGACTTCAGGATGTACATGTTTATAGAGGGGCCACAGATATATCAGATCACTTTCTAGTTGTAGCTACACTGAGAGTAAAAGGTAGATGGGATACAAGGAGAATAGAAGCATCAGGGAAGAGAGAGGTGAAGGTTTATAAACTAAAAGAGGAGGCAGTTAGGGTAAGATATAAACAGCTATTGGAGGATAGATGGGCTAATGAGAGCATAGGCAATGGGGTCGAGGAGGTATGGGGTAGGTTTAAAAATGTAGTGTTAGTGTTCAGCAGAAGTTTGTGGTTACAGGAAAGTGGGTGCGGGAGGGAAGAGGAGCGATTGGTGGAATGATGATGTGAAGAGAGTAGTAAGGGAGAAAAAGTTAGCATATGAGAAGTTTTTACAAAGTAGAAGTGATGCAAGGAGGGAAGAGTACAGTGGACCCCCGCATAACGATGGCATCGCATAGCGATTTTTCCGCATAACGATTACTTTTATCGCAAAATTTTTGCCGCGCATACCGATTAAAAACCCGCATACCGATTTTCGTCCGAGACGCGTCCAATGTGCCCTCAGCCAGCCTCACATGTGCCGCTCCGTCCCATTGTTTACCAGCCAGCCTCCGCGGTAACATCCAAGCATACACTCGGAATATTTCGTATTATTACAGTATTTTCGGTGCTGTTTCTGGAAAATAAGTGACCATGGGCCCCAAGAAAGCTTCTAGTGCCAACCCTGTGGTAAAAAGGGTGAGAATTAGTATGGAAATTAAGAAAGATTTTGAAGGGTTTGGGGCTAACCCTGAGAAGCCTATGCCAGTTGTGGAATCCATTGTGCCTACTTCAAAGATTAAGGAAATGTGTGCACAGTGGGTTGAACTGCAAACCTTTATAGATGAAAATCACCCTGACACAGCTGTTGCAAGCCGTGCTGGTGACTATTTCAATGACAATGTTGTGGCCCATTTTAGACAAATCGTAAAGGAACGGGAGGTACAGAGCTCTATGGACAGATTTGTTGTGCGACAGAGGTCCAGTGACTCTCAAGCTGGTCCTAGTGGCATTAAAAGAAGAAGGGAAGTAACCCCGGAAAAGGACTTGCTACCTCAAGTCGTAATGGAAGGGGATTCCCCTTCTAAACAGTAAGAAGATAATGCTCTCCCCTCCTCCCATCCCATCAATCATCACCAGATCTTCAATAAAAGTAAGTGTCATGTAAGTGTGCATGCCTTTTTCAGTTTGTGTGTATTAAAATTAACATTTCATGTGGTAAAAAAAAATTTTTTTCATACTTTTGGGCGTCTTGCACGGATTAATTTGATTTCCATTATTTCTTATGGGGAAAATTCATTCGCATAACGATTATTTCGCATAACGATGAGCCCTCTTGCACGGATTAAAATCGTTAACCGGGGGTCCACTGTATATGGAGAAAAAGAGAGGTTAAGAGAGTGGTGAAGCAGTGTAAAAAGAGAGCAAATGAGAGAGTGGGTGAGATGTTATCAACAAATTTTGTTGAAAATAAGAAAAAGTTTTGGAGTGAGATTAACAAGTTAAGAAAGCCTAGAGAACAAATGGATTTGTCAGTTAAAAATAGGAGAGGAGAGTTATTAAATGGAGAGTTAGAGGTATTGGGAAGATGGAGGGAATATTTTGAGGAATTGTTAAATGTTGATGAAGATAGGGAAGCTGTGATTTCGTGTATAGGGCAAGGAGGAACAACATCTTGTAGGAGTGAGGAAGAGCCAGTTGTGAGTGTGGGGGAAGTTCGTGAGGCAGTAGGTAAAATGAAAGGGGGTAAGGCAGCCGGGATTGATGGGATAAAGATAGAAATGTTAAAAGCAGGTGGGGATGTAGTTTTGGAGTGGTTGGTGCAATTATTTAATAAATGTATGGAAGAAGGTAAGGTACCTAGGGATTGGCAGAGAGCATGCATAGTTCCTTTGTATAAAGGCAAAGGGGATAAAAGAGAGTTCAAAAATTATAGGGGGATAAGTCTGTTGAGTATACCTGGCAAAGTGTATGGTAGAGTTATTATTGAAAGAATTAAGAGTAAGACGGAGAATAGGATAGCAGATGAACAAGGAGGCTTTAGGAAAGGTAGGGGTGTGTGGACCAGGTGTTTACAGTGAAACATATAACTGAACAGTATTTAGATAAGGCTAAAGAGGTCTTTGTGGCATTTATGGATTTGGAAAAGGCGTATGACAGGGTGGATAGGGGGGGCAATGTGGCAGATGTTGCAGGTGTATGGTGTAGGAGGTAGGTTACTGAAAGCAGTGAAGAGTTTTTACGAGGATAGTGAGGCTCAAGTTAGAGTATGTAGGAAAGAGGGAAATTATTTCCCAGTAAAAGTAGGCCTTAGACAAGGATGTGTGATGTCACCGTGGTTGTTTAATATATTTATAGATGGGGTTGTAAGAGAAGTAAATGCGAGGGTCTTGGCAAGAGGCGTGGAGTTAAAAGATAAAGAATCACACACAAAGTGGGAGTTGTCACAGTTGCTCTTTGCTGATGACACTCTGCTCTTGGGAGATTCTGAAGAGAAGTTGCAGAGATTGGTGGATGAATTTGGTAGGGTGTGCAAAAGAAGAAAATTGAAAGTGAATACAGGGAGTGGATGTGTCAGCGGATGGGTCTATGAAAGATGAGGTGAATCATAGAATTGATGAGGGGAAAAGGGTGAGTGGTGCACTTAGGAGTCTGTGGAGACAAAGAACTTTGTCCTTGGAGGCAGAGAGAGGAATGTATGAGAGTATAGTTTTACCAACGCTCTTATGTGGGTGTGAAGCATGGGTGATGAATGTTGCAGCGAGGAGAAGGCTGGAGGCAGTGGAGATGTCATGTCTGAGAGCAATGTGTGGTGTGAATATAATGCAGAGAATTCGTAGTTTGGAAGTTAGGAGGAGGTGCGGGATTACCAAAACTGTTGTCCAGAGGGCTGAGGAAGGGTTGTTGAGGTGGTTCGGACATGTGGAGAGAATGGAGCGAAACAGAATAACTTCAAGAGTGTATCAGTCTGTAGTGGAAGGAAGGCGGGGTAGGGGTCGGCCTAGGAAAGGTTGGAGGGAGGGGGTAAAGGAGGTTTTGTGTGCGAGGGGCTTGGACTTCCAGCAGGCATGCGTGAGCGTGTTTGATAGGAGTGAATGGAGACAAATGGTTTTTAATACTTGACGTGCTGTTGGAGTGTGAGCAAAGTAACATTTATGAAGGGGTTCAGGGAAACCGGCAGGCCGGACTTGAGTCCTGGAGATGGGAAGTACAGTGCCTGCACTCTGAAGGAGGGGTGTTAATGTTGCAGTTTAAAAACTAAAGTGTAAAGCACCCTTCTGGCAAGACAGTGATGGAGTGAATGATGGTGAAAGTTTTTCTTTTTCGGGCCACCCTACCTTGGTGGGAATCGGCCAGTGTGATAAATAAAAAAAAAAAGATATGATTTTGATTGCTTTCATGACGAAAAGTACCTTGAAATTGCGCTCACAGTAGCAAAAATGTTCTATTCTTTAGCGCTGCTCAAGAATAAACAAATGACGTCACCGTCCAATACCTGTCCGCCTGCCAGTCAAGAATGGCTTGACATTATTTATACAATTATTACAATAATGCAGCAGTCTGCATAACAGTAAAACTTCTTCTATTTTTGTGTGAATAAAAATTCCAAATGAAAAGCAAGAGTAATGTAAGAGGGGCTTGTAGCCGTGACTAATGAACAGAGAAAATGCTATTTTAATGCCAGGAATGTCTACATTGTTTATTCTGGATCCTATTTTGAAATTGGCATCTGTTGAAATTTGTGTGAAATCGGCCAAATTGCCAATTTCTGACCACTTTATTGGGTAGTTGAAATAAATGAATGGGCGGTTTCTTGTATTCGGTTGACAGACTAGAATTAAATAAGTTTATTTAGGTATACGCAAATACAGTTACATGGATTATCATACATAGCAGTGTATGTATAGAGAACCTAGGATAACCCAGAAAAGTCAGTGACTTATTTCCAGTACCTTGCTTGGGCTTGCCATATATGATTTTTGGTAAATATTTTTTGTCTCGGTTGTTTGTTGGGCTATCTCATTGAAACTTGGGCAATGTATGATGGAAAGAGGCTTCTTAACGTACAACAAAAATAAAAAAGACGGACGATAAATAAGGGAGTTAACTTCTCAGCCATTAGCCGCCTCTTTGCAGTATATTTTCGTATGGTTTTTATGGTTGTATTCTCATTTTTTTGGACTCATTTGTTAGAACGGAAGATATATTACAGAAATAGACATGATTTTGATTGCTTTCATGATGAAAAGTACCTTGAAATTGAGCTCAAAGTAACAGAAATGTTTGATTTTTGCCGATGTTTAATGAACTGTGTAAGTCAAGTTGGTTTATTTTATTAAGTGTATTCTAACCTAACCACTCTGTAATTCGGCAAACTCAGTAATCCGGCACACTACAGGTCCCAATGATGCCGGATTTGTGATGGAGGACCTTTACTTTGTTTTATTATCTCCAGAAAAAGATTCTCTACCATTTCATAAGTTTCTTTATTTTTTTTTTTTCCATTTCGTGGATCCTGGACACTTTTCAGATTGGGGTTCTGGACCCTCAAGGGTTAACATTCTGAACGAAATCTTTATTCTCTTCCACATAGACTATGGAACCTTGGTATGTTGGCTTGCAGATATGAATTACCATATTTTACGGTGAACATTTCTGATTGGCTAAATTTTGGAAAAAAAATTAAACGGTACTTTGGCCTCCAAGATGTTGGGTAAATTTTCTTGCTTATTTTGGGAAAAAATAGCGTCTTGGACGCTGTGAAATACGTTACGCACAAATGAAGAAAGTGGCTCGGTACGTGGCTGTGGGGAATGTTGTAGCACTGACAGCCTCATTGTATGTACAGTGGACCCCCGCATAACGATGGCATCACATAGCGATTTTTCCGCATACCGCTTACTTTTATCGCAAAATTTTTGCCGCGCATACCGATTAAAAACCCGCTCACCGATTTTCGTCCGAGACGCATCCAATGTGCCCTCACATGTGCCGCCCGTCCCATTGTTTACCAGCCAGCCTCCGCGGTAACATCCAAGCATACACTCGGAATATTTCGTATTATTACAGTGTTTTCGGTGCTGTTTCTGGAAAATAAGTGACCATGGGCCCCAAGAAAGCTTCTAGTGCCAACCCTGTGGTAAAAAGGGTGAGAATTAGTATGGAAATTAAGAAAGATTTTGAAGGGTTTGGGGCTAACCCTGAGAAGCCTATGCCAGTTGTGGAATCCATTGTGCCTACTTCAAAGATTAAGGAAATGTGTGCATAGTGGGTTGAACTGCAAACCTTTATAGATGAAAATCACCCTGACACAGCTGTTGCAAGCCGTGCTGGTGACTATTTCAATGACAATGTTGTGGCCCATTTTAGACAAATCGTAAAGGAACGGGAGGTACAGAGCTCTATGGACAGATTTGTTGTGCGACAGAGGTCCAGTGACTCTCAAGCTGGTCCTAGTGGCATTAAAAGAAGAAGGGAAGTAACCCCGGAAAAGGACTTGCTACCTCAAGTCGTAATGGAAGGGGATTCCCCTTCTAAACAGTAAGAAGATAATGCTCTCCCCTCCTCCCATCCCATCAATCATCACCAGATCTTCAATAAAAGTAAGTGTCATGTAATTGTGCATGCCTTTTTCAGTTTGTGTGTATTAAAATTAACATTTCATGTGGTAAAAAAAATTTTTTTTCATACTTTTGGGCGTCTTGCACGGATTAATTTTATTTCCATTATTTCTTATGGGGAAAATTCATTCGCATAACGATTATTTCGCATAACAATTATCCCTCTTGCACGGATTAAAATCGTTAACCGGGGGTCCACTGTACTTATATGGTGCTCACAAAGTACATTTGTGATGAAATTAAATCACATTACAGTATATATGGTAATGTATTTTGCTCAGGCTGTTAGACCAGAAACTATTTGCTCAAACCTAAATGGCTATTGGACTGTGTTGCCTGATGTCATGACCATTTATTTTCATTATGCTCTTTTTCTGGTTAAGTAGACATTTTTAAGTAATAGTGGTGCATTACAGTAGATTCAGTGGTGTTCTGCTAGATTCAAAAGCCCTCATGGAATCAAAGACCTATCAGATGAGATCAGGGGCTCACGGATGGAATCAAGGGCTCTTGGATGGAAACGAGGGCTCTTAGATGGAAACAAGGTCTCTTGGATGGAATCGAGGGCTCTTGGATGGAATCAGAGGCCCTCAGGTGAAGTCAGGATCCTTTCATAAGTAAGTTTACAGGCCCATGTTAGGCAGGTTCAATTCATATAAAACTCATTTACCTGGCCAACTTGCTTTTAAAGAAAGATTGGTTTTTATTAGGATTATTAACCAGGAGGGTTAGTAACACAGGATAACTCGGTTCTTTATCAAGAATGGTCTTATTTCCAATGGGATTCTTTAAATCTCTCTCCCAGGATGTAACCCATAGCAGTTGGCCAACACCCAGGCACCTGTGCACTGCAAGATGTACAGTGGAACCTCGGTTTTAGTTTTTGTTGAATTTGGTTTTCAACGAGTTTTTTCATCAAAATTTTTGTCCCAGTTTTCGTTCATCACCTTGGTTTTCGTCGAGTTGACAGTGGTCTGCCGTACCGAACATGTCTGCCCGTGCCCACACAAAGCATCCCGTGAATTCTGAGTCAGTCTGGCTTTTTCTCGTCAGTAGAGGGTGGTAGTGATTGTGGTAGAGGGTGGTAGTGATACTCTTTTTCACGGTGTAATTTACAGGCGAGGATGGGAGGAAAGAATCCTGGTTAATAAAGTACAATACTAGTAAAGAGGTACACATTACAGTTATGTGGAGTTATGAGGTCAGGTTCATTGAGGAATGTTTAGGTTCACTACACTGATTATGAAATAGTGAATGGAGCCTTTGGCTGTTTTTCTATCAATAGCTTGTTTATCACATAGAGAAAAGTCTTTCATCATTAAGATGTCTCAGCCTGAATGAAAGAGCCAGACATGCTTTTTTGAGACATTCATTTACAAAGTCACTGTTTTATGGATGATTGAATGAGGTGATTTCCTATTGAAGAGGCATTAAATACTGGTTTACCCTTCTTGTTGACCAGCAGTATTGCTGCATTTCAATTAATAGTATTATTATTTTTTTTATTTTTTTTATTATCACACCGGCCGATTCCCACCAAGGCAGGGTGGCCCGAAAAAGAAAAACTTTCACCATCATTCACTCCATCACTGTCTTGCCAGAAGGGTGCTTTACACTACAGTTTTTAAACTGCAACATTAACACCCCTCCTTCAGAGTGCAGGCACTGTACTTCCCATCTCCAGGACTCAAGTCCGGCCTGCCGGTTTCCCTGAATCCCTTCATAAATGTTACTTTGCTCACACTCCAACAGCACGTCAAGTATTAAAAACCATTTGTCTCCATTCACTCCTATCAAACACGCTCAAGCATGCCTGCTGGAAGTCCAAGCCCCTCGCACACAAAACCTCCTTTACCCCCTCCCTCCAACCCTTCCTAGGCCGACCCCTACCCCGCCTTCCTTCCACTACAGACTGATACACTCTTGAAGTCATTCTGTTTCGCTCCATTCTCTCTACATGTCCGAACCACCTCAACAACCCTTCCTCAGCCCTCTGGACAACAGTTTTGGTAATCCCGCACCTCCTCCTAACTTCCAAACTACGAATTCTCTGCATTATATTCACACCACACATTGCCCTCAGACATGACATCTCCACTGCCTCCAGCCTTCTCCTCGCTGCAACATTCATCACCCACGCTTCACACCCATATAAGAGCGTTGGTAAAACTATACTCTCATACATTCCCCTCTTTGCCTCCAAGGACAAAGTTCTTTGTCTCCACAGACTCCTAAGTGCACCACTCACTCTTTTTCCCTCATCAATTCTATGATTCACCTCATCTTTCATAGACCCATCCGCTGACACGTCCACTCCCAAATATCTGAATACGTTCACCTCCTCCATACTCTCTCCCTCCAATCTGATATTCAATCTTTCATCACCTAATCTTTTTGTTATCCTCATAACCTTACTCTTTCCTGTATTCACCTTTAATTTTCTTCTTTTGCACACCCTACCAAATTCATCCACCAATCTCTGCAACTTCTCTTCAGAATCTCCCAAGAGCACAGTGTCATCAGCAAAGAGCAGCTGTGACAACTCCCACTTTGTGTGTGATTCTTTATCTTTTAACTCCACGCCTCTTGCCAAGACCCTCGCATTTACTTCTCTTACAACCCCATCTATAAATATATTAAACAACCACGGTGACATCACACATCCTTGTCTAAGTCCTACTTTTACTGGGAAAAAATTTCCCTCTTTCCTACATACTCTAACTTGAGCCTCACTATCCTCGTAAAAACTCTTCACTGCTTTCAGTAACCTACCTCCTACACCATACACTTGCAACATCTGCCACATTGCCCCCCTATCCACCCTGTCATACGCCTTTTCCAAATCCATAAATGCCACAAAGACCTCTTTAGCCTTATCTAAATACTGTTCACTTATATGTTTCACTGTAAACACCTGGTCCACACACCCCCTACCTTTCCTAAAGCCTCCTTGTTCATCTGCTATCCTATTCTCCGTCTTACTCTTAATTCTTTCAATTATAACTCTACCATACACTTTACCAGGTACACTCAACAGACTTATCCCCCTATAATTTTTGCACTCTCTTTTATCCCCTTTGCCTTTATACAAAGGAACTATGCATGCTCTCTGCCAATCCCTAGGTACCTTACCCTCTTCCATACATTTATTAAACAATTGCACCAACCACTCCAAAACTATATCCCCACCTGCTTTTAACATTTCTATCTTTATCCCATCAATCCCGGCTGCCTTACCCCCTTTCATTTTACCTACTGCCTCACGAACTTCCCCCACACTCACAACTGGCTCTTCCTCACTCCTACAAGATGTTATTCCTCCTTGCCCTATACACGAAATCACAGCTTCCCTATCTTCATCAACATTTAACAATTCCTCAAAATATTCCTTCCATCTTCCCAATACCTCTAACTCTCCATTTAATAACTCTCCTCTCCTATTTTTAACTGACAAATCCATTTGTTCTCTAGGCTTTCTTAACTTGTTAATCTCACTCCAAAACTTTTTCTTATTTTCAACAAAATTTGTTGATAACATCTCACCCACTCTCTCATTTGCTCTCTTTTTACATTGCTTCACCACTCTCTTAACCTCTCTCTTTTTCTCCATATACTCTTCCCTCCTTGCATCACTTCTACTTTGTAAAAACTTCTCATATGCTAACTTTTTCTCCCTTACTACTCTCTTTACATCATCATTCCACCAATCGCTCCTCTTCCCTCCTGCACCCACTTTCCTGTAACCACAAACTTCTGCTGAACACTCTAACACTACATTTTTAAACCTACCCCATACCTCTTCGACCCCATTGCCTATGCTCTCATTAGCCCATCTATCCTCCAATAGCTGTTTATATCTTACCCTAACTGCCTCCTCTTTTAGTTTATAAACCTTCACCTCTCTCTTCCCTGATGCTTCTATTCTCCTTGTATCCCATCTACCTTTTACTCTCAGTGTAGCTACAACTAGAAAGTGATCTGATATATCTGTGGCCCCTCTATAAACATGTACATCCTGAAGTCTACTCAACAGTCTTTTATCTACCAATACATAATCCAACAAACTACTGTCATTTCGCCCTACATCATATCGTGTATACTTATTTATCCTCTTTTTCTTAAAATATGTATTACCTATAACTAAACCCCTTTCTATACAAAGTTCAATCAAAGGGCTCCCATTATCATTTACACCTGGCACCCCAAACTTACCTACCACACCCTCTCTAAAAGTTTCTCCTACTTTAGCATTCAAGTCCCCTACCACAATTACTCTCTCACTTGGTTCAAAGGCTCCTATACATTCACTTAACATCTCCCAAAATCTCTCTCTCTCCTCTGCATTCCTCTCTTCTCCAGGTGCATACACGCTTATTATGACCCACTTCTCGCATCCAACCTTTACTTTAATCCACATAATTCTTGAATTTACACATTCATATTCTCTTTTCTCCTTCCATAACTGATCATTTAACATTACTGCTACCCCTTCCTTTGCTCTAACTCTCTCAGATACTCCAGATTTAATCCCATTTATTTCCCCCCACTGAAACTCTCCTACCCCCTTCAGCTTTGTTTCGCTTAGGGCCAGGACATCCAACTTCTTTTCATTCATAACATCAGCAATCATCTGTTTCTTGTCATCCGCACTACATCCACGCACATTTAAGCAACCCAGTTTTATAAAGTTTTTCTTCTTCTCTTTTTTAGTAATTGTATACAGGAGAAGGGGTTACTAGCCCATTGCTCCCGGCATTTTAGTCGCCTCATACGACACGCATGGCTTACGGAGGAAAGATTCTTTTCCACTTCCCCATGGACAATAGAAGAAATAAAAAAGAACAAGAGCTATTTAGAAAAAGGAGAAAAACCTAGATGTATGTATATATATATATGCATGTGCGTGTCTGTGAAGTGTGACCAAAGTGTTAGTAGGAGTAGCAAGATATCCCTGTTATCTTAGCGTGTTTATGAGACAGAAAAAGAAACCAGCAATCCTACCATCATGCAAAACAATTACAGGTTTTTGTTTCACAGTCATCTGGCAGGACGGTAGTACTTCCCTGGGTGGTTGCTGTCTACCAACCTACTACCTACATTAATAGTATGTGGGAGCAAAATTATATTTATAACAGCATCAGCTAGTTGTTGCTGTATTATTCCATGTGTCATTTCAATCTTGTCCATTCAGGATATGAGTAAAGTCGTTTTTTTTTTTTCAAGTTGATGTTGCTTTAGTCTTTTCATTGAAAGAGTAGATGTTCACATCATTCACTTCTGACTGTCAGTTCTGACTGTCTTGCATGTTTACTTGGATTTTAACCCTTAAACTGTCCAAACATAGATCTATGTTCACGTACGTAGCGCTCCGAACGTAGATCTGTTTTTTTTTTTTTACATAAAGCATGTAAAATAGAAAGTTCGGAGTGCTGCGCACTTGAACGTAGTTCTACATTTGGACAGTTTAAGGGTTAGTAACCTTGCCTTGAAAAGCTTTTTGGTCAGCAACAGCTTTTGCTAGTTTTTATTTTTGGTCAGCAACAGCTTTTGCTAGTTTTTATTTTTGCTCATTAGGGAGGTTTCAAGTTTGGTGAAGGATGTAATCCTGGGCTAGGGTGGAAATAATGGACGTGTTTCCTTATACCTGCTCTTCCTGTTATCTAGCAGTAAGTACCTGCGTGTTTATCAACTGGTGTAGGTTGAATCCTGGGGGACAAGACTGAAGGACCCCAATGTAAATAAGACAGTCCTTGACGATGCATTGACTTTCTTGGGTTATCCTGGGTGGCTAACTCTCTGGGTTAAAAATTTGAACAAATCTTATCTTAAGGGCTGCATGTTTTTCATTCATACACTGTATTTTCAGTTGTTGGCTGCTGACAAAATTTGCTAGAGCTGAGTTATCTTGGTGACTTTATAAAGCCATTGGTCATTTTAGTAGCTGTGGTTGAGGCCTGGTCAGTTCCATAGGTTAGAGTAAATGGAGGGGATGACGTGTCTACCTTGAGGCTATTGAGGGGAGAAGTTGGTTGGGTAAGACTATTTCCTCTGTATTAGGGATGTGCCAAAGTATCAGTATCAGTGGGTATCTTATAATTTTGATGTAATCTGTGCCAGTATTGGTGGGTATTGGCTAATTTTGATGGTATTGGTATTGTTCCAAAGCTGAGAATCAATATCTGCAAAAGAAAAAATAAAAGTTGTCGTCCCATCCCTAATCTGTATCTTGTGATTGTCTTTGGTGCTGGTCCTCTGATATCTTTGTGTAACCGTGGGTCAGAGGATTGATGCCTTAGTGAAGTGTAGGATTCACAGTGATCCATTTTGATCAGTGTTACAGCTTGCTTGGCAGCGGGGATGCAGTGTTGAGTGGGTCTATCTACCTACTTTCCTGGAGTCTACCTGGAGTGTTGCAAGGGTCAACGCCCTCGTCTCCCAGTCCCAGACGGACAGGTGCCAACTGTATTTTGGTAGTATTTTGGTAAGGTTTGGTTGGCTTTTCAGTAGTTATCATTGGTATCCACATACTTTGATGTTTGAGGTCTTGATATTAAACCTTTCTAAAAGCCTTCACCTGAAGAGATTTGTGACTTGTAGAACACACACACTGGTGCTATTATTAATGTAGCATATTTTATTTTAACATTTTTTAAACTACTGTGTTTACTTCAGTGATTTGTCTTCACTGTTTGTTCTATTCATCTGATAGTTCTATTGCTAAACCAGTGCTCTCCATTGTCCTGTCTAAATATGACACTGTCCAGTTTTAACCCATTATTTAGAGCTTGTCTTTTCTGCTTCTTACTTGTATTCCTTTTATTCCTCTTTCATTTGTACTACAGGTACTGTGTATTTATTTTTATTTTATTATCACACTGGCCGACTCCCACCAAGGCAGGGTGGCCCGAAAAAGAAAAACTTTCACCATCATTCACTCCATCACTGTCTTGCCAGAAGGGTGCTTTACACTACAGTTTTTAAACTGCAACATTAACACCCCTCCTTCAGAGTGCAGGCACTGTGCTTCCCATCTCCAGGTCTGCGTATTATGCTCTCCTTTATCCTTTGTTTCCTAAGAAAAAAATAATATTCTTAATTTATCTCTAGGAAAGATTTCTGATACTGTAGAAGGGATTAGTTTGTCATTCTGTATATTTTCATGCAAATTTATGTTGTAATATGGAGACTGGAATGGTACCATATATGTAATCTAAATGATCTATCAAGTTCAGATACTGTAGCTGTACAGTACTGTAATCCCTGTAAATATTCAAATTTTGATGAAATGCTGATTTTTATGGATTCGTGTGAATAGTATGTAAAGTTTGTTGATTTTGAAGGTATGTACTTGTGTATTTTCCATGAAATGCAGTACAGATGGTGATTCTGTAGGAATGTTTGCTGTTATGCTTGAAGGAACATATAAAAGACTTTGACACAGTCACTGTCATTTAAAAAAAACACTTAAGACTGATGCCAAGAAGGCCAGAGGAATGACAGTGGATAGTGAGAACTTACAAAATAAAAGAAATTGTGAACTCTCAATATAACACTTAACCACCTTAACCCTTTGACTGTCGCGGCCATATATATACGTTTACGAGGTACCGTGTGTGACGTATATATACTCATAAATTCTAGCGGCTTCAAATCAGGCAGGAGAAAGCTGGTAGGCCCACATGTGAGAGAATGGGTCTTTGTGGTCAGTGTGCACCATATAAAAAAAATCCTGGAGCACGCAGTGCATAGAGAAAAAAAAAAACTCCAACCGTTTTTTTTTTTTTAATTAAAATGCCGACTTTGTGGTCTACTTTCGTATAGTATTTGTGGTTGTATTCTCGTTTTCTTGGTCTCATTTGATAGAATGGATAGATTTTGATTAATTTTACTCTAAAAAGAACCTGGAAATGGAGCACAAAGTACGGGAAATGTTTGATTTTTGCCGATGTTCAAAAGTAAACAAATGATGTCATTGTCCAATAAATGTCCAAATAGCCATTCTAATATGCAGTCATGAATGGGTTGATATAATTTTTACAATTATTACAGTATTGCAGTAGTCTGCATAACAGTAAAACTTCTATTTTTTGTTTGAATAAAATTTCAAAATAAAAAGCAAGAGTAATATCACAGGGGCCTGGAGACATGACTGATGAACAAAGAAAATGTTATTTTAGAGCCAGGAATGTCTGCATTATTCATTCTGGTCCTTATTTTGAAATTGTCGTATTTTTTAATTTTCGTGAAATTGGCCAAATTGCAAATTTCTGACTGTGTTATTGGGTAGTTGAAATCGGTAAATGGGCAGTTTCTTGTACTCAATCGATGGAAAAAAATGTAGTTCTGAAGAAATAGCTATGAGTTTGGTTGACTGGAATAATGGAATTAGTCGAAAATAGGGCTCAAAGTGGGCGAAATAGCCGATTTGTAAATATCGCCGAGGTCGCTAACTTCGCGAGAGCGTAATTCCGTCAGTTTTCCATCAAATTTCGTTTTTTTTGGTGTCTTTACAATCGGGAAAAGATTCTCTATCATTTCATAAGAAAAAAAAATTTTTTTTTTTGAAATTTTGCGACACCAGGAGACACCTCAGGATTGGGGGTTGCGACAGTCAAAGGGTTAATTGTGTCCAACATTCTAGTATGCAGGTAACATCTGTCTCCAGCATACAAGTGCACACTATTTTTCCTGCCTTCAAATTTGCCACCCACCAATATTTTTGACCTCAACACAAGTGGTTGGACCTCCTTCAACCTCTTCATGCCTTTGTAAAGAATCTAAAACCAGGCAGATCCACGCAGTGCATCGTGTGGGTAACACTGTCTAACTAGTACAGTGGACCCTCGGTTATCGTAATTAGTCCATTCCAGTGTGTGTGACTAAAGCTGAATTTGACTATTTCCAAATTCATTTTCCTCATAAGAAATAATGGAAATCCAATTAATCCGTTTCAAACATCCTAAAGTACTAAAAAAAATGTTTTCTACATGATATACATTTACCTGCACTGAAAACAATGATACATGAAGAATAAAACAATAATATCACACTTACCTTTGCTGAAGACATGGTGATGTATGGAAGATGGGAGGAGGGGAGAGGATGGAGAATCCCCTTCCATAAAGACTTCAGGTAGCAAGTCCTTATCCTGGGTTACTTCCCTCCTTTGTTTTTTAATGCCACTAGGACCAGCTTGAGAGTTACTGGACCCCTGTCGCTCAAAAAAGTGTTCCAGGGAGGTCTGTTTCTGGCGTATGTTAGGAATTTTTGGGAGACAGGACAAGATAGCCCTTCAGTATGACAGTAATATCAGCTCTACGGCTTATTTATCTAGCACAATTCATCTAATATGACATAATAAACAATATTAACGACATAGAAACATGATATAAAGTGGACCCCCGACATTCGATGGCATCGACATTCGATAAATCTGACATTCGATACATTTTAACGCAAAAATTTTGCCTCAACATTCAATGGAAAACCCGACATTCGATACGATTCGTACGAGACGGGTCCACGTGTGGCCTGAACTGCACCGTGTGTGCCAGTGTTTACAAGCCAGCCAGTGTGCGCGCATCTAAGGATACATTCGGTACATTCCATATTATCACTTTTTTTGGTATTTGTTTCTGCAAAATAAGTAACCATGGGCCCCAAGAAAGCTTCTAGCGCCAACCCTTTGAGAAAAAAGGTGCTAATGACTATTGAAATGAAGAAAGAGATAATTGCAAAGTACGAAAGTGGAGTGCGTGTGTCGGAGCTGGCCAGGTTGTATAGTAAACCCCAATCAACCATCTCTACTATATTGAGCAGGAAAATGGCAATCAAGGAAGCTGTTGTTGCAAATGTGCAACTTTGTTTTTGAAACAGAGATCGCTAGTGTTAGAAGATGTTGAGAGACTGTTATTGGTGTGGGTAAATGAAAAACAGATAGCAGGATATAGCATCTCTCAAGCGATCATTTGTGAAAAGGCTAGGCAGTTGCATGACGATTTGGTAAAGAAATTGCCTGCAACTAGTGGTGATGCGAGTGAATTTAAGGCCAGCTAAGGTTGGTTTGGAAGATTTAAGAATCGTAGTGGCATACACAGTGTGGTAAGGCATGGTGAAGCTGCCAGTTCAAGTCCTGATGGAAGGGGATTCCCCTTCTAAACACCAACACCATCCCCACACACCCCTCCTCCCATCCCATCAATCATCACCAGATCTTTATTAAAGGTATGTGTCAATTACTGTATTCTATTATTAATCTATTGTCATTGTTATTGTAATTATTCTATTGCATTACACTTAATATTTCATGTGGTAAATTTTTTTTTTTTCATACTTTTGGGTGTCTTGCATGGATTAATTTGATTTCCATTATTTCTTATGGGGAAAATTAATTCGACTTTCGATATTTTCGACATTCGATAGCTCTCAGGAACGGATTAGTATCGAATGTTGAGGGTCCACTGTATACTCTAGAATGAATAAAACATGGCATTAAGAATGTCACGAGTGGTGATGTTTGTTGTTGGGTGTATAAGGGTCATGGAAAGATAAGCCTTACATGATGGTGAAGGCTGCAGCAGAGGCAAAGGTGTTAGTCAGTAACCCTACATATATACATACCTCCAACAACAATGGAAGAGTCAGTCTCGTCCTGTCCTTATTCAATCGATTAATTGCTTAACTTATTTGCTGCACTGTTAATGCTACACTCCTGTTGCTTTAGTATCGTACATATTGCTTTGAGACGAGCCGAAATCCGAGTTACAAGCGAGCTTCAGATATGCCGCCACTAGTTGGCACAGTAAACTTGGCGTTTACTGTGCCATATTAGTGTTGATATTAGTGTTATATTGAAGTATTTTCGCATGCCTCCAGAGAGCCAGGAATTCCTCTGGAACAGGTTAATGACATTTCAATTACTTTAAATGAGGAAAATTGATTTTATATATGAGCAAATTGAGTTATGAGTTCGGTCATGTAACGAATTAAACTCGTAAGTCAAGGTACCACTGTACAATTCAGGATATTCTGTGAACCTAAATATGTAACCTGAATAATTAACCTTTGATAATTCAACATAGTCAAACAGTGTGACTTATTTCCATGTTTTGAGCAGTGCTACATCCTGAAGGAATTGTATTGTAATACAAGTTTTCCTCGTACATAGTGTTAGATGGCCAAAGCGTTATAAAACAAAGTTATTTGCTCCAGTTTATAATTTTATATTTTGTGGGGGCAATATTGGGCTGTGAGTTTCACCATGCTTGAGGTATTAAAACACCTTGAAACACACTTAATATCGCATAAAAAGTAGTGTCCATAGCATTTGTTGTTAACTCTTTGACTGTTTCGGTCGTATATATATACGTCTTACGAGCCACCATGTTTGACGTATATACGTATACTCATGAATTTTAGCGGCTTCAAATCAAGCAGGAGAAAGCTGGTAGGCCCACATGTGAGGGAATGGGTCTGTGTGGTCAGTGTGTACCATATAAAAAAAATCCTGCAGCACGCAGTGCATAGTGAGAAAAAAAAAAACTCCAACCTTTTTTTTTAATTAAAATGCAGATTTTGTGGTCTATTTTCGTATAGTATTTATAGTTTTATTCTCGTTTTCTTGGTCTCATTTGATAGAATGGAAAAGACATTATAGAAATGGAGGTGATTTTGATTGGTTTTACTATGAAAAAACCTTGAATGGAACTCAAAGTAGGGGAAATGTTTGATTTTTGCCGAAGTTCAAAAGTAAACACATGATGTCATTGTCCAAAAAAATGTCCAACTAGCCATTCTGATATGCAGTCATGAATGGGTTGACATTATTTATACAATTATTACAATATTGCAGTAGTCTGCATAACAGTAAATCATCTATTTTTTGTTTGAATAAAAATTCAAAATAGAAACCAAGAGTAATATCAGAGGGGCCTGGAGACGTGAATGATGAACAAAGAAAATGTTATTTTAGAGCCAGGAATGTTTGCAGTGTTCATTCTGGACCTTATTTTGAAATTGTCATATTTTTAAATTTTCGTGAAATTGGCCAAATTGCAAATTTCTGACCTAAACCTCTGCCAGCATCTCCTCCAAGGTAAATGTAAATATTTCATTTAATCTTTAAAAAAAAACATTTTTTGTTAAGGTTAATACGTTTGGGTGTCTGAAACAGATTAATCGGATTTCCATTATTTCTTATGGGGAAAATGGTTTTGCCATTCGTGAATTTCGTCATTCAGCAGACTCTGGAATGGATTAATCACGAAACATGGGGGGGGGGGGAGTCCACTGTACAGTGGAACGTCTACTTCGGAGTTTAATCCATTCCGTGACCTTGCTCGCAACTGGATTTGCTCGTTTGCAGAGTCAGTTTTCCTCGTTTAAATTAATTGAAATGGAATTACTTTGTTCCAGTGGAATTCCAGACACGAGAAAATACTTTAATAATTTCCCTAATATCATCTCTGCAGCTTACTTATCTATCACAATTCATGTAATATATATTGACATAATAAACAATATTAATGACATAGAAATATGATATATACACTAGAATGAATAAAATACATGTCATTAGGTATGTGGCTAGTGGTGGTGACATTACCCATTGTTGTTGGGGTTTATAGGCCCACCACAGTGGCCATTCCTGCACCTGACTACATGTGTAGAGAACCTAGGATAATCCAAAAAAATAAGAGAGAATGACTTATAAGTGCTACACTTTGCCACTGCTGCTTCATGTTGTCTGCCACTGCTGCCTCATGATGTCTACCACTGATGTCGCCAAAGAATCTAACATTTCTGCTATTTTGAGCTCAATTTCAAGGTACTTTTCATCGTGAAACCAATTAAAATCATATTTATTTTTGTAGTACATATATCTTCCATTCTATCACATGAGACCAAATAAAACGAGAATACAACTATAAAAACCATACGAAAATATACCGCTAAGGGGAGGCTAATGGCTGAGAAGTGAACTCCGTTATTTATGGTCCGATTTCTTTCATTTTTTGGTGTACGTTAAGAAGCATCTTTTCATTATACATTGCCCAAGTTTTAATAAGATAGTCCAACAAACAACTGAGGTTCAATTCCTTAGATCAAGAACAAGAGCCCCCTCACCAGTGTCAATTAACTTCCCTTGAGGCCTGCTCACATCTGAAAATTTTGCCTGCGTCTGGAAGCAAAAAAATCGACCGAGCAACTGCTCGTATCTGGAAAAACTCGCACATGGATGCACTCGTAAGTAGAGGTTCCACTGTATTTCCTTGTTTGAAAGTTCATATTATCCACCCCTTCATTCACCTGGCTGTTGTGACCTTGGTCTTATTGTATTCTTTGAAAGAAAGGTCAGCTGATATAATTATTCCCAAGTCTGCAGCTGTTGCCGATGTTTTTTTTTTTTTCAACTTCAGCACACCATAAAATTGTAAATTTTATCAGATTTCACTCATTTTAGTCTTGATTCTTAACCCTTTGAGGGTCGACAGGCCCTCTCCGAAACTCGTTCTCAGGGTCGGCCAAATTTAAAAAAAAAAAAAATTATTTTCTCTTATGAAAAGATAGAGAATCTTTTCCCGATCATAACGACACCAAAAGTTTGAAATTTGATAGAAAACTTACGGAATTATGCTCTCGCAAAGTTAGCGGTCTCGGCGATGTTTACGGATCGGCGATTTTGCCCACTTTGAGCCCCATTTTCGGCCAATTTCACTGTACTAGTCGACAAAAAACATGAATATTTCGCTAGAACTCCATTTTTTCTATCGAATGGGTGCAAGAAACCACCCATTTATAAATTCAACTATCCAGTACAGTGGTCAGAATTTAGCAATTTTGCCAATTTCACACAAATTTCAAAAGATGCCAATTTCGGAATAGGGTCCAGAATAAACAAGAAAGACATTCCTGGCACTAAAATGACATTTCCTCTAGTCATTAGTCACGTCTCAAGGCCCCTCTTATATTCTTTTGCTTTCCACTTTGAATTTTTATTCTCACAAAAAATATAAGATTTACTGTTATGCAGACTACTGCATTAGTGTAAAAAATGGTATAAATATTATTGGTGCTCTTGTGAAAGAATATTAGACTCACCAGTTGACGTGTATTGCACGCTTGGCACGATTTGTTTACTTTTGAAGTTTGGTAAAAATCGAACATTTCTGCTACTTTGAGCTCAATTTCAAGGCACCTTTCATTGTAAAACCAGTCAAAATCATCTCAATTTCTGTAATATGTCTTCCATTCTATAAAATGAGACCAAGAAAACTAGAATACAACAATAAATACCATACGAAAATACAGTGCAAATTCGCTGTTTTATTCCCCCCAAAAATGGTCAGTTTTTTTTTTCTCATTATGCACTGTGTGCTGCAGGATTTTTTTTAGACTGTGCACACTGACCACATAGACCCATTCTTTCATATGAAGGCCTACCAGCTTTCTCCCACTAGATTTGAGGTCGCTAGAATTTATGAGTACTAGTACGTCAAAAAACCCTACGTGTAAGACGTACTAGTACGACGAAAACCCTCAAAGGGTTAAAAATGCGCTCTTTCCGTCTAAGAATTTATATTTTTCAAAATCTTGTTGTAAAAGCAGGAATTTTAACTTCTCAGTATGCCACAATTAAGTGGTTAAAATAATGGGAAAAATCTACTGGGGAAATTTGATTTTTAATTCTTTTATTTTCAGATTTTTTTGCATTTAGCTGTAAATTATGTACAGTACTGTTAAGTATACAATAGATTACCTAATTAATTTTTAATGCTTTTTTAGCATATAGTCAGTGGTAGCACTTTGGATATCACTTGTGCTTTCTTGTTTGGAATATTCAGTGGTGATAGCCCTGCTCAAGGTATGAGAGGTAATTTATTATGAACATAATTTCCATACAGTGGAACTTTGGTTGTCGACCGCATTGTCGAACAAATCGGTTTTCGAATGAGGAATCTGAGAAGAAATAGCCTGGTTTTCGTACACTTTTTTGGTTGTCTAGCAACAACTGAACGGGTCAGGTCACGTGCTCACAGAATGTGCACTGGACAAGGAGTCGGCAGTATGGGTCTGAGTTGAGGCTAGTAAGGTTTGGTTTGATAATTTTAAGAAATGGCATTCATAGTGTGGCTAGGCATGGGGAGGCTGCCTGTGCTGGCAAAGTGGATGTTGAAAAGTATGTTGGTGAATTAGAGGCTTAAAGGTTTGTGGAGGAGCATAGAACTGAACTCACCACAGATGAACTTGAAGACCTTCAGAAGGAGCAGCAACAGATTGCAGCGGAGGAACTGTCATCAGAGGAAGAGGGAAGGGATGATGTGCCCATGCACTTGTCAAGGAAATGTGTGCTAAATGGTGTGAAGTGCAGGGGTTTAGTGAAATATACTATCCAGACAAAGCAGTGGCCATCCATCTTTAACATGTACAATGATGAGTGTTAAAACGGAGCCTGAAACAAACCTTTCTGGACAGGTTTTTAGTGAGACCAAGAACCAGTGAGCCAGAATAACGTGTTAGTGATGAAAAGAGACAAGAGAAACAACACCAGAAGACATATTAATAGGTGACTCTCCTTCCAAGTAGTAACATACCCCCTCCTCTCTTCCACCTCCTGCTTCCAGTATGCCATTAGCTCTCCTCTGGCATATAAGAGCAGTTTAATATTCATTTATTGTACAGTATTTCAGTTAGTGTTTTAGTATTCCTTTTTAGTTTTATGCAGTAGTTAGTATATTTTTAATAAATTATTATATTGTCATTTGGGGTCTGGAATGGATTAATTATATTTACATTATTATTTATGGGGAAAATTGCTACCATAGTGCAGCAGACTGGGGTCTGCTACATTGATGACACTGTTTGACACTGATGAATATCCTGTGAACCAGATATAGTTTACTGCATCAATGACACTACTGGTTGTGGACAAATACCCCATACACCGTAGTTCACAGCATCTGTGTCAGCATAGTTCAAATGCTTTCTAGCTATGACATGACAGACTTGTATGCCCAGCGCAAGTACAGTAAGGCTAGAACAGTGTTGAGTCAGGGCAGTTACCCAAGAGGGAAGTAGATGTGAGTAAGATGCAGACTGCAGGCTGGGCTTCAACATCTGTGGAATATACACAAAAAGTTAGTGGGGGGTAGAGAGCAGATAGTGGGAGATGGGTAAAGAGCAGGAAGGAGGGAAGGAGAGTGAAGAGAGGGTAAAGGGGAGAGTAAGGGAAAAGGGAGGGGGGGGGTTAGATTGGGAGAGAGAGAGTGGGGAGTGAGTGAGTTATGCTAGCTGGTCTGCACATCTACTTGGCAATCTTTGGATTATAATGCTTGAAGATATTGCTGCATATGAAGTGTCTTTCTCACCACTATTTGATTTAGACCATTGTTCATTCAACTACATTGGTTTCTCACACAAGCAAATAAATTTTAGCTAACCCCATTAGTAAAGCTATTATGAAACAAGAAGCAAAGTACTGGGACCTAACCTCAAGATCCAGGTCACATGGAACCTTACTTGATTTCCAGTACCTACACCTGAGCTGACCTGACTCCCACCTCACCTCCACATTGCCTGACAGACCAACTCACCTACACTGGATAGGAAATCTTAACTTCACCCTTACCCAGCCCGACTCCTCCGTGTCTCGGCACCACACACTTCGCTGTGTATATACTCGATAAATCCTCATCTATGTGAAACATTGTGCTAGTAAAAGTTTCATTTTAGTGTATATAATCACTTGTTAGCTATGCCATACTTCAACTAGTTACAGCATAGATTTTTTCTGAAATGTCCTAAATTGATTTCCCACAACGTAGAGCTGGTTTTTCTCTTGGTTGTACAGCACTACTGTACCTTTTAAAAAATTATATTAACTTGTGGTAGATCAGTGGGATTAATTTTTGTAATGTATGTACTGCATTTAGTGCATGTGCAGTGCTGTATGTGCATTTTATATAAATGTCAAGAAATTCAAGTTTTTCTTAGTGGCCATTTTCCTTTATTATGTCAGTTTTTTGATAAACATTTGTTCATTTGATTTGCAATGACTTAAGATTTTTGTCTTAACTTTTTGTTTTCTTTGTCAAATTTAATGAGATTAGAGATTCTTGGAGAATTATGGCCTCTGTGACTAGATAAGCCTGAACTGAGAAGAAAAAGAATCAGTTGTATTTATGTCATATAGTGGTGCAATTGCAGTTGATAGATTTTCTGGGACCTATTAGGAAGTGTCCCCTGCAAATTTTGAAGGATTACTATATCTCATTATGATTAATTTGTTTTTAAGAAGCTAAGCCTTCTATTACACTTTACTGAAAACATTTATACAGTATTACTGTACATTGGCTTCAGATTTATGCTATCTAGAACTTGTATACATAATTTTTAAATCTGGTTTGATCATGGCCTGCATTGGATCAGATGAACCAACACGGAGAAAAGGAAATAGATGAGAGTTGTGAATCTTTTATCCTACTACTGAAGAGGCCTTGGTGGTAGTCCAAAAGCACCCTTCATATCTTTTGAGTTTGATTGTTATTTATTAGTGAGTATTACACTTGTTTGGGGTTCTGTAGTAACTAGTTTGTAGGTACAGCATAGTAGTTTTCTTACCCCAGGACTCTGACCTTTCATATATCCACATTGGGTTCTCATTTCCCTTCTGTACCCATATCAATGCATCCAGGTCATCCTGAAGTTTCCTTTGTTTCCCTCAATTTATGTCGGCCTATTTTTGTGTTAGCAGACTGACTTGTCACTGTTTATTCCCTCACCTAGGTGGTTTATGTAAATTGTGAGCAACAAGGGGTGCAACACTGACCCCTGTGGAGCGCCAATTGTGACTGGTCCCCATTCTGATTTCTCCTTTTATGCGCACACACTTGCCTATTGGTCAGCCATGCATCGATCCAAGAGAGACCTCTTCCAGTACAGTATGTTGTCACTTTTTTAAAATAGTCTGTGGTAAGAATGCGAAAATTTGAAATTTACATTGATAGAAGTTATACTGATTCTGTAACTGCTGTATATCTAAACAAAATTTGTATAGTCTTAAGACTGCATATAAGAGAGTGTGAAGGAAGTGATTAGAATATTTATTGAGGAAAATTTTACAACAAAAGTAATGCTTTGTACAGTTAAATACCTTTAAAAATGAAAGCATTGGGGCCAGGATCCTTTTGCCACAGACAAATCCTTGACTTAGATAATTCAAAAAACATTGGGGATAAAAATCTTGTTGGGACAGTATTAAATTTGTTGTGGCCCATAACTTCTTCATAGTGTTTAACAGCTTTAGTGTTTGAGGCGATCTATACCATTTGTAATAACCATGTGATCACATATGCTCTAGGATTTTACTTATAATAATTGTTTAAAGACAGTAAGCCCTCATATAATGTGGGTGATACGTTCCTGAAAATCATCCTGTAATGTAAAATAGCATTATATGAGTGTGGAGAAAATAAGGTTACATTCCAGATAATGTACCTTTAAATTTACCAACTATGTACAAATACTACAGCACAGTGGACCCTTGAGATTAATCTGTTCCAGAGAGTCTGCCGAATGTCGAAATTGCCGAATGGCGAAACCATTTTCCCCATAAGAAATAATGGAAATAAAATTAATCCATTCCAGACACCCAAAAATATTAAAATAATTTTTTTTTTTTAAAATTAAATAAAGATTTACATACTGAAAACAATGAGAAATCAAGTACATACATATATAAAATAATATTACACTTACCTTTACTGAAGACTTCTGGGTGGATGGAAGATGGGAAGAGGGGATAGGAGGAAGGTGTACACCATTGTTTGGAAGGAGAATCTCCTTCCATTAGGACTTCAGGTACCAAGTCCTTATCTGGGGTTACTTCCCTTCTTCGTTTTTTAAAGACACTGGGAACAACTCGAGTCACTGGACCCCTGTCGCACAAAATATCTGTCCAGAGAGCTCTGTTTCTGGCGTTTCTTTAAGATTTGTCTGAAGTGGGACACAACACTGTCACTGTACATGTTGCCAATACGGCCTGCAACAGCTTTGTTAGAGTGAAGTTCATCCATAAATGTTTGCACTTCAGTCCACTTCGCACAAATGTCCTTAATCTTTGAAGAAGGCACCTTCCTCCATCTCTCTCCCTCCTCTGCAGCAATTTCCTGAGCTGTGATCTCTTGCTGTTGCAGATGAAGCTCTTGCAGCTCTTCAATGGTTAGCTCTTCCCTGTGGTCCTCCACCAACTCTTCCACATCCTCGCTACTCACCTCCAACCCCAGGGACTTCCTCAATGCCACAATAGATTTCACAACTGGCATAGGCTCCTTAGGATCAGCCCCAAACCCTTCAAAATCCCTCTCTTGTACACATTCTGGCCACAATTTTCTCCAAGCAGAATTCAAAGTTCTGCAAGTCACTCCTTCCCAAGCCTTACCTATAAGGTTTATGCAAGTGAGGATATTGAAGTGATCTTTCCAGAGCTCTTAGGGTCATTTCAGTGTCTGAGGTCACTTCAAAACACTTTTGAAACACTGCTTTGGTGTACAGTTTTTTCTAGTTTGAAATGACCTGCTGGTCCATGGGCTGGATGATAGGATTTGTATTAGGGGGCAAGAACTTCACCGTGATGAAACTAAACTCCTCCACTATTTGCTCTTCCAAGTCGGGAGGATGAGCAGGAGCATTGTCCATTACCAGGAGGCACTTGAGTGGCAATTTATTTTCCAGGAGGTATTTCTTCACACTGGGGCCAAACACTTACTAAACCAGTCTAGGAAAATTTCCCTTGTGACCCATGCCTTATTGTTAGCCTTCCACATCACACACAAATTACTCTTGGCGACACTGTTTTTCTTGAACACATTGGGATTTTCAGTGATACACAAGTAAAGGCTTCACTTTGCAATCCCCACTAGCATTACTACAAAACAAGGGAGTAAGCCTATTCTTCATAGGCTTGTGTCCTGGGAGTGCCGTTTCCTCCTGTGTGATGTAGGTCCTCTTTGGCATTTTCTTCCAAAAGAGGCCTGTTTCATCACAAACACTTGTTGGGGTTTGAATTCTCCAGTGTCTACGCACTCCTTAAACTCCTGTACAAACTTCTCAGCTGCTTTTTTGTCAGAACTGGCAGCCTCACCATGCCTTATCACACAGTGAATGCCACTACGGTTCTTAAATCTCTCAAACCAACCTTTGCTGGCCTTAAAATCACAAGCATCACCACTTGTTGCAGGCATTTTCTTTACGAGATCGTCATGCAACTGCCTTGTCTTTTCACATATTATCGACTGCATAATACTATCTCCTGCTAACTGTTTTTGGGTAATCCACACCAACAATAACCTTTCCACTTCTTCGAGGATTTGCGATATCTTATTTGTCAGCATATCTACCCCTTTTGCAACAACAGCACACTTTATATCCTTTCCCTTCACCACAATCAAAGTGATGGTTGAATGGGGTTTGCCACACATCGTGGCAAGTTCTGTAACATGCACTCCGCTCTCATACTTTTCAATGATTGCCTTCTTGAATTTGATCGTGTTCCTCGCTTTCTTTACCAAAGGGCTTGCACTAGCTTTCCTTGGGCCCATGGTGACTTACTTAGCAGTTGGAAGCACAAAAAACAATGGATTATTATGAAATGTATTGTATGAACCTGCGGGGTGATGGTCACGTGCTGGTAAACAATGGCACACTGAGTGTGAATGGTGTGGGAGACTGGCTTTGTGTGCGCAGTGATGGGCGGATGGGTACCGGACGGTCGCTGAATCACGAGTCCAATCACGAACCGGGAGGCTAAATTTTGCCGAGAAAACCTGCCGAAAGTCAGATTTCACGAAAGTTGATGCCGACGAAACTTGGGGGTCCACTGTATAACTAATCTTACATTCTGGCAGTTGTTACTTGAAATGGAAGTGTGTTGAGAGGGTTGATGTGAGGAAGCTGAGCTGAGGTGATGGCCGTGGCTCGTCTGGATTAGGATGCAGTATTGGCAGCTTGTGGAGTTCTTATGTATTCTGTATTGCATCTCGGATCTGTTTGACCCTGTAGTACTTTATAGAGCTGATAATGAGATGTCAGCTTCTCCAGATCCTGCTTCAAAATTATGCTTCTAAATTTGTCAGGATTAGGTGTGTACCAAAGTATCAGTATCAATTATTGGTTAATTTTTGATGGTATAAGTATTGGCCTTAAAATGCATAGGTATTGGCAAACATTTTGGTATCATCCCATCCCTGGTCAAGGTCCTTTTCAGTGAAAATCTCTAACTTAAACAATTTGAATTGCATATTTAACCCTTAAACTGTTCAAACGTAGGTCTACGTCTACGTGTGGGGGGCTCAGAACGTAGATCAGTGTGTTTTTTTACATGCTTTCAAATGGGGAAAATCAAGGTCGGAGCGCTACGCACGTGAACGTAGATCTGCGTTTGGACAGTTTAACCGTTTCAGTGTTTCTGACGTACAGTGGACCCCCGCATAGCGACTTTAATCCGTGCAAGAGGGCTCATTGTTATGCGAAATGATCGGTATGTAAATGAATTTTCCCCATAAGAAATAATGGAAATCAAATTAATCCGTGCAAGACACCCAAAAGTATGAAAAAAAAATTTTTACCACATGAAATGTTAATTTTAATACACACAAACTGAAAAAGGCATGCACAATTACATGACACTTACTTTTATTGAAGATCTGGTGATGATTGATGGGATGGGAGGAGGGGAGCGAGAGTGTTAGTGTTTAGAAGGGGAATCCCCTTCCATTAAGACTTGAGGTGTCGAGTCCTTTTCTGGGGTTACTTCCCTTCTTCTTTTAATGCCACTAGGACCAGCTTCAGTCACTGGACTTCTTTCGCACAACATATCTGTCCATAGTGGCCTGTACCTCTCGTTCCTTTATGACTTCCCTAAAGTGTTTCACAACATTGTCAGTGTAATAGTCACCAGCACGGCTTGCAATAGCTGTGTGAGGATGATTTTCATCCATGAAGGTTTGCACTTCAAGCCACTTTGCACAGATTTCCTTAATCTTTGTAGTAGGCAACTTCAATTTCTCTCTCCCCTCCTCTGAACCAGTTTCCTCAGGTGTGGCCTCTTGCTGTTGAAGTTGATCTATCAGCTCATCAGTGGTTAGTTCTTCATTGTCCTCCTCCACCAACTCTTCCACATCCTCCCCACTAACCTCCAACCCCAAGGACTTTCCCAATGCCACAATGGATTCCTCAACTGGCATAATCCTCTCAGGGTTAGCCTCAAACCCTTCAAAATCCCTTTTGTCTACACATTCTGGCCACAGTTTCTTCCAAGCAGAGTTCAAGGTCTTCTTAGTCACTCCCTCCCAAGCCTTACCTATAAGGTTTACACAATTGAGGATATTAAAGTGCTCTCTCCAAAACTCTCTTAAAGTCAGTTGAGTTTCTGAGGTCACTACAAAGCACCTTTCAAACAGAGCTTTTGTGTACAGTTTTTTGGAGTATTAGGAGGCAAAAACTTCACCTTAATGAATTTCATGTCCCCATAAAGTCGCTCTGCCACGTCTGTAGGATGACCAGGGGCATTGTCTAACACCAGGAGGCACTTAAGTTCTAATTTCTTTTCAGTTAGGTAATCTTCCACATTGGGGGAAAATGCATGGTGTAACCAGTCATAGAAAAGTCCCTAGTGACCCATGCCTTACTGTTTGCCCTCCACAGCACACACAAATTCTCCTTGAGGACATTCTTTTGCCTGAACGGTCTGGGAGTTTCAGAGTGATACACTAATAAAGGCTTCACTTTGCAATCACCAGTAGCATTGGAACACATCAACAAAGTAAGCCTGTCTTTCATAGGCTTATGTCCTGGGAGTGCCTTTTCCTCCTGAGTAATGTAGTTCCTGCTTGGCATTTTCTTCCAAAACAGGCCTGTTTCATCACAATTAAACACTTGTTCAGGTTTCAGTCCTTCACTGTCTATGTACTCCTTGAATTCCTGCACATATTTTTCAGCTGCTTTGTGGTCCGAACTGGCAGCCTCACCATGCCTTATCACACTATGTATGCCACTACGCTTCTTAAATCTCTCAAACCAACCTTTGCTGGCCTTAAATTCACTCACATCATCATCTAGTTGCAGGCATTTTTTTTAATTAAATCCTCATGCAACTTCCTAGCCTTTTCGCTTATGATCGCTTGAGAGACGCTATCTCCTGCTAGCTGTTTTTCATTTATCCACACCAATAAGAGTCTCTCAACATCTTCCATCACTTGCGGTCTCTGTTTCGAAAACACAGTTAAACCTTTGGCAAGAACAGCTTCCTTGATTGCCTTTCTGTTGCCCACAATAGTAGCGATGGTTGATTTGGGTTTCTTGTACAACCTGGCCAGGTCGGCGACACGCATTCCACTTCCATAATTATCAATGATCTCTTTCTTCATCTCTATAGTAATTCTCACCCTTATTGCTGTAGGGTTGGCACTAGAAGCTTTCTTGGGGCCCATGGTCACTTATTTTGCAGATAAAATCACCAAAAACATTGTAATAATACGAAATGTTACGATTGTATGCTTGGATGTTACCGCGGAGGCTGGCTGGTAAACAATGCCACCGGCGGCACATGTGAGGCTGGCTAAGGGCGCACATTGGACGCGTCTCGGACGAAGAGCGGTGAGCGGGTTTTTGAGCGGTATGCGAGGCAAAATTTTTGCGATAAAAGCGAGCGGTATGCGGATTGTACGTTATGTGATGCCGACGGTATGCGGGGGTCCACTGTACTAGTACGGCTTACGCACCAGGGCTATTGATGTACTAGAACGCCTAAATTCTAGCGCCCTCAAATCTAGTGAGAGAAGGCTGGTAGGCCTACATATGAAAGAATGGGTCTATGTGGTTAGTGTGCACAGTATAAAAAAAAATCCTGCAGCACACACTGCATAATGAGAAAAAAAAACTTTGACCGTGTTTTTGGTTTAAAACAGCGACTTTGCAGTGTATTTTTGTATGGTATTTATGGTTGTATTCTAGTTTTTCTGGTCTCATTTTATAGAATGGAAGACATATTACAGAAATTGAGATGATTTTGATTGGTTTCATAATGAAAAGTACCTTGAAATTGAGCTCAAAGTAACAGAAATATTCTATTTTTACCAAATTTCAAAAGTAAACAAATCATGCCAAGCGTCCAATACACATCAACTGGTGAGTCTTTCACAAGTGCACTGATACTATTTATACCATTTCTACACCATTTGTACACTAATGCAGTAGTCTGCATAACAGTAAATCTATTTTTTTGTGAGAAAAATTCGAAGTGGAAAACAAGAGAGATGTAAGAGGGGCGTGGGGACGTGACTAATGAACAGAGAAAATGTTATTTTAGTTCAAGGAATGTCTGTCTTGCTTATTCTGGACCCTATTTGGAAATTGGCATCTTCTGAAATTTGTGTGAAATTATCAAAATTGCCAATTTCTGACCACTTTATTGGATACTTGAAATCGGTAAATAGGTGGTTTCTTGTACTCATTCGATAGAAAAAATGGGACCTCTAGTGAAATAGATATGATTTTTGTCGACTAGTACACTGAAATTGGCTGAAAATAGGGCTCAAAGTTGCTGAAATCGCCGATGCGTAAACTTTGTTGAGACTGCTAACTTAGCGAGAGCATAATTTTGTAAGTTTTCCATCAAATTTCATACTTTTGTTGTCATTATGATCGGGAGAAGATTCTCTATCATTTCATAAGAAATTTTTTTTTCCGAAAAATTTTCAACCCTGAGAACAAGTTTAGGAGAGGGCCTCTCGACCCTAAAAGGGTTAAGGGTTAACTCCACAAGTGTTAACCCTTTCAGTGTCAGTCCTGTTGTATTACGGCTTTGAAGTCAGTCAGTCCATGAGCTCAGCTCGCTCAGATTAGCTGTGAACAGTAAATTTGGGCCTAAATATGAGAAAATGGGTCTGTGCAGTAAAATAATCCTGCAGCATGCAGTGCATATTGAGGAAAAACTGCATCCCTGTATTTGGTTTAAAACAGTAACTGTGTATTTTTGTATGGTTTTTATGGTTGCAATCTTGGTTTCGTGGTCCCATTTGACAGAATGGAAGATACGTTACAGAAATAGAGATAGTTTTGATTAGTTTCAAGATTGAAAGTAGCTTGAAATTGGGCTCAAAGTAGCAGAAATGTTAAATTTTTGCTGATATTCCAGAGTACACAAATGATGTCACTTGTCCAATGTGTGTCCAGTCTAATAAATATTTAGGAATGCATTGACATTATTTATATAATTAAAATAATGAAGTAGTCTGCTTAACAGTAAATCTTCTATTTTTTGTGTGAATAAAAATTCAAAATAAAAAGCAAGCATAATATTAGAGTGGCGAGGAGATGTGACTGAGGAGGAGAGGAAATGTTTATTTAATGCCAGGAATGTCAACATTGTTTATTCTGGACCCTATTTTCAAATTGGCAGTTGTCGAATTTTGTGTGATGTTGGCCAAATTACCGATTTCTGACCACTTTATTGGATAGTTGAAATGGGTAAATGGGCGGTTTCATGTATTCATTCGATAGAATAGAAGGAATGCTAGGAAAATAGCTACAAGTTTGGTTGACTGGAACAATGGAATTGGCCAAAATTACAGCATAAAGTGGGCAAAATTGTCGAAACCGCTAACTTTGCAAGAGCATAATTCTGTAAGTTTGACGTGAAATTTTGTACTTTTGGTTTCATTATCTTCAGAAAAAGATTCCTCATCTTTTCATAGGATTTTTATTTTTATTCTTTGATCCTGGGAGCAAGTTTTCAAGCAGGGATCGCTATGTTGAAAGGGTTAACTGTTTATTGTTTATTACTTCTTCCTATTCTTTTATCTGCCTCTCAGCTAGGAACTTAACTTCTTTGATAATTCTTCTACAGTTGGTTCTTTGCTGTCCTCTTCTAATAGTTGATATATATATAATGTCTATATTGAAAACCTCAGTTCTTGGTAGAAACAAATAGTTATATGGAGTCATTTATTGACATAATTATGCCCACAAAATGGGCATTACCTGTCTAGTCTGGCAGTCTTTGTCATGGTTTTTGTGTGGATCCGACTCATTATTTGGAAAAAAAACAGAAATTAGTCACCACTGAAGGTATTAAAAGAACTGTTCCACGTCATTTTTCGATCTATTTTCCTTGCTGTGATCGTTTTTCAATTGTCTTTCATGTGTAGTGGCACTTAAGCTAGTGACTGTGTTAGAGATATCCTTAATCCAGTGGCTGCATCAAAGATATCTTAAACCACTTCACCGTCAGTTCCATTGTGCTACTGGTTTGAGATCACTATCTGTGCCATAGTACTACACTAAAGCTCAGTTCACTCAGATAAGCTGTGAGTTGTAAATTTGGGCCTAGATATAAGAGAATGCATCTTGTATGGTAAGTGTGCACTATATAAAAAAAAAAACTTCAGCATGAAGTGCATTATGATAAAAAAAACTGCGACCATGTTTTTGGCTTAAAACAGAGATTTTGCGGTGTATTTTTGTATGATTTTTATGGTTGTATTCTCAATTCCTTGGTCTCATTTGATACAATGGAAGATATACAGTGGACCCCCGAGTTTCGTGATTAATCCGTTCCAGAGAGTCTGCCGAGTGGCGAAATTCACGATTGGCGAATCTATTTTCCCCTTAAGAAATAATGGAAACCCAATTAATCCGTTTCAGACAGCCGAAAGTATTAACAAAAAATAATATTTTTAAAGATTAAATATAGATTTACATACACAAAAACAATGACAAATAACTATAAAGCACTAATAAAATAAATAAATGAATATTTAACATCACACTTAACCTTTATTGATTCCTGTTGGTGTAGGAGGTAGGTAGGAGGCTTGAAGGCGAGTTTATTATGCTTCAGTGTGACGCTAATATAATTTCTACAGCTTATTTATCTATCACAATTCATCTAATATGACATTATAAACAATATTAATAACATAGAAACATGATATATACTCTAGAATGAATAAAATATGCCATAATGTATGAGAGGAGTAACTGGTGTAAGTAGTGTTGTTGGGTTTAAGGGCCGCCGCTGAGAGAAGCCATGTTGGTGGCGGTGGAGGCTTTGGCCACCACCACCATCACACTTACACAATGTATGTAATTTATAAATAAGAAATATTTACATTTTAATTTATAAGAAAGATTTACATTTTAATTTATAAGAAATATACATTTTAATTTATAAGTAAGTTTATACAGTTACATACATCGATTATCATACATAGCAACATATGCGTAAAGTACCCAGGATAACCCCAAAAAATTCAAGAGTGACATTTCCATTGGTGTCCTTTTATATTTACACTTATATTTGCTTTTATACTTACACTTTTATATTTACACTTACCTTGGAGGAGATGTTAGTTTAATTCGTTTGATGAAGATGCTGGCAGAGGTTTAGGGTGGTGGAAGATGGCAGGGCAGTGTATGTTCATTGGTCCTATACACATCCAACAACATTGCAGAGTTACTCTCATGTTGTTTTTCTCTCGCTTACTCACTTAACTTACTTGCTACACTGTTAATTCTACACTTTATCGCTGGCTGGAGCTATAGCCTTTATCGATACCTGCTGCTTTAGTATCATACACATTATAGAATCACTGAATCACTGCAGAAGGCACATTGTCCCCTCTGTCTTCCTCCTCTACTTTAGTACTTTGCTATGAGTTTTTTCTTGAATTCTATCGTGTTTCTCACCTTCTTTACCAAAGGGCTGGCACTAGGAGCTTTCTTTGGGCCCATGGTGGCTTATTTAGCAGTTGCAAGCCCAAAAAACAATGAATTATTATGAAATGTGTTGTATGAACCCGTGGGGTGATGGTCACATGCTGTGAATAGTGCTGGAGACTCGCTTTGTGTGTGCGCTGACAGGCAGACGTGTACCAGAAAGTCATCGAATCATGAGTCCAATCACGAACCATGAAGCTAAATTTTGCCGAATGTCGGATTTCACGAAAGTCGCGGCCGCCGAACGGCGGAGGTCCACTGTATTACAGAAATAAATTTGGTTTTGATTGGTTTTAGTACTGAAAATAGCTTGAAATTGAGCTCAAAGTAGTGGAAATGTTTGATTTTTGCTGATATTCAAGAGTAAACAAATCACATCACTTGTCCAATACATGTCAAACTGTTGGGTCTTATATGCGTTTATGAATGTGCTGATATTATTTATACAGTTATTACAATATTGCATAATCTTTAACCCTTTGAGGGTTTTCGTCGTACTAGTACGTCTTACGCGTAGGGGTTTTTGTCGTACTAGTACGCATAAATTCTAGCGGCCTCAAATCTCACAGGAAAAGGCTGATAAGCCTAGATGTGAGAGAATGGGTCTGTGTGGTGGGTGTGCGCAGTAGGAAAAAAATCTGGGACCCAGTGGTGCATTGTGGGAATGCCATCATAGTACACAATTTCCACCGTGCCCTGTGGTAAGAAGTTCCTCACTCCTCGGCGAATTGGGACACTTTTGTTCCCCAGTGACAGTTCTAATACAGATGGAAGTGACAGTGAAGATGAGTTTCAAGGTTCTGGTGAGGTTTTGACCGAAACTAATGACCATAATATGGGTAATAGTGAGGAAAACCCAGACAACCCACAGCCTTCCACCTCTGGTGCTGGGCCGTCGTTCAGTTGTACCAGAATCAAAGAGGAAACTCCTATTTCCCAAAATCCCAGACTCAGATGTGAGCATTGGTGATGATAGTGATAGTGATTATGAACTACAAGATCTTCAAACTTGTTCCAAGAATGGAGGAGGAGGAGGAGGAGGAGGCAGAGGAGGAGGAGGCAAGAGGAGGAGGAGGCAAGAGGAGGAGGAGGCAAGAGGAGGAGGAGGCAAGAGGAGGAGGAGGCAGAGGAGGAGGATGAGGAGGCAGAGGAGGAGGAGGAGGAGGAGGAAGAAGAAGAGGAGGAGGAGGAGGAGGAAGAAGAGGAGGAGGAGGAGGAGGAGGAGGAAGAAGAGGAGGAGGAGGAAGAGGAGGAGGAGGAGGAGGAGGAGGAGGAGGAGGAGGAGGAGGAGGAAGAAGAAGAAGAATACGTAATGATAACAATAATACATAATAATAATACATAATAATAATAATACATAATAATAATAATAATAATAATAATACATAATAATAATACATAATAATAATAGGTAATAATAATAATATGTAATAATAAATGTTCACCCATGACAGTAACAAGATAAGGGGAGATAACATCTGATAAGTGCTGACGTTTGATGAGGGTAAATGAGGGTAGAGCTGATGCCAAAAGATGAGATGAACATCGCCCTCCCTTTGTTTTTGCTGGTATACTAACATTTCTGTCTGTCTATTTGCCTGTCTGTCAAGCTCCCTGTCTATCCATCTAGCTCTCTGTCTCAGAGAGCCACAAGACTGCGTCATCACTTTTACTCACATCTTCAAGCAGAGTATAGCACTTTGTCTGGGTTTCTTGGGTTATCCTAGGTAATTTATACCATGTATTCTTGTATTTATGTGTACCTGTGAGACAGAGATAGACAGACAGATAGAATGAGGGAGAAAGATAATTAGATAGAATGGAGGAGGGGAAGCAGCATCCGACCCCATTGTTTTGACAGGCCGAGGGGGAAAGAGTAATGAGCCAATATGTCACTTTGACAGCTGAGGACTCCTTGTAATTTACACTATGGACAAGGAGGAGAAGGAGTAGGGGGAAGAGGAAGAAGAGGAGGAGGAGGAAGAGGAGGAGGAGGAAGAGGAGGAGAAGGAAGAGGAAGAGTAGGAGGAAGAGGAATAAGAGGAAGAGGAGGAGGAAGAGGAATAGTACGAGGAAGATTAGGGGGAAGAGGAAGAAGAGGAGGAGGAGGAAGAGGAAGAAGAGGAGGAGGAGGAAGAGGAGGAGGAGGAAGAGGAAGAGTAGGAGGAAGAGGAAGAGGAGGAAGAGGAAGAGTATGAGGAAGAGTAGGGGGAAGAGGAGGAAGAGGAAGAAGAGGAGGAGGAGGGTGGAACACTAGTACACTGGTACTGGTACACTAACATTTCTGTCTGTCTATTTGTCTGTCTGTCAAGCTCCCTGTCTATCTGTCTATCCGTCTAGATCTCTGTCTCAGAGAGCCACAAGACTGTGTCATCATTTTTACTCACATCTTCAAGCAGAGTATAGCACTTTGTCTGGATTTCTTGGGTTATCCTAGGTAATTTATACTATGTATACTTGTATTTATGTGTACCTGTGAGACAGAGATAGACAGATAGAAAGAGAGAGACAGATTGAAAGAGATAGAATGAGGGAGAAAGATAAAACACCATTGTGTATGACACCATGTTTCAGAGTTCCACAAGCTGCAGAACTAATAGGAATATGTTCAGTGACTGTATATTGGTATATATATTATAGAACAATAATAATAAACAATGTTTTGTATTGTTTGTTTTTGTAAACAAGTTTTGTAAACAATATATTGATAATTATGTTTGTGTGCTTATTGTGTTGTATACAACGAGTGTATATATGTACATTGCACCTTACTTTGGTCTCACAGGCCACATAAGTTATGTGAAAAAATAAAATAGTGAAAAAAACAACAAACCTTCAAATACAAGTAAACTAAAGTTTACCGGGTGAGCGGCAGTCGCCGCTGTTGCCATACGCGGCTCATTTTCTGCAAACTTCATGCATCCATATCTCCGTAAGTATTGATGGTAAATTTTTTTTGTTTATCCTATAATGTTTAGAAAAAAAAACTCTATTTTTTCATAAGAAAAAATAATTTTTTTTTTTTTTGAAATTTGGCCGACCCTGAGAACGAGTTTCGGAGAGGGCCTGTCGACCCTCAAAGGGTTAATTCATGTTAAACTCTAAATCCATGTGGGTCATTTAGCACAAGATGTGATGGAGGCTCGATCCTGTGTCTGCTGAGCTCCGGATAAACTCGCTTCGTGTTTGTACTCTCCTATGCATGTAGATTATTAACACTGTTATACCCCATTTTCCCCAAACCCTTTCTCCCTCCTGTTCCGGGCAGGACTCGAACCCAGGACCCCAGTGATAAGAGAGGCGGCTCGGAGCACTGGGCTATGGAAGAGGATGTAAAAAAATTTATAACCTATGTGGTGAGTGGCGCAACTCTCACCACTTGGCCACTGCTGTTGGGTATCAAACTATTTAAAACTATTTGAAACTATTTAAAAAAAAATATCTGCAGGAGCACATGGGCCGACCAGAGATCGAACACCATTCCCCAGAATTGGTAGATATGACTCGAACCCCCCAGACTACTACTAGCACTGTTACTACTACTACCACTGTTACTACTGCTGCTACTAATACTACCACCACTGTTACTACTACCACTATTACTACTACCACTATTACTATACTGTTACTACCACTGTAACTACCACTGTTACCACTACAACAGTACAGTGGACCCTCGGCTAACGAACGCATCACATAACGTTAAATCCACCCAACGAAGCGTTTGAGTGTAAAAATTTTGGCCTGGCTAACGATAAAAAACTCGTCCAACATGATTCATCCAGAACCTGTCCGTCCAGCCTGAGCGCCTCAGTTGCCCTGCCGTCATTGTGCACAAGCCAGGGTGGCCGGTTTCATGCATACATTCAATACATTTTGTATTATTCCATTGTTTATAGTGCTTGTAACTGCTAAATAAGCCACCATGGGCCCAAAGAAAGCGTCTAGTGCCAATCCTGTGGTAAAATGGGTGAGAAATACTATCGAAATACTATCGTACCACGGTCAACTGTTCCTGCACCACCGTCAGCTGTACTACTCGAAGAAGTGGAGAGACTGTTGTTGGTGTGGCTTAACGAGAAGCAATTACTGTGAAACAATTAACCCCAGAGGGTTAGCCACCCATAACCCAAGAAAGTCAGTGAGTCATCGAGGACTGTAACTTATTTCCATTGGGGTCCTTAACCCTTAAACTGTCTAAACGTAGATCTACGTTCACATGCGTAGTGCTCCAAAAGTAGATCTACATTCTTTTACATATTTTCAAATATAATAAAAAAAGTAGATCAAAGTTTTTTTAAATGCTTTCAAATGTAAAAAAAAAAATGAAAGTTTCTTTTGCATACTTTCAAATGTTGAAAAAACGTAGATCTACATTTGGACAGTTTAACCCTTTCAGGGTCCGTCCTGTAGATCTACGGCTTTACGTTAAGGGTCCAATCCGTAGATCTACGCCAAAATTCTAGCTTCGTCAAATTTAGCACGAGAAGGCTGGTAGGCCTACATCAGAGAAAATGGGTCTGGGTGGTCAGTGTGCACACCATAAAAAAAATCTGGACGCCCACATGGCATTGTGGGAATTGTGGGAACGCCGGCAAAGTAGCTTTGTTCATTGTGCCTGGCAGCAAGGAATCTCTCACTCCCCACTCACTCTCGGGGCGAATTCTGACTCTCCTCTTCACAACTTACAGTTCTAAGACTGATGGAAGTGGAGCTGAAGACGAATTCTGTGGTTTTGAACCATATGGTACCATTGTGCCATGTCATACAATGGTATATGGTACAATGGTATCGTATGGTAGTGGTACCATATGGTACATTGTACCATATGGTACAGGGTACAGGGACCCAAATGGAAAAAAGTCTGACTTTTTTGGGTTATCCTAGGTTCTCCAAACATATGCTGCTAAGTATGATATTCTATGTAACTTTATTTGTGTATAACTAAATAAACTTACATATGATGCCACATGCACTTGAGTAAGTTTATTCAGGTTTACAGAAATACTATTACATAGATTATCATACATAGCAGCATACGTATAAAATCCTAGGATAACCCAAAAAAGTCAGGGTGACTTATTTCCATAGTTATCCCTGTATCTGTACCATGTGGTGTCCTGTACTGTATGGTACCCTGTACCATATGGTACCCTGTACCATATGGTACCCTGTGCCATATGGTACCCTGTGCCATATGGTATCCTGTGCTGCATGGTACCCTATACCATATAGTACAATGTACCATATGGTACCCTGTAACATACGATGCCGTGTACCATATGGTTAATAGGTGTTGGTGGCATGAGACACCAGCCAAGACTGAGTGAGTGGCGACGCTAGCTAGCTACTGACTCCGCAGTTTCCGAGACAAAGTGCTTTGTCATCCACCTCAAGGAACACGTCAAGTTCCTGTACACTTTTAAATATATAATAGAATATTACTAATATACAACATTTTTGCATATTTTTGTTGTAAACTATTGTAAGCAAAATAATAATGAAAATATTAGCGTGTTTATTGTGTTGAATACAACAGTGCCATATGGTACAATGAACCATATGTTATCATTGTACTGTATGGTGCAATGTACCATATGGTACCATTACACCATATGGTACCATTGCACCATATGGTACCATTGCACCATATGGTACCATTGCACCATATGGTACCATTGCATCATATGGTACCATTGTATCACATGGCGCCATTGTATCATGTGCCATTGTATCATATGGTGACATTGTACCATATGGTACAATTGCACCCTATGGTACCATTGTATTCAACACAATAACTGCACTAATATTTTCATCATTTTGTTTACAATAAACTTGTAAACAAGTTTTGTAAGCAATATAATGATAAACAAATTAGTGCAGTTGTTGTGTTGAATACAATGAGTGTACACTTACACAATATACATTATACTGGTCTCACAGGCCGCAAATGTTATTAGAAAAAGAAAAAAAATAGAAAAGAAAAGAAAAAAGTATAAAAGTAAAATAAAAAAAATGGTATTTTGTGGAAATCGCTGATGTTGCGGCCACTCGGTCATTTTGGGTCAACTTCCCACTGCTGTATCTCGGTAAGTACTGATCAGAAATTTTTTTTTGTTTTATTACCTTCACAAAAATACTCTAATTCTGTAAGAAAATATATATATATATATATATATATATATATATTTATTTATTTTTTATTTTATTATTAATTATCACACCGGCCGATTCCCACCAAGGCAGGGTGGCCCGAAAAAGAAAAACTTTCACCATCATTCACTCCATCACTGTCTTGCCAGAAGGGTGCTTTACACTACAGTTTTTAAACTGCAACATTAACACCCCTCCTTCAGAGTGCAGGCACTGTACTTCCCATCTCCAGGACTCAAGTCCGGCCTGCCGGTTTCCCTGAATCCCTTCATAAATGTTACTTTGCTCACACTCCAACAGCACGTCAAGTATTAAAAACCATTTGTCTCCATTCACTCCTATCAAACACGCTCACGCATGCCTGCTGGAAGTCCAAGCCCCTCGCACACAAAACCTCCTTTACCCCCTCCCTCCAACCCTTCCTAGGCCGACCCCTACCCCGCCTTCCTTCCACTACAGACTGATACACTCTTGAAGTCATTCTGTTTCGCTCCATTCTCTCTACATGTCCGAACCACCTCAACAACCCTTCCTCAGCCCTCTGGACAACAGTTTTGGTAATCCCGCACCTCCTCCTAACTTCCAAACTACGAATTCTCTGCATTATATTCACACCACACATTGCCCTCAGACATGACATCTCCACTGCCTCCAGCCTTCTCCTCGCTGCAACATTCATCACCCACGCTTCACACCCATATAAGAGCGTTGGTAAAACTATACTCTCATACATTCCCCTCTTTGCCTCCAAGGACAAGGTTCTTTGTCTCCACAGACTCCTAAGTGCACCACTCACTCTTTTTCCCTCATCAATTCTATGATTCACCTCATCTTTCATAGACCCATCCGCTGACACGTCCACTCCCAAATATCTGAATACGTTCACCTCCTCCATACTCTCTCCCTCCAATCTGATATTCAATCTTTCATCACCTAATCTTTTTGTTATCCTCATAACCTTACTCTTTCCTGTATTCACCTTTAATTTTCTTCTTTTGCACACCCTACCAAATTCATCCACCAATCTCTGCAACTTCTCTTCAGAATCTCCCAAGAGCACAGTATCATCAGCAAAGAGCAGCTGTGACAACTCCCACTTTGTGTGTGATTCTTTATCTTTTAACTCCACGCCTCTTGCCAAGACCCTCGCATTTACTTCTCTTACAACCCCATCTATAAATATATTAAACAACCACGGTGACATCACACATCCTTGTCTAAGGCCTACTTTTACTGGGAAAAAATTTCCCTCTTTCCTACATACTCTAACTTGAGCCTCGCTATCCTCGTAAAAACTCTTCACTGCTTTCAGTAACCTACCTCCTACACCATACACTTGCAACATCTGCCACATTGCCCCCCTATCCACCCTGTCATACGCCTTTTCCAAATCCATAAATGCCACAAAGACCTCTTTAGCCTTATCTAAATACTGTTCACTTATATGTTTCACTGTAAACACCTGGTCCACACACCCCCTACCTTTCCTAAAGCCTCCTTGTTCATCTGCTATCCTATTCTCCGTCTTACTCTTAATTCTTTCAATTATAACTCTACCATACACTTTACCAGGTACACTCAACAGACTTATCCCCCTATAATTTTTGCACTCTCTTTTATCCCCTTTGCCTTTATACAAAGGAACTATGCATGCTCTCTGCCAATCCCTAGGTACCTTACCCTCTTCCATACATTTATTAAATAATTGCACCAACCACTCCAAAACTATATCCCCACCTGCTTTTAACATTTCTATCTTTATCCCATCAATCCCGGCTGCCTTACCCCCTTTCATTTTACCTACTGCCTCACGAACTTCCCCCACACTCACAACTGGCTCTTCCTCACTCCTACAAGATGTTATTCCTCCTTGCCCTATACACGAAATCACAGCTTCCCTATCTTCATCAACATTTAACAATTCCTCAAAATATTCCTTCCATCTTCCCAATACCTCTAACTCTCCATTTAATAACTCTCCTCTCCTATTTTTAACTGACAAATCCATTTGTTCTCTAGGCTTTCTTAACTTGTTAATCTCACTCCAAAACTTTTTCTTATTTTCAACAAAATTTGTTGATAACATCTCACCCACTCTCTCATTTGCTCTCTTTTTACATTGCTTCACCACTCTCTTAACTTCTCTCTTTTTCTCCATATACTCTTCCCTCCTTGCATCACTTCTACTTTGTAAAAACTTCTCATATGCTAACTTTTTCTCCCTTACTACTCTCTTTACATCATCATTCCACCAATCGCTCCTCTTCCCTCCTGCACCCACTTTCCTGTAACCACAAACTTCTGCTGAACACTCTAACACTACATTTTTAAACCTACCCCATACCTCTTCGACCCCATTGCCTATGCTCTCATTAGCCCATCTATCCTCCAATAGCTGTTTATATCTTACCCTAACTGCCTCCTCTTTTAGTTTATAAACCTTTACCTCTCTCTTCCCTGATGCTTCTATTCTCCTTGTATCCCATCTACCTTTTACTCTCAGTGTAGCTACAACTAGAAAGTGATCTGATATATCTGTGGCCCCTCTATAAACATGTACATCCTGAAGTCTACTCAACAGTCTTTTATCTACCAATACATAATCCAACAAACTACTGTCATTTCGCCCTACATCATATCGTGTATACTTATTTATCCTCTTCTTCTTAAAATATGTATTACCTATAACTAAACCCCTTTCTATACAAAGTTCAATCAAAGGGCTCCCATTATCATTTACACCTGGCACCCCAAACTTACCTACCACACCCTCTCTAAAAGTTTCTCCTACTTTAGCATTCAAGTCCCCTACCACAATTACTCTCTCACTTGGTTCAAAGGCTCCTATACATTCACTTAACATCTCCCAAAATCTCTCTCTCTCCTCTGCATTCCTCTCTTCTCCAGGTGCATACACGCTTATTATGACCCACTTCTCGCATCCAACCTTTACTTTAATCCACATAATTCTTGAATTTACACATTCATATTCTCTTTTCTCCTTCCATAACTGATCATTTAACATTACTGCTACCCCTTCCTTTGCTCTAACTCTCTCAGATACTCCAGATTTAATCCCATTTATTTCCCCCCACTGAAACTCTCCTACCCCCTTCAGCTTTGTTTCGCTTAGGGCCAGGACATCCAACTTCTTTTCATTCATAACATCAGCAATCATCTGTTTCTTGTCATCCGCACTACATCCACGCACATTTAAGCAACCCAGTTTTATAAAGTTTTTCTTCTTCTCTTTTTTAGTAATTGTATACAGGAGAAGGGGTTACTAGCCCATTGCTCCCGGCATTTTAGTCGCCTCATACGACACGCATGGCTTACGGAGGAAAGATTCTTTTCCACTTCCCCATGGACAATAGAAGAAATAAAAAAGAACAAGAGCTATTTAGAAAAAGGAGAAAAACCTAGATGTATGTATATATATATATATGCATGTGCGTGTCTATGAAGTGTGACCAAAGTGTAAGTAGGAGTAGCAAGATATCCCTGTTATCTTAGCGTGTTTATGAGACAGAAAAAGAAAACCAGCAATCCTACCATCATGCAAAACAGTTACAGGTTTTTGTTTCACAGTCATCTGGCAGGACGGTAGTACTTCCCTGGGTGGTTGCTGTCTACCAACCTATATATATATATATATATATATATATATATATATATATATATATATATATATATATATATATATATATATATATATATATATATATATATATATATATATATATATATATATATATATATATATATATATATATATATATATATATATATATATATATATATATATATATATATATATATATATATATATATATATATATATATATATATATATATATATATATATATATATATATATATATATATATATATATATATATATATATATATATATATATATATATATATATATATATATATATATATATATATATATATATATATATATAATGTTTGATAGGAGTGAATGGAGACAAATGGTTTTTAATACTTGACGTGCTGTTGGAGTGTGAGCAAAGTAACATTTATGAAGGGATTCAGGGAAACCAGCAGGCCGGACTTGAGTCCTGGAGATGGGAAGTACAGTGCCTGCACTCTGAAGGAGGGGTGTTAATGTTGCAGTTTAAAAACTGTAGTGTAAAGCACCCTTCTGGCAAGACAGTGATGGAGTGAATGATGGTGAAAGTTTTTCTTTTTCGGGCCACCCTGCCTTGGTGGGAATCGGCCGGTGTGATAATAAAAAAAAAATATAATATATATATAATATATTATATATTATATTATATATATATATATATATATATATATATATATATATATATATATATATATATATATATATATATATATATTTATTTCCAAAATTTCTTGGACACTGGAGCACCACTTCAGATTTTGGCATTGGACCCTGAAGGGGTTAAGAGTTAATCTTGTCCTCCAGGATGCGACCCACATCAGTTGACTAACACCCAGGTGAACAGGGAAAAAAGCCTGGAACTTGTGCTCATATTGGTGAATTTAAGGCCAGCAAAGGTTGGTTTGAGAGATTTAAGAATTGTAGTGGCATACACAGTGTGATGAGGCCTTTTCACACTGTATGCTACTAAGATTCTTAACCCTTTGACTGTTTCGGTTGTACAGTGGACCCCTGGTTCACGATATTAATCCGTTCCTGAGAGCTCATCGTAAACCAGAATTATCAGAAAGCGAATCAATTTTCCCCATAAGAAATAATGGAAATCAAATTAATACGTGCAAGACACCAAAAAGTATGAAAAAAAAAACTTTTACCACATGATATATTAAGTTTAATGCAATATAATAATTACAATAACAATAATAACAATAGAATAATCACAATAGAATAATTGACACCTTTAACCCTTTGACTGTTTTCGACGTATAAATACGTCTTACGAGCCAATGTTTCTGACGTATATATACTCAATTCTTGCGGCTTCAAATCAAGCGGGAGAAAGCTGGTAGGCCCACATGTGAGAGAATGGGTCTGTGTGGTCAGTGTGCACCACATAAAAAAAATCCTGCAGCACACATTGTGTAATGAGAAAAAAAAACTGATCGTTTTTTTGGAATAAAACGCCGACTTTGAGGTGTATTTTCGTATAGTATTTATCGTTGTATTCGCGTTTTCATGGTCTTAGGTGATAAAATGGAAAACATATTACAGAAATAGAGATGATTTTCATTACTTTGACGATGAAAACGACCTTGAAACTGAACTCAAAGTAGCGGAAATGTTCAATTTTTACCAATGTTCAGGAGTAAATAAATCACACCACACGTCCAATACACGTCAACTGGGGAGTCTGATATTCTTTCACTAGTGCACTGATATTATTTATACCATTTTTACAATAATGCAGTAGTCTGCATAACAGTAAATTTTGTATTTTTTTGTATGAATCAAAAATCAAAATAGAAAGCAATAATAATATAAGATGGGTATAGAGATGTGACTAATGAACAGAGCATATGTTATTTTAGTGCCACGAATGTCTACCTTGTTTATTCTGGACCCTATTTTGAAATTGGCATCTTTTTTAGTTTGCATGAAATTGGCCAAATTGCCAATTTCTGACCACCATATTGGGTAGTCCAAATTAGTAAATGGGAGGTTTCTTGTACTCAGCTGATAGATAAAATGGAGTTCTAAAGAAATAGCTATGAGTTTGGTCAACTGGAACAATGGAATTGGCTGAAAATAGGGCTCAAAGTCGGCGAAATCGCCGATACGCATATGTCGCCGAGACAGCTAACTTCGCGGGAGCATAATTCCATGAGTTTTCGACCAAATTTCGAGCTTTTGGTGTCATTACCATCGGGAAAAGATTCTCTATCATTTCATAAGAAAAAATAATTTTTTTTTTTTCAAAAATTGAGCGACATAGAATGACAGTTTCAGAGAGGGGCCTGAAACAGTCAAAGGGTTAATGAAGATCTGGTGATGATTGATGGGATGGGAGGAGGGGAGAGTGTCGAAGTTTTTAATGTTTAGAAGGTGAATCCCCCTCCATTAGGACTTGAGGTAGCAAGTCCTTTTCCGGGGTTACTTCCCTTCTTCTTTTAATGCCACTAGGACCAGCTTGAGAGTCACTGGACTTCTGTCGCACAACATATCTGTCCATAGAGGCCTCTACCTCTCGTTCTTTTATGACTTTCCTAAAGTGGTTCACAACATTGTCAGTGTACAGGTTGCCAACATGGCTTGCAGTAGCTGTGTCAGGGTGATTTTCATCAAAAAAGGTTTGCACTTCAAGCCACTTTGCACACATTTCCTTAATTTCAATAGTCATTAGCACCCTTATTCTCGATGGGTTGGCACTAGAAGCTTTCTTGGGGCCCATGGTGACTTATTTTGCAGAAACAAGCACCAAAAACAGTGATAATATGGATAATATGGAATATACCGAGTGTATCCTTAGGTGCGCGCACACTGGCTGGCTTGTAAACACTGGACACGTCTCGTATGAATCGTATCGCATACCGGGTTTTGTAACGGGAACCGAGGCAAATTTTTTGTGATATAATGCTTCGGATACAGGATACCGATGGCTTCGCGAACCGGGGTCCACTGTATATGTACGTCATACGAGCCACCATGTTTGAAGTAGTATATACTATACTGTTCTGGAAGAAAATGGCAAACAGGACCTACATTACTCAGGAGGAAAAGGCACTCCCAGGACACAAGCCTATGAAAGACAGGCTAACTTTCTTGTTTTGTTGTAATGCTAGTGGGGATTGCAAAGTGAAGCCTTTACTCATGTATCACTCTGAAAATCCCAGTGTTCAAGAAAAACAGTGTCTCATCACTCATTAATACTCTTCAATAAAAGTGTCATTTTTACATTTATTTATATAGTTATTGTGCATGTCTCATTGTTTTTTTGGTAGGGAAATGTATATTTCATGAAAAAAAAAATTATTTTAATACTTTTGACTGGAACAGATTAATTGGATTTCCATTATTTTTGATGGGTAAAATTAATTCAGCTAACGATAATTTCGTCTAATGATGAGCTCTCAGGAACGGATTAATATCGTTAGCTGAGGGTCCACTGTATTTCAGATTTTTTTATTTAAATGTTATTAACGTGAATTGGTAAATTTGTACAAGAACATACTGGTTATGATTCTGCAGCACTTGGGATTTGGTTGCTCTTGGAGCCTCTCAGGGCCATCTGCAGCATTTCACAAGCAAGGGGTGATATTCAAATTGGAAGGTTTAGATATAGGAATGATGTAGGAAAGTAATGGTTTGGCAAAGTGAATGGTTGAGTGGAACAGTCTGTCAGGTAGTCATTGAAGCTAAATTGTTAGATAACTTTAAAAGTAGATTAGACAAAAGCAAGAGTGAGAAAGAATGGATTTGAGAGACCTACAGAGCATGGGTTAGTAAGGTTATTGAAGTTTAATCCATATGTAGCTTCAAAGCTATGTTGGACAAATATTTGACTAGGAAGGATGGTATCTGAGAAGGAACTGCCAAGTATGGGCCCCATAGGCTTGCTGCAATGCTCTCCCATTTGTATGTTCCTTTTTTTCATTATTTTTTGGGTAGCTTGCAGTCTCAAGATGTACACTTACTATACAGTACTGCATTTATATGCAAGATTTAATAACATACAGTATGTATGTCTAGGAGCACAGTACCCTTGATATCAAGGTTACATTGTAAATTTTAATTGAAGCAGAGATGTAGGCTGGCCTTTAATTTCTACAATACTTTGAATGTGTTGTACTTTCCAGTAAATTGCTTAATGCATCATGTACAATAGCTAGGGTTACAACATAAATCTATTGAATAATACTCCAGAGGTTAGGAACAATTAAATCTTCCATTTCATCTTCTTGATGCACCACTGTTTGTTTCATGGTGCCATTGCTTCTGTAGTCTGGTAGTTGACTAGTCTTCATTGTTTTCTAGATTTTGTGCAGTTTATTAGTATAGTACCTAAATGGAATTGGCCCAAAATAAAGCATAAAGTGGTTGAAATTGCCTATGTGTAAATATCGCCGAGACCGCTATCTTTGTGAGAGCATAATTCTGTAAGCTTTCCATCAAATTTTGTACTTTTGGTGTCATTACCTTTGGAAAAAGATTTTCTATCATTTCATGAGATGAAATAATTTTTTATTTTATTTAAATTCTTTGACCCTGGGAGCAAGTTTGCAAGCAGAGGTCACAACACTGAAAGGGTTAACATATATTCATATATTTAACAAGGTAGTTCACTGCGTATATTTTTTTTAAACACTGAGGTAGGGTGACCGTGAAAAATAGAAAATCTTTCACCATCACTCAATTCATCACTGACATATCCCCACCCCTCATTCATAGTACAGGTACTGTACTTCCAACCTCTGGAACTCAAGTCTGGCTAACCAGTTTCCCTTAGTCCCTTCACAAATGTTACTTTGCTCACACTCCAGTAGAACATCAAATCATAAAACCCACTTGGCTCCACTCACTCCTATCTAGCACGCTCACACATTCATGTTGGATATCCAAGTCCCTTACATAACCTCAGTTACTCACTCCCAGCTTTTCCTAGGACGACCCATACCTTGTCTTCCCTCTTAGACTTATACACCTAAGTCATCCTGTTTTGCTCCAGCCCCTCTACTTATCCAAATCACCTTGGCAACTCCTCAGCTCTCAGCATAATACTTTTGCTAATCCCACACCTCCATCTAATTGCCAAATTATGAATTCACACCACACATTGACCTCATACGCAACATCTCCACTGCCTCCAGCTTCCTCCTCACTACAACAATCACAACCCATGCTTCACGCCCATATAAAAGTATTGGTTCCGTTATACTCTAATTCAAATTCAGATTTATTTTTCTTCGCATGTAGTACATTGAGATTATGTATTTACAATAATGGGCTGCAGTGCAAAGAGAGCTTCTATTATGCCTAGGCATTATGGGCCAACTTAATTTAATGGCTTACTGACTACTTAACGCTAAAGAAATTTATCAAAGTTGCACAGTAGATCTATTAACCCTTAAACTGTCCAAACGTAGATCTACGTTTGTGCACATAGCGCTCTGAATGTAGATCTGTTTTTTTTTTTACATAAACTATGTAAAATCGAATGTAGATCTGTTTGGAGAGCCACGCGTGCAAACGTAGATCTGTTTGGACAGTTTAACCCTTAAACGGTCCAAAGAGATCGACGTTCAAATTTGTAGTGCTACAAAAGTAGATCTAGTTTTTTTTACATATTTTCAAATATAACAAAAAAAAAATGTAGATAAAAAGATTTTTTTACACATTTTCAAATGTAAAACAAAAAAGATCTGCATTTTTTTACATACTTTCAGATGTTGAAAAAATGTACATATACATTCGGACCATTTAACCCTTTGACTGTCGCGGCCGTATATATACGTCTTGCGAGGTACCGTGTTTGACGTATATATACTCATAAATTCTAGCGGCTTCAAATCAAGCAGGAGAAAGCTGGTAGGCCCACATGTGAGAGAATGGGTCTGTGTGGTCAGTGTGCACCATATAAAAAAAATCCTGGAGCATGCAGTGCATAATGGGAAAAAAAACTCCGACCGTTTTTTTTAATTAAAATGCCGACTTTGTGGTCTATTTTCGTATAGTATTTATGGTTGTATTCTCGTTTTCTTGGTCTCATTTGATAGAATGGAAAACATATTATAGAAATAGAGGTGATTTTGATTGATTTTACTATAAAAAGAACCTAGAAATGGAGCTCAAAGTAGGGGAAATGTTTGATTTTTGCCAATGTTCAAAAGTAAACAAATGATGCCATTGTCCAATAAATGTCCAACTAGCCATTCTAATATGCAGTCATGAATGGGTTGATGTTATTTATACAATTATTACAGTATTGCAGTAGTCTGCATAATAGTAAGTCTTCTATTTTTTGTTTGAATAAAAATTCAAAATAGAAAGCAAGAGTAATATCAGAGGGGCCTGGAGACATGACTGATGAACAAAGAAAATGTTATTTTAGAGCCAGGAATGTCTGCATTGTTCATTCTGGACCTTATTTTGAAATTGTCATATTTTTTAGTTTTCGTGAAATTGGCCAAATTGCAAATTTCTGACCACATTATTAGGTAGTTGAAATCAGTAAATGGGCAGTTTCTTGTACTCAGTCGATAGAAAAAATGGAGTTCTGAAGAAATAGCTATGAGTTTGGTCGACTGGAACAATGGAATTAGCCGAAAATAGGGCTCAGTGGCCGAAATCGCTGATTTGTAAACAGCGCCAAGGTCGCTAACTTCGCGAGAGTGTAATTCCGTCAGTTTTCCATCAAATTTCGTTTTTTTGGTGTCATTACAATCGGGAAAAGATTCTCTATAATTTCATAAGAAAAAAATAATTTTTTTTTTTTAATTTTGTGACACCAGGAGACACCTCAGGATTGGGGGTTGCGACAGTCAAAGGGTTAAGGGTTAATTATAAGTGAATTTTTTTTTTTATTAACACATCGGCTGATTCCCACCGATGCGTAAACATCGCCCAGACCATTAACTTTGCAAGAGCATAATTCCAGAAATTTTCCATCAAATTTCATACTTTTGGTGTCATTATGATCGGGAAAAGATTCTCTATCTTTTCATAGGAAAAAATAATTTTTTTTTTTTCGAAAAAATTTTGACCCTGAGAACAAGTTTAGGAGAGGGCCTCTTGACCCTGAAAGGGTTAAATTTGGCTATCATATATTCGCCATGCTCATCCCTTGTGCAAGATTTTTTGATACATTCAAGTTGATTTGAGTAGTATATAGCTGTTCCACCCCATTGCTGGTCTGTCCTACAGTTGTGTATGGCCATGTAACCAGGAATGGCATAGACATTGCAATATCAGGCTTTAGCCAGGTTTCTGTGAGTGTGATGATTGACATACTGGTACCACTATATAAGATTTATTG
>NC_091320.1:18090488-18112988 GCF_038502225.1 Cherax quadricarinatus
TTTCTGGAATGTAACTTGCATGAATTATGTCCACTGTACTCAACAAGGAAAGATTCCCCCTCCCCCCTCTTTTTTTTAAGCAGCCATGTTGTGCATTAACACTGCTTAATCAGTAAAACATTTTTACATCTGTATTCCACCACTGAGGTTACACCCGACTTCCTGGTATCTTCAGTAGCAGTTGCGATCACATTTTGCAGTTTTCTTCGATAGTATATTGGAGTAAGATAATTTGTAGTGTCATTTACCAGCATGAGGGAGGAAGGACTTGTAGAGACCACACAGTCAGTGAAAACTACTTGGGGCTGCAATTCAACACAACATATATTCTCTCCTTTCCTCCCTCCCCTCTTTTACAATAGCAACACAACTCTGACACTTAAGAGGCACGTAAGTTCTGCACGCAGTGCAGTCTTCTAATAACATGTTCAGTCTACCTTGTCCATTATTATTGCATTTGATTTGTTTCGTAAGGTGAAGTCTAGGATCTTTCTTTAATTCATGGTATAACTTGACAAATCTTTGAGGACGACTGTCCTCAATTGTCCTACTTCACACCACCATCACCACCCCCACCCCACAACTGAGTGTTGTGCACGCTTAACAGATGGAGGATTAAACTTCTTGTGATGATTGACTTAAGAACATAAGAACGAAGGAACACTGCAGCAGGCCTACTGGCCCATGCGAGGCAGGTCCAAGTCCCCTACTGGCTTAAGCCAATGCACCCAACTTAGTCAGGTCAGGTCACATTGACTTAAGGGAGGAACACGGCAACCGACCTGGTAGCACAAGCTATCAGGTCCAACTCGCACCCACCCACATCCACTCATGTATTTATCCAACCTATTTTTAAAGCTACACAACATTCTGGCCTCTATAACTGTACTTGGGAGTTTGTTCCACTCATCCACAACTTTATTACCAAACCAGTACTTTCCTATATCCTTCCTGAATCTGAATTTTTCCAACTTAAAACCGTTGCTGCGAGTCCTGTCTAGGCTAGATATTTTCAGCACACTATTTACATCCCCTTTATTTATTCCTGTCTTCCATTTATACACCTCAGTCATATCCCCCCTAATTCTACGTCTTTCTAGAGAGTGCAGATTCAGGGCCCTTAGTCTATCCTCATAGGGAAGGTTTCTGATACATGGGTTTAACTTTTTTCCATAAATAAAATTGAAGCTTCAGTTTGTAATGGCCAACATATCCACTGCCACCTTATCTATAAAGTACATGATCAAAGGAATGACTTTATCTCATCATTACAGTTGCTTGTTAGGGTGCTCCACTGATTTCTGATGAATAAACTTTATTTTGAGGGGGTTTCAACAGCCACACATTTTCCCCAATACAAAACAAAAATTCACTATTTTTGTTTTATTAATTTTTTTTTTTTTACAGTTGGCACTCTGGTATAAATTTTAATCCGTTCCAGAGAGCTTGTCCTTAACCGATTTTATCATTACCCGAATTAATTTTCCCCATAAGAAATAATGGAAATCCAGTTAATCTGTTTCTGCTGTCAGGAGGCTTGACAGAATAGTACTTGAATATGATGCTATTATCAACTCTATGGCTTCTTTATCCATCAAAATTCATCTAATATGACATAATAAACAATGTTAATAACAGAAACATGATGTTTACTCTAGAATGAATAAAATGTCATAATGTATGTGAGGATAAGTGATGGAAGTGTTGTTGTTGGGTTTATAATGGCCACTGAGAGGAGCCATATAGGCTTCTGCCACCACCACTATCCACAAACAGTACATGAACGTAATTTATAAATAAGAAATAGTTGCTTTTACGTTGGAGTAGATGTTAGTTTAATTACGTAGTTAGTTTGCTGGAGTGTAGCAGGCATGCGGGGAGTGTAGCAGGCATGCGGGGAGTGTAGCAGGCATGCGGGGAGTGTAGCAGGCATGCGGGGAGTGTAGCAGGCATGCGGGGAGTGTAGCAGGCATGTAGGTGGTGAGAGGAAGGTGAGCTTATTATGCTTCAATATGACGTTAATATCATCTCTATGGGTTATTTATCTATCACAATTCAATAAACAATATTAATGACATAGAAACATGATATATACTCTAGAATGAATAAAACACGTATGTCATAATGTATGTGAGAATAAGTGATGGAAGTGTTGTTGTTGGGTTTATAACAGCCACTGAGAGACGCCGGACAGGCTTCTGCCACCACCACTATCCACAAACAATATATGAACGTAATTTATAAATAAAAAATATTTACATTTTAATTTATAAATAAATATTTACATTTTAATTTATGAAAAAGTAAATAAGTTTATTCAGTTACATAGATTATCATACATGGCAGCATGTGTGTAAAGTTTACCTGGAGAGAGTTCCAGGGGACAATGCCCCCACGGCCTGGTCTGTGACCAGGCCTCATGGTGGATCAGAGCCTGATCAACCAGACAGTTACTGCTGGCTGCACGCAATCCAACGTTCGAGCTACAGCCCGGCTGGTCAGGTACTGACTTTAGGTGCTTGTCCAGTGCCTGCTTTAAGACAGCCAGGGGTCTATTGGTAATCCCCCTTATGTATGCTGGGAGGCAGTTGAACAGTCTCAGGCCCTTGACACTTATTGTATTGTCTCTTAACGTGCTAGTGACACCCGTGCTTTTCATTGGGGGATGTTGCATCTTCTGCCGAGTCTTTTGCTTTCGTTGAGTGATTTTTGTGTGCAAGTTCGGTACTAGTCCCTCTAGGATTTTCCAGGTGTATATAATCATGTATCTCTCCCGCCTGCATTCCAGGGAGTACAGGTTTGGGAACTTCAAGCGCTCCCAGTAATTGAGGTGTTTTATCTCTGTTATGCGCGCCGTGAAGGTTCTCTGTACATTTTCTAGGTCAGCAATTTCACCTGCCTTGAAAGGTGCTGTTAGTGTGCAGCAATATTCCAGCCTAGATAGAGCATGTGACCTGAAGTGTGTCATCATGGGCTTGGCATCCCTAGTTTTGAAGGTTCTCATTATCCATCCTGTCATTTTTCTAGCAGATGCAATTGATACAATGTTATGGTCCTTGAAGGTGAGATCCTCCTACATGATCACTCCCAGGTCTTTGACATTGGTTTTTCGCTCTATTTTGTGGCCGAAATTTGTTTTGTACTCTGATGAAGTTTTAATTTCCTCATGTTTACCATATCAGAGTAATTGAAATTTCTCATCGTTGAACTTCATACTGTTTTCTGCAGCCCATTGAAAGATTTGGTTGATGTCTGCCTGGAGCCTTGCAGTGTCTGCAATGGAAGACAGTCATGCAGATTCGGGTGTCATCTGCAAAGGAAGACAGTGCTGTGGCTGACATCCTTGTCTCTGCCAGATATGAGGATGAGAAACAAGATGGGAGCGAGTACTGTGTCTTGGGGAACAGAGCTTTTCACCGTAGCCGCCTCAGACTTTACTCTGTTGACTACTACTCTGTGTGTTCTGTTTGTGAGGAAATTATAGATCCATCTACCAACTTTTCCTGTTATTCCTTTAGCACGCATTTTGTGCGATGTGGTCACACTTGTTGAAGGCTTTTGCAAAGTCTGTATATATTACATCTGCTTTCTTTTTGTCTTCTAGTGCATCTAGGACCTTGTCGTAGTGATCCAGTAGTTTGGACAGACAGGAGCGACCTGCTCTAAACCCATGTTGCCCTGGGTTGTGTAATTGATGGGTATCTAGATGGGTGGCTATCTTGCTTCTTAGGACCCTTTCAAAGATTTTTATGATATAGGATGTTATTGCCATCGGTCTGTAGTTCTTTGCTATTGCTTTAGTGCCCCATTTTTGGAGTGGGGCTATGTCTGTTGTTTTTAGTAACTGTGGGACGATCCCCGTGTCCATGCTCCCTCTCCATAGGACGGTAAAAGCACGTGATAGGGGAGGAGAGGAGTGGAGGAGTGGAACAAGCTCCCAAGTACAGTTATTGAAGCTAAAACATTGTGTAGTTTTAACCCTTTGAGGGTCGACAGGCCCTCTCCGAAACTCGTTCTCAGGGTCGGCCAAATTTAAAAAAAAAAAAAAAATTATTTTCTCTTATGAAAAGATAGAGAATCTTTTCCCGATCATAACGACACCAAAAGTTTGAAATTTGATAGAAAACTTACGGAATTATGCTCTCGCAAAGTTAGCGGTCTCGGCGATGTTTACGGATCGTCGATTTTGCCCACTTTGAGCCCCATTTTCGGCCAATTTCACTGTACTAGTCGACAAAAAACATGAATATTTCGCTAGAACTCCATTTTTTCTATCGAATGGGTGCAAGAAACCACCCATTTATAAATTCAACTATCCAGTACAGTGGTCAGAATTTAGCAATTTTGCCAATTTCACACAAATTTCAAAAGATGCCAATTTCGGAATAGGGTCCAGAATAAACAAGAAAGACATTCCTGGCACTAAAATGACATTTCCTCTAGTCATTAGTCACGTCTCAAGGCCCCTCTTATATTCTTTTGCTTTCCACTTTGAATTTTTATTCTCACAAAAAATATAAGATTTACTGTTATGCAGACTACTGCATTAGTGTAAAAAATGGTATAAATAATATTGGTGCACTTGTGAAAGAATATTAGACTCACCAGTTGACGTGTATTGCACGCTTGGCACGATTTGTTTACTTTTGAAGTTTGGTAAAAATCGAACATTTCTGCTACTTTGAGCTCAATTTCAAGGCACCTTTCATTGTAAAACCAGTCAAAATCATCTCAATTTCAGTAATATGTCTTCCATTCTATAAAATGAGACCAAGAAAACTAGAATACAACAATAAATACCATACGAAAATACACTGCAAAGTCGCTGATTTATTAAAAAAAAATGGAAAAAGTTTTTTTTTTCTCATTATGCACCGTGTGCTGCAGGATTTTTTTTAGACTGTGCACACTGACCACATAGACCCATTCTTTCATATGAAGGCCTACCAGCTTTCTCCCACTAGATTTGAGGTCGCTAGAATTTATGAGTACTAGTACGTCAAAAACCCCTACGCGTAAGACGTACTAGTACGACGAAAACCCTCAAAGGGTTAAAAATAGGTTAGATAAATACATGAGTGGGTGTGAGTTGGACCTGACTAGCTTGTGCTGCTGGGTCTGGTACAGTGCTCCATCCTTGAGTGGGGATGACCAGACTGGGTGGGTCATTGGGATAATCTGCGGGGTGGGTCATTGGTCTAATTTGGGGGGGGGACATGGACCTGCTCCGCATGGGTCAGTAGGCCTGTTGCAGTGTTCTTTCTTTCTTATGTTCTTATGAGTCTGACCCTGGGGCAGAGTGCATGGGCATGTCATTTATCACCTGTTCGAAGTCATTTGGCATCAGGATAACATCAGATAGGCTTGTGTTTACCATTGTTTATCAGTGAGTGACCATCACCCCACGCGTTTATACGATACATTTCATAATTTTCCATTCTTTTTAATGTTTGCAACTGCTAAATAAGCCACCATGGTCCCAAAGAAAGTTCTTAGTGCCAGCCAGCCCTTTGGTAAAGGGCTGAGAGAGGGGGCAGAATGTGCAGCCTTCAGTGATTCTGTGATATGTACGATACTAAAGCAGCAGGAGTTGATAAAGGCTATAGCACCAGCCAGCGATAAAGTGTAGCATTAACAGTGAGCAATTAAGTCAAGCGATTAATGAATAGAAAAAGGACAGCATTAAACTGACACTTCCAGTGTTGTTGGAGTTATATTGGGCGACTGACAACACCGCCGTCTCTGCTGCCGCCATCATCACCACTGTGTAAGGCTCATCTTTCAGTGGCCCTGCTGCACCCAACAACAAACGACACACCAACACTCGTCACTTACGTAATGACATATTTTATTCAATCTAGAGTATATATCAAGTTTGTTTTAGTGTTTATTATGTCATTAGATGAATTTCTAGATAAATAAGCCGTAGAGTTGATGTTATTGTCATATTGAAGGACTTGCTTGTCCCGGCTCCAAACACACTCCCCTTCCACTGCCACAGTTCCCAACATACGTCAGAAACAGACCTCTCTGGAACACTTCTGAGCGACAGGGGTCCAGTGACTCAAGCTGGTCCTAATGGCATTAAAAAACAAAGAGGAGAAGTAACCCCAGAAAAGGACTTGGTGCCTGAAGTCTTTATGGAAGGTGATTCCCCTTCCAAAGAGTAATTTCTCCCATCTTGAATACACTAAGAAGAGTCTTCAATAAAGGTAAGTGTCATGTTGTTATTGTTTTATTCTTCATATCTCATTGTTTTCTGTGTAGGTTAATGTATATTTCATGTAAAAAAATTTTTTTTAATGCTTTTGGGTGTCTGGAATGGATTAATTGGATTTACTTTACGGTATTTCTTATGGGGAAAACGAATTTGGAAATTGTCAAATTCGGCTTTAGTCACACTCTCTGGAAAGGAATAATTACGTTAACCGTGGGTCCACTGTATATTAGTAATGTTCTATTATATGCAGTATTTGCATATGTACAGTCACTGGACATGTGCCTTGAACTGCTGCAGTCTGTGGAAGTCTTTGAAACAAGGTGTCATGCACAGGGGTGTCTTACATTTCTCACACATAAACCGAGTGTCTTTGCATTTTTTGGCTGTCGTTTTGTTTGTGCACAGACAATACATCTCTTCTGAGCCCATTTCTTCTTAGTTGAAGGAAGCTGTATTAGGAAGTGATCACCTTCCCACCTCAAACGATTAGGTAATTGATGATTATGTCGTGGAAGGTTCTGTACAGCAGGTGTTGTGACCTGGTACTTGATTATTATTTGTCTGATGACAGATAAACAAAATTTACCATATGGTGGTCTGTTGCTGGTCTTCATTTGGTACATATTATATGCATTGAGAATTGAAATGCCCATGAGATGGAAGAAGTTTGATGTACCACTTGTAACTCTTAAAAACACAGTTGGCAAAGCCATTCTGCATGTCGCATTTATCAACCAAACGCATGTTTTGTGTGTAGTCACTGTTGCTGGTTTTAGAATACATTCACTTGTCTCGCTATCCACCTTGCCAGTGTCTTTCATTTCGTTATGGCGAGTGGATGTCAACAATGTGACATCTTGTTTGTCATGCCACTGTAATGCCATTGTTTTATTGGCAGCAGACACCTGCACCTCACCACTATGAGTGCCTGCGTTGAACCTGGGCATATGTTTACAATTAGGACGCACTGTGCCACACACATCCGTCAGGTTCACTCCCAAGAAATCGGTGAGTAAGGGGCTCGTGTACCAGTTATCAGTATATAATGTATACCCCTTACCAAGATATGGTGCCATCATTGTACTCACTACGTCACCTGAGATACCCAATAACATCCTGGTACAGTGGACCCCTGCATAACGATATTAATCCGTTCATGAGAGCTCATTGTTATGCGAAATTATCGTTATGCGAATGAATTTTCCCCATAAGAAATAATGGAAATCAAATTAATCCGTGCAAGACACCCAAAACTATGAAAAAAAATTTTTTACCACATGAAATATACATTTTCCTACACACAAAGAGAAGGATACATGCACAATAGTAGAGTAGTACATGCACAATATATATTGTGCATGTACTACTCTACTAAATGAAGAATAAATGACACTTACCTTTATTGAAGATGCAGCAATGACTGATGAGACCGTGTGTCCTGGGAGTGCCTTTTCCTCCTGAGTACTGTAGGTCCTGTTTGGCATTTTCTTCCAGAACAGGCCTTATCACACTGTGTATGCCACTACGATTCTTAAATCTCTCAAACCAACCTTTGCTGGCTTTAAATTCACCAATATGAGCACTAGTTCCAGGCATTTTTCCCTGTTCACCTGGGTGTTAGTCGACTGGTGTGGGTTGCATCCTGGGAGACAAGATTAAGGACCCCAATGGAAATAAGTTAGAGAGTCCTCGATGATGCACTGACTGACTTGGGTTATCCTGGGTGGCTAACCCTCCGGGGTTAATCATTTCTCGGTAATTGTTTCACGTTAAGCCACACCAACAACACTCTCTCCACATCTTCGAGTAATACAGCTGATGGTGGTGCAGCAACAACAGCTGTGGTGCAGCTGACCATGGTGCAGCAGCAGCTGACCATGGTGCAGCAGCAGCTGTGGTGCAGCAACAGCTGACCATGGTGCAGCAGCAGCTGTGGTGCAGCAACAGCTGACCGTGGTGCAGCAGCAGCTGTGGTGCAGCAGCAGCTGTGGTGCAGCAACAGCTGACCATGGTGCAGCAGCAGCTGTGGTGCAGTAACAGCTGACCATGGTGCAGCAGCAGCTGTGGTGCAGCAACAGCTGTGGTGCAGCAACAGCTGGCCATGGTGCAGCAGCAGCTGTGGTGCAGCAACAGCTGACCATGGTGCAGCAGCAGCTGTGGTGCAGCAACAGCTGACCATGGTGCAGCAACAGCTGACCATGGTGCAGCAGCAGCTGTGGTGCAGCAACAGCTGACCATGGTGCAGCAGTAGCTGTGGTGCAGCAACAGCTGACCATGGTGCAGCAGCAGCTGTGGTGCAGCAACAGCTGACTGGTCCAATTTATCAGCTGATCGTGGTGCAGCAGCAGCTGACTGTGGTACAATAGTATTTATCGCCCTTTTTACCACAGGGTTGGCACTAGAAGCTTTCTTTGGGCCCATGGTGGTTTATTTAGCAGTTACAAGCACTATAAATAATTGAATAATACAAAATGTATCGAATGTATGCATGCAACCGGCCACCCTGGCTTGTAAACAATGACAGCAAGGCAGGCACTTAGGCTGGACGGACAGGTTCGGGACAGATTCGGGATGAGTCATGTTCAGAAACAGGTGATGGTGGTGCAACAGCAGCTGACCGTGGTGCAGCAGCAGCTGACTGATCCAGCAACAGCTGACTGGTCCAGCAACAGCTGACTGGTCCAGCAACAGCTGAACGTGGTGTAGCAGCAGCTGACTGGTCCAGCAACAGCTGAATGTGGTGCAGCAACAACTGACTGGTCCAGCAACAGGTGAATGTGGTGCAGCAACAGCTGACTGGTCCAGCAACAGCTGACTGGTCCAGCAACAGCTGACTGGTCCAGCAACAGCTGACTGGTCCAGCAACAGCTGACTGGTCCAGCAACAGCTGAACGTGGTGTAGCAGCAGCTGACTGGTCCAGCAACAGCTGAATGTGGTGCAGGAACAACTGACTGGTCCAGCAACAGCTGAATGTGGTGCAGCAACAGCTGACTGGTCCAGCAACAGCTGACTGGTCCAGCAACAGCTGACTGGTCCAGCAACAGCTGACTGGTCCAGCAACAGCTGAACGTGGTGCAGCAGCAGCTGACTGGTCCAGCAACAGCTGACTGGTCCAGCAACAGCTGACTGGTCCAGCAACAGCTGACTGGTTCAGCAACAGCTGACTGGTCCACCAACAGCTGACTGGTCCAGCAACAGCTGACTGGTCCAGCAACAGCTGACTGGTCCAGCAACAGCTGACTGGTCCAGCAACAGCTGACTGATCCAGCAACAGCTGACTGATCCAGCAACAGCTGACTGGTCCAGCAACAGCTGACTGATCCAGGAACAGCTGACTGATCCAGGAACAGCTGATCGTGGTGCAGCAGCAGCTAACTGATCCCGCAACAGCTGACTGGTCCAGCAACAGCTGATCGTGGTGCAGCAGCAGCTGACTGGTCCAGCAACAGCTGATCGTGGTGCAGCAGCAGCTGACTGATTCAGCAACAGCTGACTGGTCCAACAACAGCTGATTGTGGTGCGGAAGCAGCTGACTGGTCCAACAACAGCTGATCGTGGTGCAGCAGCAGCTGACTGATTCAGCAACAGCTGACTGGTCCAACAACAGCTGATCGTGGTGCAGCAGCAGCTGACTGATTCAGCAACAGCTGACTGGTCCAACAACAGCTGATCGTGGTGCAGCAGCAGCTGACTGATTCAGCAACAGCTGAATGGTCCAACAACAGCTGATGTGGTGCAGCAGCAGCTGACTGATTCAGCAACAGCTGACTGGTCCAACAACAGCTGATCATGGTGCAGCAGCAGCTGACTGATCCAGCAACAGCTGACTGGTCCAACAACAGCTGATCGTGGTGCAGAAGCAGCTGACTGATCCAGCAACAGCTGACTGGTCCAACAACAGCTGATCGTGGTGCAGAAGCAGCTGACTGATCCAGCAACAGCTGACTGGTCCAGCAACAGCTGATCGAGCTGCAACAGCAGCTGACTGATCCAGCAACAGCTGACTGGTCAAGCAACAGCTGACCGTGGTGCAGCAGCAGCTGACTGTGTTATGATAGTATTTCTCACCCTTTTTACCACTGGGTTAGCACTAGAGGCTTTCTTGGGGCCCATGGTCACTTATTTTGCAAATGAAATCACCAAAAACGCTGTAATAATACGAAATGTTCCGATTGTATGCTTGAATGTTACCGCGGAGGCTGGCTTGTAAACAATGCCACCGGCTAAACATGTGAAGCTGGCTCAGGCTGCACATTAGAAGCGTCTCGGACGAATAGCGTTGAGCGAGTTTTTTAGCGGTATGCGAGGCAAAATTTTAGTGATAAAATGTATCGGTATGCAGATTTAACGTTATGTGATGCCAACGGTATGCGAGGGTCCACTGTATCTTCCAATGTTTTACTTCCCGTATATACAGTTATGTTCAATACCAGGCCGCTATTACAGGCACAGAGTACAAGCAGTTTTATACCAAAGTGTTTCCTCTTGGTAGGTATATACTGCTTGAATGAGTCTACTTTTGAACAAAATCAAAGACTCGTCCAATACAAGATTGTTGAATGGATAAAAGTACATGTTGAACTTTTGTTTCAGATACATAAAAACATTTCTCATCTTGTATAACCTGTCATTTCTGTCAGGCCTTGTTTTGTCAGAGAAGTGCAACATAAGTAACAGTAAGATGAATCTGTTCACTTGGATGATTTCACTGAAGGCCTGGGTAGAAATTAGTCGATCTGTGGACCCCTATTTCTCATCCTCATTTCTGACATAGACAGAGATGTAAGCCATAGCTCCATGTCTTCCTTTGCGGATGACACCCGGATCACCTTGGCAGTGACCTCCATCGAAGACACTGTGAGACTCCAAGTGGACATCAACCAAATCTTTGAATGGGCCACTCAAAACAATATGAAGTTCAATGAAGAGAAATTTCAACTACTCCTATATGGAAAGCTTGACGAAATTAATAATGTGTCAGGGTATACCACAAATTTTAACCGTACAATAGAGCAGAAAAGTAATGTGAAGGACCTGGAAGTGATAATGTCAGAGGATCTCGCCTTCAAAGGCCACAAAAATGTATCTACCTCATCCGCTAGGAAAATGATAGGATGGATAATGAGAACCTTCAAAACTAGGGACACCAAGCCCATGATTCTCTTCAAATCGCTTGTGCTCTCTAGGCTGGAATACTGCTGTACACTAACGGCCCCCTTCAAGGCTGAGACATTGCAGACCTGGAGAGTGTACAAATAACTTTCACGGCACTCACAAGTGCGATAAGGCAACTAAACTACTGGGAGCAGTTGAAGGTTCTTGATTTGTATTCCTTCGAATGCAGGCGAGAGAGATACATGATAATATACACTTGGAAGGTCCTGGAGGGAGTGGTACCAAACCTGCACGTGAAAATTACTGCATCTGAAAGCAAAAGACTCAGCAGTTGATGCAACATTCCCCCGATGAAAATCAGGGGTGCCATGGGTACACTGAGAGAGAACACTAAGTGTCTCGGGCCCAAGACTGTTCACTTGCCTCCCAGCATACATAAGGGGGATTACCAATAGACCCGTGGCTGTCTTCAAGAAGGCACTGGACAGGCACCTAAAGTCAGTACCTGACCAACCGGGCTGTGGTTCATATGTCAGCTTGCGTGCGGCCAGCAGTAACAGCCTGGTTGATCAGGCCCTGATCCACCATAAGGCCTGGTCTCAGACCGGGCCACGGGGGCATTGACCCCTGAAACCCTCTCCAGGTAAACTCTCAGGTAATGAGGCATAAGCATTATTGTTGAAAAAAAAAAAAAATTCAGCCACAGCTTTCTCCTTCCACTGGTGTAGTCTTGACTGTGGCTATATCATTGTATTTGCCATGGTGTAATGAAAATACTTTTTACTTTCCCAGACAATATTTTCCAAGAAAGGCTGGTTAAAGAATAGTTTATTTGCAGTATTTCCATGGGAACAAGATGGCAGGATTCCATTTAGTGTCGTCAAACTGATTGGGATTATGAACAAAATTGGGATTTTGTTGCCAATACCAGATGCGGTTTGCTGGTGGGTACTGGACATCATAAGCTGGTTGTGATTGTGCAGGTTGTGGTGTGATGGTGGATGTTGATGCGCTTTGTCCTGGACCTGCTGAGTCAGCGGCTTGGGTCCCAGTCTGGGCTGGTGTCACATGCATGGGATGCACAATAAAGTGCAAATTTGTACATATACACCTACCATCCGACTTACGACCTGTTCGACATGAGATGACTCGACTTACGACCCTGTTTATGCCAAATTTCTGGGAAATAAACGAGTGTTTGTGTTGTACACAGTGTTTATCCTAAACCTTACAGTATGAAATACAGTACTAGCAGCATAAAAAGTAAAGTAAAACATGAAATACCAAAATAAAACAAAATAGTCATTTCAAAAATGTTGATATTCAGTAGTAAAGTTCGACTTACGTCCATTTCGACTTAGGACTGGTTTCTCGGAACCGAACTCAGTCGTAAGTCGGATGGTAGGTGTATGTAGTCTTGGAGACAGTGAAAGCTAGTGTACTCAGTGGCTCCAGGAAGCAGACTGAGATACTTGACGTTAAGACACTGCTCTGCCTTTTCCCATGACCCAATTTTATGCTATACAAGAGTATAGCATAAAATCATAACCCTTTCAGGGTTGAGAGGCCCTCTCCTAAACTTGTTCTCAGGGTCGAAAATTTTTCAGAAAAAAAAAAATATTTTGAAAAGACAATCTTTTCCCGATCATAATGACACCAAAAGTATGAAATTTGATGGAAAACCTGCGGAATTATGCTCTCGCAAAGTTAGCGGTCTCAACAGTGTTTATGCATTGGCTATTTCACCCACTTTGAACCCTATTTTCGGTCAGTTCCAGTGTACTAGTTGACAAAAATCATAACTATTTCGCTAGAACTCTATTTTTTCTATCGAATGAGTACAAGAAACCACTCCTCTACTGATTTCAACTATCCAGTAAAGTGGTCAGAAATTGGCAGATTTGCCAATTTCACACACATTTCAAAAGATGCCAATTTCTAAATAGGGTCCAGAATAAACAAGAAAGACATTCCTGGCACTAAAACAACATTTCCTCTATTCATTAGTCACATCCCCAGGCCCCTCTTGCATTTCTTTTGCTTTCCACTTTATAAAATAGAAGGTTTACTGTTATGCAGACTACTGCATTAGTGTAGAAATGGTATAAATAATATCAGGGTACTTGTGAAAGAATATTAGACTAACCAGTTGATGTGTATTGGACGCATGGCATGATTTGTTTACTTTTGAACTTTGACAAAAATCGAACATTTCTGCTACTTTGAGCTCAATTTCAAGGTACTTTTCATTGTGAAACCAATCAAAATCGTCTCAATTTCTGTAATATGTCTTCCATTCTATAAAATGAGACCAGGAAAACTAGAATACATCCATAAATACCATACAAAAATACAGTGCAAAGTCGCTTTTTTAAACCAAAAACACGGAGTTTTTTTTTCTCATTATGCACTGTTGCAGGATTTTTTTCATACTGTGCAAACTGACCACATACCCATTCTTTCATAAGTAGGTTTACAAGCTTTCTCTTGCTAGATTTGAAGGCACTAGAATTTAGGCTTACTAGTATGTCAATAACCCTGGTGCGTAAGCCGTACTAGTACGTCGGAAACCCTGAAAGGGGCTAATAATAATAAAATAGTAATAATCATAATAGTATATAATATATAATGTATATAAGAAGAGAGGGAGACTACTTCCCTGTAAAAGTAGGTCTTAGAGATGTGTAATGTCACCATGGTTGTTTAATATATTTATAGATGGGGTTGTAAGAGAAGTAAATGCTAGGGTGTTCGGGAGTGGGGTGGGATTAAATTATGGGGAATTAAATACAAAATGGGAAGTGAGTTACTTTTTACTGATGATATTGTGCTTATCGGAGATTCTAAAGAAAAATTGCAAAGGTTAGTTGACGAATTTGGGAATGTGTGTGAAGGTAGAAAGTTGAAAGTGAACATAGAAAAGAGTAAGGTGGTGAGAGTATCAAATGATTTAGATAAAGAAAAATTGGATATCAAATTGGGGAGGAGTATGGAAGAAGTGAATGTTTTCAGATACAGTGTATTTGGGAGTTGACGTGTCAGCGGATGGATTTATGAAGGATGAGGTTAATCATAGAATTGAAGGAAAAAAGGTGAGTGGTGCATTGAGGTATATGTGGAGGCAAAAAATGTTATCTACGGAGGCAAAGAAGGGAATGTATGGAAGTATAGTAGTACCAACACTCTTATATAGGTGTGAAACTTGGGTTGTAAATGCTGCAGCGAGGAGGCGGTTGGAGGCAGTGATGTCCTGTCTAAGTGCAATATGTGGTGTAAATATTATGCAGAAAATTCGGAGTGTGGAAATTAGGAGAAGGTGTGGAGTTAATAAAAGTATTAGTCAGAGGGCTGAAGAGGGTTTGTTGAGGTGGTTTGGTCATTTAGAGAGAATGGATCAAAGTAGAATGACATGGAGAGCGTTTAAATCTGTAGGGGAAGGAAGGCGGGGTAGGGGTCGTCCTCGAAAAGGTTGGAGGGAGGGGGTAAAGGTGTTGTGGGCGAGGGGTTTGGACTTCCAGCAAGCGTGCGTGAGCGTGTTAGATAGGAGTGAATGGAGACGAATGGTATTTGGGACCTGATGATCTGTTGGAGTGTGAGCAGGGTAATATTTAGTGAAGGGATTCGGGGAAACCGGTTATTTTATATAACCGGACTTTAGTCCTGGAAATGGGAAGTACAATGCCTGCACTCTATAGGAGGGGTTTGGGATACTGGCAGTTTGGAGAGATATGTTGTGTGTTTTTATGCGTATATACTTCTAAACTGTTGTATTCTGAGCACCTCTGCAAAAAGTGTTTGTGTGAGTTAGGTGAAAGTGTTGAATGATGAAAGTTTTTTCTTTTTGGGGATTTTCTTTCTCTTTGGGTCACCCTGTCTCGGTGGGAGACGGCCGACTTGTTGAAAAAAAAATATATAAAAATAATAAATAATGATTCTGGAATGCTTTAAATGTCATACATATTTTGTACGGGTTTGGTAGCTGACATTTGAAGCACTCGAGTGTGATTATTATGTAATATTTTTATTGTGTATTATTACCATCCACATACCTTGTTCACTGAGTTTAATCATTTATTAAGCTGCCATGAGAGAGACATAGAATGTAATAGTAATGTAATAATAATAATTAGGCGCGAGCGAAATTTCCAGATGCTAGCGGGCCTCAAGGGAGGTTCCTTGATGCTGGTGAGAGGCTCGTGCTCCATGGGTCCTAAGAAAGCAAGTGCAAAGGACAGTGCTGAGAAGAAAGAGCCAAAAGTCAGTGAATAGTGAAGTGATATATATGACAAAGTGTAGCATTAACAGTATAGCATTAACCCCTTAACTGTCCAAACATAGATCTTACCACTAGCACTCCAAACGTAGATCTACGTTTTATTTTTCCTGCCTCCAAATTTGGTACAATTGGCCTAAGATGCCTGGTGAGCATAGAATGGGTCTTAATCCTCGGCGTGTGCTGTATTAAAAAAATCTGGGACTACTTAATACCTTGTGGGAGCACTAGTTGAATTGAGCGCCAACTAGAGCAAACAGCACGGCAAACACCTGATTCACTGATGTCATGTCATATTAACACTCCCCTTTTAAGAGGAAAGTGATGTTGATCCTGAGATTAGTGGCTTTGAGATGGCTGTAGCCACAAATGGTTGAAGAAACTTCAAAAACCTTGATAATAACCCATGTGCAACATCCTTTCAACTTTGATACCACTGGTAGTGTCATCCTGCCAGAATGTCCTATAACCCATGCCCTAAGTGAAGAGAAACAATTCTGGAATGTGTAGTTTGCGTTTGGCAGGCTGGGTGGGCGGCTGGCTGGCCGGCTGGCCGAGTGACTTAGGCTGTCTCGATCTTCGTCTGTCTGTATCTTTCTCTGTCTCTATCTCTGTCTCTCTCTCTCTGTCTCACAGGTACACACAAATACAGTTATTATACACAGTGTAAATTACCTAGGATAACCCCCCCCCCCCCCACAAAAAAAAAATCACAGTGCTCTACTATGCTTGTAGATATGAGGCATAATAAGCATGATTGAGAGTAATGGCATTTTCATTCGTTCAGGAATAGGCGTGATGACTCTGCATCGTGTGTAATACCCGTTGGTTCATGAACGGCTCTCTGAGACACAGACAAGCAGACAGAGACAGGAAGATAGACAGAAAGACAGATAAGCAGAGACAGAGCTAGACAAATAGACAAACACACACATGTTTGTGTAAGTGAAAACAAATAAAGCCAAGGCAGTGCATGATCATCAAATGTTACTCCACTGCTGCACTGTCAGCAGTGGAGTGACACTTGTCTTACACTGTGCTTCAAGGAGTTTCATATATACTCCAGCATGTTTAAAACATTGCTGGGACCTGTAAATACTTTGTGTATATATATGTTTTTCTAGACAAAAGTATGTGACCAAGGCAGGTGAAAATGTTTACCTCTCAATGTGTTTGTTACTATTTGATTACTATTTCAGTACCTAATGTTAGTGTTAGAGCAAACATTGGCTATGAAATCACAAGAACTACTACAAATTGTAATTATCAGAACATAAAATTGCTATAAATTAAAAAAAGAGAGAGAAAAAGGTATATTGGCAACATTTTTCACGCAGCAGGAGTCCATGTTGCTGTCAGGTGAGCATCCAGCGCCAACTTTGCGGTCTTATATTGCAGCAAGTAGTGACCCTATAAAAATTTTTTTTGTCTTATTACACAGAAAATTGCCCTCTTCAACCCTTTCAGGGTTAAAGAGGGCAATCTTTTCCCAATCATAATGACACCAAAAGTAAGAGATATGATGGAAAACTTACGGAATTATTCTCTCATGAAGTTAGCGGTCTCGACGATGTTTATGCATCAGCGATTTCACCCATTTTGAGCCCTATTTTCAGCCAGTTCCAATGTACTAGTCGACAAAAATCATAACTATTTAGCTAGAACTCCATTTTTTCTTTAGAATGAGTACAAGAAACCACCCACTTACTGATTTCAACTATCCAATAAAGTGGTCAGAAATGAGCAATTTTGCCAATTTCACACAAATTTCCAAAGATGCCAGTTTCCAAATAGGGTCCAAAATTGAACATTTCTGCTACTTTGAGCTCAATTTCAAGGTCCTTTTCTTTATGAAACCAGGCAAAAATCATCTCATTTTCTGTAATATGTCTTCCATTCTATAAAATGAGATTAGGAAAACTAGAATACAACCATAAATAGCATACGAAAATACACTGGAAAGTAGCTGTTTTAAACGAAAAACACGGTCGAAGTTTTTTTTGTCGTTATGTACTGTGTGCTGCAGGATTTTTTTTTTATACTGCTCACACTGACCACATAGATCCATTCTTTCATATGTAGGCCTACCAACTTTCTCTCGCTAGATTTGAAGGCGCTAGAATTTATGCGTACTAGTATGGCACCAAACCTGGCGTGCAAGCTGTACTAGTACAGCACCAACCCTGAAAGGGTTAATTTATATATATTTTTTTTTTTCAAAATACAGTGGTCCCTCAATAATCGTCCATAATCCGTTCCTGGAAGTGGGACTATTATCGAAATAGACAATTTTCGAATCAATTTTCCCCATAAGAAATAATGTAAATACAATTAATCTGTTCCTGACACCCAGAAGTATTAAAACAAAAAAAATTTTTACGTGAAATATAGATATAGTACATAAGCAATACAATGGCACATGATGAATGAAACATTAACAGAATAACACTTACCTTTATTGGCAATTCTTCTTAGTGTATGGAAGACTGGAGGAGGAGAGAGATTGGATTATTTACTGTTTGGAAGGGGAATCCCCTTCCATCAACACCTCAGGTACCAATTGCTTTTCTGGGGTTACTTCTCTTCTCTGTTTCTTAATGCCACTAGGACCACTAGGTTGGAGGGAGGGGGGTAAAGGAGGTTTTGTGGGCGAGGGGCTTGGACTTCCAGCAAGCGTGCGAGAGCGTGTTAGATAGGAGTGAATGGAGACGAATAGTACAGTATTTGGGACCTGACGATCTTTTGGAGTGTGAGCAGGGTAATATTTAGTGAAGGGATTCAGGGAAACCGGTTGTTTTTATATATCCGGACTTGAGTCCTGGAAATTTGGGAAGTACAATGCCTGCACTCTAAAGAAGAGGTTTGGGATATTAGCAGTTTGGAGGGATATGTTGTGTATCTTTATAGGTATATGCTTCTAAACTGTTGTGTTCTGAGCACCTCTGCAAAAGCAGTGATTGTGTGAGTGAGGTGAAAGTGTTGAATGATGAAAGTATTTTCTTTTTGGAGATTTTCTTTCTTTTTTGGGTCACCCTGCCTCGGTGGGAGACGGCTGACTTGTTGAAAAAAAAAAAATACCTGTACCTAAAACTTACACACTGTGCTGGTGTGCAGGTACACATTAAAATCAGTAAGAGTGTCTTGTGTCTCCAGGCACCATATTAGTAGTAATAATAATAATAATAATTATAATTATAATAATCACCGAGTCTCGTTGAATGTCGTATATTACATTAATATACACATTTTCATTAATCCATCTACGATATTTTTTTCAAAATTATGTAATAAACACGATACATAACATATAAAGATGATAAATACACCCCACAGTAGAATATGTAATAGCACAAATCTCTTCACTGGTATAATGTCGCTGAAAGCTGGGGTTGAAATCAGGCGGTCTGTTGGCCAGTATGTGTTGACACTGTGCTTATACACATGTGGCATAAGCATTATTGTACCAAAGAGCAGATACATCTCTGCCACAGTTGTATCCTTCCACTGATGTAGGCATGATCTTGGTGAAAGAATGGTTTGCCATGGTGTACTCAAAGTATGTATTGCTTTCCCTGACAATAATGTCCATCAGGGGTTCATCGAAGAATAACTGAAAGCATTCCATTTCAGTAGCATTGTTCCCAAGTGTACATGATGGCCGTATTCCACTTTGTGTTTTTTCAAAGTCGTGTTGATTGGGAACAAAATTGTCAACTTGCTGCCAATCCCAGATGCGGTCAGCTGGTGGGTTCTGGATATTAAAAGGTGGTTGTGGTTGTGGATGTTGTGGGAGTGTGGGGTTGGTTGAGGCTGGTTGTGGTTGTGCTGAGATAACAGCGTCAGTAGTAGCATGGCCCGCTGCTGGTGCCACATGACTCATGCCACCACTACTGTCACCGCCACCACTATCACCACCACCACCTGCTGCCTCACTCACATCATTTATACCCATTGTAACAATATCGTCATCTTCACTATCAGTTCGTGGTGTAGGGCCACAGGATGTACTCCAAGATTTACTCCTTCCCCATGGAACAACATATGACACACTACCAGAACGCATGCTACGTCGCATGTACTGCCACTTCACTGGAGAATATTCACCCTCACTGTTGCAACTAGAACTGGTTTCAATAGCTTTGAAATCACTATCACTTTCACTGCTCACATCTGAGTCGTGTACATGGGCAAATAGTTTCTGCTTTCATCCTGGTACAGGTGAACGTGAATGAGATGGCCCAGCACCAAATATGGAAGGTTGAGGGTCATATGGATTTTCATCACTAATTAAGTTATCCTGGGTGCTGCTTTTGGTCAAACCATGAAATTAACTTTCACTGGCACTTCCATCACTGTTAGAGCTATCACTTGGAAACAAAAGACTTCCAATCTGCTGAGGAGTGAGGTACCTCTTACCACGAGGCATGGTGAAAATGGACTACCAAGATGGCATTCCCACAATGCACCACTGAGTCCCTGATTTTTTTCACAGGGTGCACATGCACCACTCAGACCCATTCTCTCTCATGTAGGCATACCAGCTTTCTTCCGCTTGATTTGAAGCCGCTAGAATTTATGCGTATAAATATGTCAAACACGGTGGCTCGTAAGACGTATGTATATGACTGAAACAGTCAAAGGGTTAAGAATGTCACGAGTGGTGGTGCATTGTTTGTTGGGTGTATAAGGGCCCCTGAAAGATAAGCCTTACATAGTAGTGGTGAAGGTGGCAGCAAGAATCAACGGAGGCGGCGGTGTTAGTGAGTACCTTATATAACTCCAACTACAATGAACGAGTCAGTTTCATGTTGTCCTTTTTCTATCGATTAATCACTTAACTTACTTGCTACACTTTATCGCTGGCTGGTGCTATAGCCTTTATCGACTTCTGCTGCTTTAGTATCGCATATTGCAGAATCGCTGAAAAGGGCACATTCTTCCCCCTCTCTCGGCCCTTTACCAAAGGGCTGGCTGGCACTAGGAACTATTTAGCAGTTGCAAGCTCTAAAAAGAATGGAATAGTACAAAATATATCGTATGAACGTGTGGGATCATCCCCACTGGCTAATGAACCATGGCACACTGGCTGTAAATGGTGTGTCGGGCCGCGCGGATACGTTCGAGTCGAATGACCAATACCGAGTTCAGTGATGATCACCGAGCAAATGTTTTGACGAAAAAACGTTACTTATTCCAAATATGAATTCCAGTGACGACGTAATTCGGGAGTCCACTGTATTTCTTACAGGGAAAGTGGTTTCGCAAATCGTCAATTTTGCCATTAGTCACTCTCTGGAACGGATTAATTGAGAAACGAGGGTCCACTGTACGTTGTTTGTGTGAATAGTGTTGGTGGCTTCTGCTGCCACCCCCACTACCGCTAATATGTATGGCTTATGTTTTCAGTGGCCCTTACAAAGCCAACAACAACAACAACATGACCACTTCTCACATATATAATGACATACAGCGGACCCTCTAATTTCATGATTAATCCGTTCCAGAGCTGCTGTGAATGGCAAAATTCATGACTGGTGAAACCGTTTTCCCTATAAGAAATAATGGAAATCCAATTAATCCGTTTCAGACACCCAAAAGTATTAACCCTTTCAGGGTCCGTCCCGTAGATCTACGGCTTTACGTTCAGGGTCCAAACCGTAGATCTACGCCATGAGCTCAGCTCACTCTGATAAACTGTGAGTGGTACATTTGGGCCTAGATATGAGAGAATACATCTATGTGGTATGTGTGCACCACATAAAACAGATCCTGCAGCACACTGTGTATAATGAGAGAAAAAAAATGAAATCATGATTTTTCGATTAAAACAGCAACTTTGCAGTGTTTTTTCGTATGTTTTTTTAGTTGTATTTGCGATTTCTTGGTCTCATTTGATAGAATGGAAGACATATTACAGAAATAGAGATGATTTTGATTGGTTTTAGCACTGGAAATGGCTTGAAACTGAGCTCAAAGTAGCAGAAATGTTAAATTTTTGCCGATATTCATGAGTAAACAAACGACCTCACACGTCTAATACACGTCAGCTGGTGGGTCTAATATACATTCACAAATATGGTGATGATATTTATACAATTATTACAGTATTGCATAACAGTAAATCTTCTATTTTTTGGTGTGAATAAAAATTCATTGTGAATAAAAAATCAAAATGGAATTTATTTGTAAAGCCTCAAAACATAACTAATGAACAGAGGAAATGTTAGTTTAGTGCCAGGAATGCCTACATTGTTCATTCTGGACCCTATTTTGAAATTGGAATATTTTGAACTTTGTGTTAAATTGGCCAAATTAACAATTTCCGATCACTTTAATTTGTAGTTGAAACAGTTGACTTGGCGATTTCTTGTGCTCAATCGATAGAATAGAAGTAATACTAGTGAAATAGCTAAGAATTTGGTTGATTGGAATAATGTAATTGGCCTAAAATGGGAGTCAAAGTCGGCAAAATCGCTGATTCGTAAATATCGCTGACACATCAAAATTCGCGAGAGCGTAATTTCGTCAATTTTCCACCAAATTTCGTACTTTTTGTTTTATTACCTTCACAAAAAGATTCTCTACGATTTCATAAGAAAAAATAACTAATTTTTTTTTTGAAAATTCTTGGACACTGGTGCGTGACTCCAGATTTGGGCCTTGGACCCTGAAAGGGTTAATAAAAAATATTTTTTTTTATAAAGATTAAATATAAATTTACATACAGAAAACAATGACAAATGAATATAAAGTACTAATAAAATGGATAAATGAACATTTAATATCACACTTACCTTTATTGAAGACTCTTGTTGGTGTATGGCAGACAGGTAGGAGGGTAGAGGGAGGCGAGTTTATTATGCTTCAATATGATGCAAATATCATCTCTGC
>NC_091320.1:18117988-18137988 GCF_038502225.1 Cherax quadricarinatus
GGTCAGTGTTGTGAGGGCAGCATTGGGGAGGTGAGAGTTGCATTCTTCTGGCTGGGAGTAGGAGATGCTGTACCTGTAGTAATATTTCCCTGACCTGCATTATGAGTTTTGGATTGGTTTCAGGATCTTCCTTTGTTACCCTGATGCCTGGGCATTGACAGTAGCTTCAGATGTTTTGTTGTATGTGTGTAGCCAGCAGATGTTGGGAAGTTTCACTTCATCTTGCAGCGGGGCAGATGGTGGAGTGACAGCAGTCTTCTTGGTGGTAATCTTTCTTTCAATACACCGGCCGTATCCCACCGAGGCGGGGTGGCCCAAAAGGAAAAGCGAAAGTTTCTCCTTTTACATTTAGTAATATATACAGGAGAAGAGGTTACTAGCCCCTTGCTCCCGGCATTTTAGTCGCCTCTTACAACACGCATGGCTTACGGAGGAAGAATTCTGTTCCACTTCCCCATGGAGATAAGAGGAAATAAACAAGAATAAGAACTAGAAGGAAAATAGTAATGTAATGGTAATGTAACGTATATTTAGGTGGTTTCTGCAGTTGATTTATATCATTCTAGGTCTCCATGTATGTTAGTGTTTTGTGTATTTTTGCTAGGCCAGTACAAGATTGTTAGGATGCCTCTGTTGCTTGCAAAATTGAGGAGCAAAGACCTTGCTGCTGCTGGTATCAAATTATTTAGATTGTAGTGTTTACATTTGTCAAGGGTTGTTGAACAATAAATACAAGTGAAATATGATAGGAAAACAAATATAAGTGTGAAATGTGGTTCATAAAAAAAGAGAAAATGGGAAAAATTGTAAAAATGTTAAAACCACACATTTTCCTGCCCATGGGAAGCACACATTGCCATAAATCGATCACTAACATAATGTTCAGTCATACACAACTGTAATTACTAATCAGATTGCACTCATTCTTGTCTTATTACACTTAAAATCTGGGATTTTTTTATAATGGAGTAATTTTTGTTTTTGAAACCATTTTACTGTTGCAACTCCTGAAATAAAAAGTACTGATGATGGTACTTTTTTTAATTTGTTTGGAAAAGATGGAGAATCTCTGTTTCTAAAGGTAATGAGACAAAAAATGCAAAATTGTGTAAAACCTCTGAATTATAAAACTTTTTTTGGGTGCAGTTTATGCATTGGCAGTTTTTCCCACTTTGAGTCCTGGTTTGCCCAATTTGACCAAATTCCTGGCTATTTCACTAGTATGCCTTCTGTCAGTTGAGCACAAAAAACTGCCCTTTGAACCATCAGAACTACCCTATAAAGAGCTTAGTAGTCAGTAATTTAACCAATTTTTCCACATTATACAAATCCCAGTTTAAAATCAAGAGTCCAAAATACAGTGTAGGCATTCCAGCCACTAAAGCAACCCGTTCTGTTCAGTAATCACATCCCCAGGCCTCTCCTATAAAACTTGCCCGGTATTTTGAATACATTATAGAATAAACTAGTTTTACCCAGTTTCTTGGCTAATGGAATATAACTAAGTGTGGTTATGGTTTAGGCTATCCTGATAATTGAAGCAAACCTAGTAAAAATCCATTAAACAGCTTGGGGGGGGGGGTCACTACCCTTCCTCGGGAAAATTGCTAGAAATTAATTATTTCTGCTATTTTGAGGCTCACTTCAAGCTGCTGCTTGTCAGAAACTGACCAAAATCATCTATATTTCATTTCATTAGTAGATGTTCCATTTTATCAGTTGATACAAAGAACAGTCAATATAACCATAAAAACCACACTTGAAACACCTCAGTCACTATGTTATATCATACAAGGTCAGAGGTTTGCTTTTCCTATCATGCACTACGTGGGGCAGGATTTTTTTCTATATTGTATGCACACAGTGCCAGACCCATCCTCACATGTGTAGGCCAAAATTTACCACTCACAGCATATTTAAGGGTGCTGTAATTAGGATGTAGATCTATGTAAAAACAGTGGCATCAGAAATGTATAATACAATAACCCACTTGGGAGAAGGAAACTTACAATGACGTTTTGGTACATGTCTTGTTCCAGTCTTCAGACTTTGTTTCTGGGCTTTGTCCAGACTGAATTTTGTCTATTAATTCGAGGTCTGTTATCTTGCTTGTCATCATCTTTCATTAGATAGCAATCTTGTCAGCATTAAACACCTGCTAAGTATATCCTTTTATGATGGTCTTGAGCCGAGCAGGATACTCCTGTTCTGCCTGGTATTCTACAGATGCCAACTGTCCCAATAATTAAATATTGAATAGCCCATTCCTTCTCTTCAATCTCTCCTCCCTAACTCTTACTAAAGGTGCCACAATTATTGCTTTCACTAGCAGTGTCTGCCAAATCATCGTGTTTACCTTGCGTAAACACCTTGTGTATCTTTGTCTAGTTTTAACTATGCTGGTATCATGAAAACGAGATTCCACCTTAGCACATGATGTACTAGTCCTGCACACTTTTGAGCATCTACTAATTTTTGCTTAAGTAGTGCACTGGAGGCATTAACATTATAATGTATGTACCTGCCAACAGCAGCCACTGTTGCACCCGTAGCAAGCACATCAAGTATGACTTTAATTTTTATCATGACCTTTTTCCTCTTAGAACCTAGGATTGCCTTTCCCTTTATTGTTGTGCCATGATTGATGATAGAGCACAAGAATCTAAAAATTCAGTAGTTCAAAATAGGGATAGTCACTGTGGGGAATGATGTGGCATATTTACAGTAGGGAAACCAGCATATTGTGGACTTGGCATAACAAGTGTGTAGTACACAGATTTGGCCAGATCAACTGGAGCACACCTTGAAATATTCATGGTTTTGATTGTACCATTCATATTTTGCAAACTATTAAGTGAAATTAGCACGTTTTTGTACACAGTATAAAATAATTGTTTTTCCTTGTACCTTTCTTTCAAGACAAACCTGGTGTTTAAAAATCTTCATAAAATTCACAAATTTGAATCCGAATTTTGAGGGATTACTGTATTTGGTTCAAGTTTTAAACAAATGCTCAGTAAACTGTAAATACTGTAATTATAATTTTTTTTAGAAAGGAGTATTTTCAAATTATTTTTCGTGGCATTTTGTCATTGCAGGATACTTAAGAATATCATTAGAGAAATGTGTTGAACTGAAGTACAGGGGTATTAAACCTGCCATGGCATGTAGTGTAGTTTTTTTCAGTGTCATTTTGCAAGAGTATCAGTAATTCTTTTGTTTTATTATAGCATTCTTATGCACTCCATATATCTTGTGCAATATCAAACAAAGTCCCTTCTCACATCTGATACTTTATGTGCAAGTGGAAACTGGAATTTTTTTTATTAGCCTATAGTGTACATGACATTTTGATACATATACAAAAATTTCTGGGCTCACAGTTGATCACTTAGTGCGTACTACTGTAGACGTGGTGATGAAATTGATTTTGTGCACATTATCTTTTAAACTTTTATAAAAGATCCAGTTGATGCTTTCCCTAAATTTTATGTAACAGTTTAAATATATTTGGCAGGTTGTAGACTAAGTTAAACATTTTAGGTGTGTTCACCTTGGGATTTTTATTATGAATATGAATAGTATTTACATATCTATTATTACAGTAATTGAAGCTTTGTTAATATTGTTATTAGTTTACAGTTTCCTCATCATATTATCATTATGATCATCATCATCACCATTATCATCATAACCTTTGAGTCTTTAGAATTTATTATGGATTAGTTATTTATATTATGTCAAATGGATTTTTTTTTTTTCAAGATTCTTGTCATTTCATAAAACATTTGAATTATGTTCACTTATTAAGCTTGTGGATATTATTATTAGTTGAATTTTGGCTTAAATACATTTGCTGTTAATGACACTTTTAGCTTGCATTTTACATTAATTTATTTATTCATATTTGAATTTATGCTTTGGACTTTTTTGAGTTTATGCTCTTTAATTTATGCTTTTAAAATGTAAACATGTCTAGAGTTACAGGAAAGTAAGGAGTTTAAGATTGCAGAAGTGATGTGTAGGTAGCACCTTGCCAGCCTGGTGTATTGCTGGTTTGTGGGCTGGTAATAGGGTGTCTGATGTGCTCATGTGGTTGGTTCCACAGGTGACAGCAACATGGCACACTCAGAGCAGAACAGGACGTTGTACGTGGGCAACCTGGACAGCACAGTCACCGAGGACCTCATCATGATGCTGTTTGGCCAGCTGGGTGAGGTTCGCAGCTGCAAGATGTTCCGCGAGCCCACCACTGACCCTTATTGCTTTGTAGAGTTTTGTGATCATATGACAGCACTTAATGCCATTACTATGATGAATGACAAGATGCTTCAGAGTCGAAAAATGCGAGTGGATTGGGCTACTGGACAGGGGAATAAGAACAAATACACCAAAGTAGATACCAGTAGGCACCACCATGTATATGTTGGAGATCTTAGTCCGGAAATTGATGAACAGGCCCTCAGGGAGGCTTTTCAGGTTTTTGGGGAAATTTCAGACTGTAAGGTAGTTAAGGATCCTCAAAGTTTCAAGTCCCGAGGTTATGGATTTGTTGTGTTTGTGAAGAAGATGGATGCGGAAACTAGTATCAGTGCAATGAATGGCCAGTGGCTTGGTCGGAAGATGATCAAAACCCGTTGGGCAACCCGTAAACCTGCAAACACTCCAAGCGAGAACAAACCTGAGCAAAAGAAACTGAATTATGAAGAAGTATACAACCAGACAACGCCCACCAACACAACGGTGTTTTGTGGAGGTCTGAAACAAGATATATCGGAGGAGATGTTGCACAAGTCTTTCCAACCTCATGGCCAGATTGAGAAAATAAAGATCTTTAAAGAGAAGGGATATGCTTTTATAAAATACACAAGTAAGGAGAGTGCATGTCAGGCAATTGTTGAATTACACAATTCTAACTTGAATGGTCAAATCATAAGGTGCTCTTGGGGTAAAGACACAGGTGTTGATCAGGTGAACAATCCAGCCCAAGATGCAAATGGAGCCCAGCCCAGCATGCCAAGCTATCCTAATGGTGGAGGCTACCCCAGTCAGATGGGACAAATGGGATATTGGCAGTACTATCCCCAACAGATGCCCTACAACCAAATGCCCTATAACCAGTATGCTTATGGTTACCAACCTAATCCTGGCTACATGTGGATGGGTTGGGGTCAGCAAGGATGGGGTCAGCCAGGCCAACCAGGACCTCCAGCACCCCAACAGGGGCAACCCCAACAGTGAGCAACTTTATGATTGTGAATGACTCTTAGGCAAAAATGGCTGCTGACACGCCTGATCCATTTGGGTTACAGCCTCATCTTGGGGACGAACCAGCGTTGCTTCGTTTTCATCTTTGTAAGTGCAAAGACTTCAGACCAATATAGACTGTATGTAAATAAGTGAAATAATTACTAGAAACTTAAGTATAGGGCTCTACTTAATTATTCTCATGTCCATAAGCACTATTGTGTAGCATTAGAGGAAAACAGTGAAGTGTTCCTTTTGTAAGAGAAAGTAATTTTGTAAAGTTTTATATCAGGAATACAGTGAATTGTATTTTATACTGTTTTCTGGACTGACAGTGAACAGCTTTCATGGCTACTTCTATTAAACTGTTGTAAATACTGTTATAATTAACATTTTCAGTTACTACTCTTAGAAACTTTATTTCAGTAGGTTTATAGGATCTTTTGTATAGGCCATGGAAGTGAATTCATTATACATATTTATGTGTTAATATTTCAGTACTAGAGTGCAGATTTCAAAACCTGATGAGCAGAATATAAAGCATGCATGAGGAGTCCATGAGTGAGTGAGAATGAATCTTAAGATGTTTGTCTGGTAAATACCCAACCAATTATTTCTTGCACTGGCTCACAAGTATTACTCTGTATAACCACATTCCAAAAAGAAACTGGTTAATTTGGATTTTTCTATGAACCTTTTAGTTAATGAAAAGGATATGTTTTATGCCTAGCATGAGTTTTGTACACAATCCCATCCATGTACAGATATTCAAACATGAAAAATAAAGGAATGGTGTGAAAGTTAACTATCACGTTGTTATTACCTGCTTCTGCTTCTTCCTGACTAAACCAGTAATCTCTTTATATTTCAGGCCTAAGCCAAGGAAGTTTTGATTCCACAAAATGTATGGTATACATAGGAGAAGCTTGCTAAGTAAACTGGCTGACGCGTTCCTCTCTTGTTGCAGGGGGTGCTGTGTTGCCTTGTTGTGCTATTTTAGTGCAACACTGCAGGTCAGTGGGTCACTCGTTTGTACTTACTACTTGTTCTGGTTTTGTCTGTTCACAGTAGTTCAACTGCACAATATGGAACCCACAAGTCTCAGTGGTGCAGGAAGGACTTGCAGGTTATCCTGTGCAGTGTGGGGTTTGTGCCACTGAGATTGTCTAGAAGTTGGTGAGTGGGAGATTCACCCAAGCCAGCCAGCCATTTCACGATTTATTCTGTGGACTTATCTCTTGCATTTTTTTTTTTTTTTTTTTTTTTTTGTCTTTGCCAGATGGTATCACTTCAGGTAGAGTTTTATGGTATTTATATTACACTCTTGTGCTAGTGTACTATAACTTATATTACTCCTCTTGACTTGTTTAGTGGTAAACCATTGGCAGTAATAATAGGAGATACAGTACTTAACAGAAATATTGTGAAGCAGTATAAGGGGCAATCTAAACCTACATTACTGTATTAGTTCTCTGCAGGGCAAGGTTTTGACCCCTATATTGGTATGCATGTATGGCTGGGAGGAGAGAATGCTCACCAACTATCTAGAGGGGTAAGGCTGCTCAGGTAAGCCTCACTACTGTTCCATCTCTTTGTTTTGTTTTGGAAGTACAAATGGGATCCTGCCCCTGCTTGGAGAGAGGTATGTCCAGTTGTGCCAGTTTACCCCACTTTTGTAGTTTGGTTGTATAGGAAAATATGAAATTATTTGAAAATGGATTCCCTCCGTTGAAAAAAAAAAGGGATGTTTTGGTTTGCCATGGTATCCTGTAGCTTGAATATACTGTATTTGTTACCTAGAAACTAACAAAACAATTATGGGACAAGTAGGCGATACATGATTTGTCTCGAAGAAAAAAGTATAGCATTTGTGAAGGAACATTTGGGTATGTGAACTGAATATTTTATGGGTATTGAAGTGAAAACACACATTGATATTGAAGGAATTAAATTACAACTAGAACCACACAAGTCATACGGAAAAATTACAATTAAAATTAATTTTTTTTGTACAGTCCTGAAGTTGTAGTGGGACATGTAGTTGCACAAAATCTTTTTTTCACTGCTATTGGCTTTATTTCCATGCCTTTGCTGTCCAGAATTAGGCTATGGAATACATCTTAATTTTTTCTGTGCTTGACTTGAGTGAATATTAATCTAGGCAAGCACATGGTAGATACGCTTGTTATCTCTACTCTGGCTGCATATTCTGCTGTATTTCTTCTTGCTACTGAGTAGGTTCTTATTTTCTCTTATTCTTTCTCTCAGCCATAATTAAAATTTTGATTATACTATTTTTAATTGTTCTATAATTTTATTCAGTTTTGATCTTATGTATTCATATCATTCTCCTTGGCAAAGCTACTCTCACTTCTATTTTTCTTTTCTGCAGTACTCCCATAAATATTATCTTTGTTTCCAAAGACAGTTTATAATGTGACATGAGGATATTAACATCTGAAACCTCGTGAAGTTAATATTGTTAAATGCCTACCCTCACTACAAGGCAAGTTCCTTTAGCTTTCCTCTTTCAAGCTTTTATGACTATACCAAATTGTTTTTCTCTATGTGAGATTCTGTTTAATTATTAGATTTGAAGCTTAATATTCCTGCCTATATGCACACCTCTAGTAAATGTGAAGATAGAGGTTGAAGAAATGTAGGTCATAGTGGGTGGGGAAAACTTAGCTTCTCAAGACGATCATTAATGTATTATCAACATTTTAGTGACAAATCGATTACCATTATCAGGAATCATTCCTGGAACATGATTTAACAGAATACAAAACAATATACAAAGCCACCCCACCTCGGTGGGATACGGCCGGTGTGTTGAAAGAAAGAAGAATACAAAGCTTAAGTAGCTAATTTGGGATGTGTTCAAATGTTGTGTTAATGAAATAACCTGATTATTATCTGGAGTGTTACAATAATGTACAAAGCATAACAAGTCATTAGAAATACAATAAAGCAGTATATTGTTTATGGTGTGTCATATCATGTTCCAGAAATTAGTCATAATGATGGTGATTGATTTATCAACAAAACATTATTACACATCAACAACGTCTTGAAGTTGCAAGTCACTCCCACCTGCTATGCATTTACTAAATTTTACTTCTTGTTGACTTGGCATTCCACTGTTCCAGTGTTCAAATTTTCCAGTTCTTCCATCTGCCTTCAGAAAGCACTACACTCATGACTACTCTTACTTATCTTCTATGCTAAGCTACACTTAGCCTTATACCCGACTATATGCTTCATCTACAGATTTCTTAATTAATACCTATATGCTTTTTTTCAATCAAAAACTTGTATACTAGAGACGAAGCCTTCCCATCCCATGGTAGAAACTCGAGATATTCACTTTTAAGCTTTGAGTAAAATCCCGAAGTTTAATTTTCTAAAATTTATGGAAAAATCTTGGATCGTGAAATACCTAATACGTACAGCCTCTCCTCACTTAGTGACGTACTTGTTTACTGACAACTTGGACTTACAACAGGCTCTATGATCAGTATGCATACCTAAGTAATGTATATTAGAGCTGATTTCCTCTATATTGTTTATTACGATACACATTACATTACTGTATAAACATTTAAAAATATTTCAGAAATGTTATAAATGGTGCAAAGGTGACATTAAAACAACATCAAAGATGGTTGACACAAATCCACTACCACTAGAGTATGCTCCTCACTTAGCGATGAATTCATTTTCCGACATGGTCTTAGGAACGGAACAACGTCATTAAGTGAGGAGGGGCTGTATATATAAAATTAAAGATTTTCACAGAAGACACTACACACAAAACTAAAGAAATTGTTGTCACGAAGATGTCAAACAGATCAGCATTGAAACACATTTTGTGTTTTCTATAGTTGTGATTGAAATAAAATGGCCGAATAGAAATCCTTGAACTGGTCATAAAATTTTTGTTGAAATTCATGTTGAGTATAGTATATCTTTTGTTTATTTAATTTTTTTTTTTTACAAAACTTTTTAGTATATACTGCAAAACATCCCAAACTGTTGAATCTGGGAGAAGTACAGTAAGTTCTTTTAAGTGTGATCTATTGAGAAGGGTGGAGTTGAGGACCATCGTGACTGCATGAAGAAGCTGCCGACATCATAATTCATACACCTCAAAGGCAAGAATGCACTTTATAGTAAGTTATAGTGAAGGTGCCATTAGCAGTTCTTATAATCATTATTAGTCCAGTTTACCATGAACATCAAGACCTTGGTTTCCAGAATGTTAGTTAAGCCCAAAGTTTCTATCATCAGTATTTTTTAAAAGCTTGAAATTTTACACATCCAAAATTATAAAAAAAATTATCCTCTGTGTGATCATTTAATCTTTGAAAATTAAGGTTTTGTTCAACTTTAGGGACTGCACTTGTCAGTCTTTGGCACCTAATGCAAATTGTGCAGTACATTTTTATTTTGATTGTACGTATTGGTTGTATGTTCCTTGAAGTCACGTGTTTATAACTGCCCTGGTTCTAGTTACATGGTGCTGATTATACATTGTTATCTGGATTTTCTGCTATATTAATTGCTCTATCTGAAACTATAATGTAAAATTTTGGTAATAAGACAAATAAAAAGAGGGGTTTGATTGATCTCCTGTTTTATTGAGGTTTATGAAGGGCAGTAGGAAAATGTTCTGGATTTTGGAAGATTGGAGAATGTTATGGTAGAAAACATTTTGTTTAAGAAACATGAGCGAGTGGATGCTGAGCAGGTTAAGGATAAGGTGACACCACAACTAACCTACAATTTAGAAATGAAATTTTAAACTGTTTTGGTCCATAATTAGGTTCCTTACCTAAAGTTTACCTTCAAGGAGTGAGTTAGCTGTAAATTGTTCTGGCCACTGTCTTGTATTCTTCATTTAGTTACAATAAGGGTGAGGAGTAGTAATTTGTATTCTTCTGTTTGCAGTTTAGATGTTTCATACTTTTGATAGTAGTGGCTCATTTTGTAATTAGAGTTTTCATGCTTAATTTTTTGTCAGTTTGCTCCATCCATATTAAATTCACTTTTATTGATCAAAGTTTAAAGTAGCTTATAATTAAAACGTTTTTAACTTGTTTAATATTTGTGGAGTTGACATTTTAATTAATTGCTTCCTTTAGAGAGAGAGAGCTGAGCTTGATTATTGACTTGATGGTACTTGCATGGTTTAGATATATGTGCGTGCGTACACACACACACACACACACACACACACACTCTCTCTCTCTCTCACAGACACTCACAGACACTCAGACACACACACACACACACACACACACACACACACACACACACACACACACACACACACACACACACACACACACACACACACACACACACACACACATCCACAGACACACACACATCCACACACACACACATCCACACACACACACATCCACACACACACATCCACACACACACACACATCCACACACACACACATCCACACACACACATATCCACACACACACACATCCACACACATCCACACACACACACATCCACACACACACACATCCACACACATCCACACACATCCACACACACACACACATCCACACACACACACACACACACACACACACACACACACACACACACACACCACACACACACACACACACACACATCCACACACACACACACACACACACACACACACACACACACACACACACACACACACACACACACACACACACACACACACACACACACACACACATCCACATCCACACACACACACACATCCACACACACATCCACACACACACACATCCACACACATCCACACACACACACATCCACACACACACATCCACACACATATACACACACACACACCCACAGACACACACCCACAGACACACACCCACACATGCACACACATGCACACACACACACATCCACAGACATGCACACACACATCCACACACACACACACACACACACACACACACACACACACACACACACACACACACACACACACACACACACACACACACACCCACAGACACACACCCACCCACAGACACACACCCACCCACAGACACACACACATCCATAGACACACACACATCCACAGACACACATCCACAGACACACATCCACAGACACACACACATCCACAGACACACACACATCCACAGACACACACACATCCACAGACACACACACATCCACAGACACACACACATCCACAGACACACACATCCACAGACACACACACATCCACAGACACACACACACATCCACACACACACACACATCCACACACACACACACATCCACACACACACACACATCCACACACACACAATCCACACACACACACATCCACACACACATCCACACACACACATCCACACACACACATCCACACACACACCCACACACACACACCACACACACACACATCCACACACACACATCCACACACACACACACATCCACACACACACACACATCCACACACACACACACACACATCCACACACACATCCACACACACATCCACACACACAGGTACACACACACACAGGTACACACAGATACATACACACAGACACACACAGAGGAGTCATTCAAGACACTGTACACTGTGTATGTCAGGCCCATACTGGAGTATGCAGCACCAGTTTGGAACCCCCACCTGGTCAAGCATGTCAAGAAATTATAGAAAGTGCAAAGGTTTTCAACAAGGTTAGTCCCAGAGCTTGGAGGAGTGTCTTACGAAGAAAGGTTGAGGGAAATCGGCCTGACGACACGGGAGGACAGGAGGGTCAGGTAGACATGTGAACGACATAAAAAATGCTGTGTGGAATAGATAATGTGGACAGACAGGATGTTCCAGAGAGGGGGGACAGAAACAAGGGGTTGCAATTGGAAGCTGAAGACTCGGACGAGTCACGGGGATGTTAGGAAGTATTTCTTAAGTCAAGAGTTGTCAGGAAGTGGAATAGTCTAGCAGGTGATGTATTAAAGGCAGGAACCATATCTAGCTTTAAGATGAGGTATGACAGCTCAGGGAGCAGAGAGAGAGAGGACCTATGCCTCTCGGCTGTTTTCTGCGCCCTAATAGGCCTTAGTTGTATGTATCTCCCATCAAGCTGTTGTCTACAACTTTCTTCCTAGTTTGTTTGCTGGTTGGGTGGTCTTCCTTTTGTTTGGTCACGCATAGACTATTGTATGTGTGTGTGTTCATCAACCTTCCGGTCATAAGTCGTAAAAGGTATTTATATTTCTTTGCCAGTTTCCAACATTAAATATGTATGGTACAGTTACCTGCTCATCATCCATTTACTAGCACATCACTTTATTCTCTTTTTAAGTCATCCATACATATCTTGGATAACTGTGTGTGGCCTTTGCTGTGATCTTTTTCATGGCAAATGTAAATTATTGGGTGTAAAATACAGACTTTGTAATATAAGAGTGCATGCTATAGTTTTAAGAGTACAATATGCTGTTTCTGTAAGCTTTGTACTTGACTGAAATTAAATTGAAAAGACATGCTAAAGTTTTTGGTATTTGCCTACTTATTGTTGCATTAAGATTTGCTGATGCAGAGAGAGCAATGTAATGGACACGACAAGGTAAGGAGTTGATACCTTTCAAAATTTAAGAAACCTTTTTCATGCAAAACTGAAAATAAAAGTATATCTGAGTGGGTAAGTCATTTCTCTTGTAAATGTTGAAACTTAGTCTTTTATAAGCGAGAAGAAAGTTACAAAATTAAAGTTATGTGATGGTAATGAAGGGCTGCAAGATGTTCAGAACTCAAACTAAAATAGGTTTAATTTATAAGCTGCGTAATAATTACGCTAATGTCTGCTTCTTTGTAAACTGCACAGTTTTGATTCCTGTGAAAAAAAAAAAAACTTCCATTTAGACCTACATGAACATTGTTTTGGACTATAAAACTGTCTAGCTTATGAATTCTAAAATGTTGGTTCAAAATATTATATCATTCTTATGCAAGAAGACTCCTCAGTATTTCACTGAGTAATAGAATGGCATGGGAATAATTCTTTGGCATTAGTCCAGTTTACACAATGGCCTGTGTCCCTGAGATGAATAAATAGTGCTGGCTTCTTGGCAAGTAGTTCTAGTATATTGTAAATTTATGCTGTTTAAGTCTGTCTCATGGTTCCCCAGTCTGTATAGTTGTAGAGACACTTCCTGATAAATGGACTAACTGGTAGACAAACTACATTCGGGGCATTCTTCATACGACTTGTTGAAAGGTAAGTCATAATCACCACCTTAAGTTATATTTCTAAATGGCCAATAACTAATGGACAAGACTGGCAGATGCTACAGATATTTATTGAGGATATAAATAGGATCACATTGAGATATTGTTTACTGAGAGAGGAAGCACAGTAAATGCTCTCATGATTTATTTCACTCGAGTTTATCTGCTCAAATACCCTCTTACACAATCTGGTTGTATTAACCCTTTTAGGGTCCAGCAGTCAAATTTCAAAGTGTGCACCAGGGTCCAAGAATTTAAAAAAAAATAATTATTTTATTTTCTTATTAAATGGTAGAGAATCTTTTTCTGAAGGTAATAAAACAAAAAGTACAAAATTTGATGGATAATTGATGAATTTATGCTTTTGTGAATTTTGACGTGTCAGCGATATTTACACATCGGCAATTTTGCCGAATTTGACTCCCAGTTTAGCCCAGTTACATTATTCCAGTCGACCAAATTCTTAGCTATTTCACTTGTATTACTTCTATCGATTGAGCACAAGAAATCGCCAAGTCAACTGTTTTGACTACAAAATAAAGTGATCGGAAATTGGTAATTTGGCCAGTTTAATGCAGAGTTCCAAACATTTCAATTTCAAAATAGGGTCCAGGATAAACAGTGCAGGCATTCCTGGCACTAAACTAACATTTTCTCTGTTCATTAGTTATGTTTTCAGGCTTTACAATTGAATTCCATTTTGATTTTTAATTCACATAATGAATTTTTATTCATGCCAAAAAATAGAAGATTTAGTGTTATGCAATATTGTAATAATTGTATAAATAATATCAACACATTTGTGAATGTGTTAGACCCACCAGCTGGAGTGTATTAGACGTGTGAGGTCATTTGTTAACTCATGAACATCGGCAAAAATTTAAATTTTCCTCTAATTTGAGCTCAGTTTCAAACCATTTTCAGTACTAAAACCAATCAAAATCATCTCTATTTCTGTAATATATCTTCCATTCTATCAAATGAGACCAAGAAATTGCAAATACAACTATTAACCCTTTCAGGGTCGACAGGCCCTCTCCTAAACTCTTTCTCAGGGTCGAAAATTTTTCGGAAAAAAAAAAAAATGAAACCAAAAGTATGAAATTTGATGGAAAACTTATGGAATTATGCTCTTGCGAAGTTAGCGGTCTTGACGATGTTTAAGCATTGGCGATTTCGCCCACTTTGAGCTCTATTTTTGGCCAATTTCAGTGTACTAGTCTACAAAAATCATATCTATTTTGCTAGAACTCCATTTTTTCTATCGAATGAGTACAAGAAACCGCCCATTTACCGATTTCAACTATCCAATAGTGGTCACAAATTTGCAATATTGCCAAGTTCACACAAGTTTCAGAAGCTGAAAATTTCCAAATAGGGTCCAGAATAAGCAAGACAGACATTCCTGGCATGGAAATAAATTTTCTGTGTTTATTAGTCACGTCCCCAGGCCCCTCTTGCATCTCTCTTGCTTTCCACTTTGAATTTTTATTCTCGCATAAAATAGAATATTTACTGTTATGCAGACTACTGCATTAGTGTAGAAATGGTATAAATAATATCAGCGCACTTGTGAAAGAATATTAGACTCGCCAGTTGACGTGTATTGGACGCTTGGCATGATTTGTTTACTTTTGAAATTTGGTAAAAATCTAACATTTCTGCTACTTTGAGCTCAATTTCAAGGTACTTTTCATTGTAAAACCAGTGAAAATCATCTCAATTTCTGTAATATGTCTTCCATTCTATAAAATGAGACCAGGAAAACTAGAATACAACCATAAATACCATACAAAAATACAGTGCAAAATCGCTGTTTTAAACCAAAAACGCAGTCTGTTTTTTTTCTCATTATGCATTGTGTGCTGCAGGATTTTTTTTTATGCTGTGCACACTGACCACATAGTCCCATTCTTTCATATGTAGGCCTACCAGCTTTCTCTTGCTAGATTTGAAGGCACTAGAATTTAGGTGTTCTAGTACGTCAACAACCCTTGTGCGTAAGCTGTACTAGTAAGTTGGAAATCCTGTTTTAATTGAAAATTATGGTCTCGGGTTTTTTTTTTCTCTCGTTATGCACTGTGTGCTGCAGGATTTGTTTTATGTGATGCACACATACCACATAGATATTCTCTCATATCTAGGCCCAAATTTACCGCTCACAGCTTATCAGAGTGAGCTGAGCTCATGGCGTAGATCTTGGTTTGGACCCTCAACGTAAAGCCGTAGATCTATGGCACAGAACCTGAAAGGGTTAAAGATAGTGACATTAACTTGAAACCCAACTTTGAGAAATACGGGAATAAAATGTTGGGTGATATGACCCAAAGGTTGAAATATTCTAAGCTGCCTGCCTGCCTACGTACCAGCCTGCCTACGTACCAGCCTGCCTACGTACCAGCCTGCCTGCATGCCTTCCTGCCTGCATGCCTTCCTGCCTGCATGCCTTCCTGCCTGCATGCCTTCCTGCCTGCATACTTGCCTGTCTGCATACTTGCCTGCCTGCATACTTGCGTGCCTGCGTACTTGCCTGCCTGCCTGCGTACTTGCCTGCCTGCCTGCGTACTTGCCTGCCTGCCTGCGTACTTGCCTGCCTGCCTGCGTACCTGCCTGCCTGCCTGCGTACCTGCCTGCCTGCCTGCGTACCTGCCTGCCTGCCTGCCTGCCTGCGTACCTGCCTGCCTGCCTGCGTACCTGCCTGCCTGCCTGCGTACCTGCCTGCCTGCCTGCGTACCTGCCTGCCTGCCTGCGTACCTGCCTGCCTGCCTGCGTACCTGCCTGCCTGCCTGCGTACCTGCCTGCCTGCCTGCGTACCTGCCTGCCTGCCTGCGTACCTGCCTGCCTGCCTGCCTGCCTGCGTACCTGCCTGCCTGCCTGCCTGCCTGCCTGAACCTGCCTGAACCTGCCTGAACCTGCCTGCCTGCCTGCCGGCCTGAACCTGCCTGCCTGCAACCTGTTATGATCACTGCTTTAATTAACTGACTTGTAAGATGTTAGTACAAGTCACTCGCACTGTAAGTGTGACTCTCAACACTTACTTTGTCTACCCTCCACACACTCCTTTCCCTTCCTCTCCTTTCTCTTTCCTCTCCCTTCCCCTTTATTCTCTTCCCCTTCCTCCTCTCCCTCTCCTCTTTCTCTCCCTATCCCTCCATTTTTTCCTCCCTCCCCCTCCTCCATTACCTGTCCCTTTCCCTCATGTGTGTCCCCTTCCCATCACTTCCCCCATCCTCCTCTCCCCCTTTCCTCTCTCTTTCTCTCTCTCTCTCTTTCTCTCTCTCTCTCTCTCTCTTTCTCTCTTTCTCTCTTTCTCTCTTTCTCTCTTTCTCTCTTTCTCTCTCTTTCTCTCTCTCTTTCTCTCTTTCTCTCTCTCTTTCTCTCTCTCTTTCTCTCTCTCTTTCTCTTCTTCTCTTCTTCTCTTCTCTTCTTCTCTTCTCTTCTTCTCTTCTCTTCTTCTCTTCTCTTCTTCTCTTCTCTTCTTCTCTTCTCTTCTTCTCTTCTCTTCTTCTCTTCTCTTCTTCTCTTCTCTTCTCTTCTCTTCTCTTCTCTTCTCTTCTCTTCTTCTCTTCTCTTCTTCTCTTCTTCTCTTCTTCTCTTCTCTTCTTCTCTTCTCTTCTTCTCTTCTCTTCTCTTCTTCTCTTCTTCTCTTCTCTTCTCTTCTTCTCTTCTCTTCTTCTCTTCTCTTCTTCTCTTCTCTTCTTCTCTTCTCTCCTCTCTCTCTTCTCTTCTCTTCTTCTCTTCTCTTCTTCTCTTCTCTCCTCTCTCTCTTCTCTTTTCTTCTCTTCTCTCCTCTCTCTCTTCTCTCCTCTCTCTCTTCTCTCCTCTCTCTCTTCTCTCCTCTCTCTCCTCTCTCTTCTCTCTCTCTCTTCTCTCCTCTCTCTCTTCTCTCCTCTCTCTCTCTTCTCTCCTCTCTCTCTCTTCTCTCCTCTCTCTTCTCTCCTCTCTCTCTCTCTCTCTCTCTCTCTCTCTCTCTCTCTCTCTCTCTCTCTCTCTCTCTCTCCTCTCTCTCTCTGTCCTCTCTCTCTCTGTCCTCTCTCTGTCCTCTCTGTCCTCTCCTCTCTCTCTCCTCTCTCTCTCCTCTCTCTCTCCTCTCTCTCTCCTCTCTCCTCTCCTCTTTTTTTTTTTACACAGGGTTTGACAGGTTAAGGATCCCTAGCTTTATTGACAGCTATTTACAGGTTAAGGATTCCTAACTTTATTAGCAAGCTAAGAGCTATTACCTACATCAGCTCATTTGAAAGTATTTTTATTGTTATGAGACATACAAGTAGGAAACAGGATGAAGTTGGAGCCATCTGTGGGCCAGCATTTTCATTTGGTCAACTGACTTTATCTCGTTGACATCATTATGCTGTACGAATGTGTTCCATACTCGAGTCATTCTGGGTATATATGATCTCAGATGGAGTGATGTTCTGGAGAAGGGTACAGCCAGAGTGAAGTTGCTGCTTTCTGCCCGTCTTGTGGCATAAAAGCTTGTTTCACGCTGTCCTCGAAGTGGATCCAAGTGTGGTATTTTGACAATATTGGCCTTGTACATAACAGTAAGGCCACCCACATCCCTCCTATGTTGAAGGCTCTGCTGAAATGACAGATCTATCCAGGATGGGTCCAGGCGAGATGAGACGTCTTGCTCTGTTCTCTACTCTGTCAAGCAGTCGCAGATGAGAGGGGGGGCAGGCAAACCAAGAAAGTGGAGCATACTCAAGGTGTGAGCGTACTTGTGCCTCGTACAGGATCTTGCAACCCCTACTGTCAAGCAGATGGGAGATACGGCGAAGTGCTGTAAGCTTCCTGGCTGCCTTGTTTGCAAGATTTACAACATGGTTCTTCATGGTTAGTTTGGAGTCGAATTTCACCCCAAGGATATCAACTTCTTCTCCAGGTGCCAACATCCTCCCATTCATCCTTACTACTGCACCAGCATTACCATCATGGTGCCTAGAGACGATCATCATTTGCGTTTTCTCAGGTGCAAATATTACTTGCCATCTATTTCCCCAAGCTGATATAGCTCTCAGCTGGTGATCGATGTAGCTTAGAGCAGTTGGCATTTCTTCACTTGGATAAGTGAATGTCAGTGTACAGTCGTCTGCATATGCATGTGATTCTGGGATGAGATGAAGAAGGTCATTGAAGTAGACATTCCATAACAATGGACCCAGCACGCTTCCTTGTGGAACACTTGCCCCAATAGGATGTCTTGCTGATTCCGTTCCATTGAGAACTACACTTAGAGATCTACCATGAAGGTAATCACTGAGGAGACATAGCGCAGAGCCTGCAATTCCCAGTGCTTGAAGTTTTGCTAAGAGGCCCTGGTGCCACACCCGGTCGAAAGCGCCAGCAATGTCCAGTGCTACCACACAGCTGACTTTGGATTCATGCAGTGACTGGTGCCACTTAGTGGAGAGGTTTAACAACAGATCAGCAGCAGAGTAACCTTTCCTGAAGCCATATTGACGATCACAAAGTAGTGAGTGATAGTCAAAAAACTCTGTCATTTGTCTTGAGATTATTGTCTCAAGGATTGACTCAAGTGATTGACAGGAGAGACACTGGTCTGTAGTTGCTGATTTCTGCTCTGCTCTTCTTTTTGTGAACAGGGACTACATTTGCCTCTTTCCATAGAGAGGGCCATTTACACTGTACTAGGCAGTGCTGAAAGATCAGAGTTAGAGGTGCTGCTAGCTGGTCTGCACATCTTCTCAGCAATCTTGGGCTCAACTTGTCTGGGCCCACAGCTTTGGCTTAGTCAAGCGATTTAAGTAGGACATGCCTCCTCCTGCCTTATTGTCACCACTGACAGTTTTGACACAGTTCTTGCAGCTAGCCAAGGAGGGTCCCTTGCTGGATCAGGAACTTGCATTTTGGTAGCAAAGTGTTCAGCAAAGAGGTCTACCTTCTCTTGACTACTAGTGAGGTGGTCCCATCCTGTCGATTTAGAGGTGGAATAAGTTCATCAGACAGATACCTTGTCTGTCCTTGACCAGGGACCACCAGGTTTTGGAGCCTACCCTACCTGATGCTAACTTTCTTTTAGTGTCCACCTCCCATTTAGCAATAGGCCCACTTTTGAACATCACCCATATGCCTACAGGCTTGGCATGTGCAAATTCCTGTTTTAGGTGGTAGGATGTCTCTTATACCTTCGCCATGCTTGTGTACTTAGCAGTGCAGCCTCTCTGAAGAAAGCCAAACCAAGGCTGATCTGTGAAGCTTAGTCACATATTGCGAGGGTGAGGAATGTGTTCTTGTTGTAGATTAAGGATGTGTCCAGTGAAGGCTTTCTTGGTTGTCAACATCCCCTTGGAGAAGAGCATTCCAGTCGGTGGTGCGAGCTCAGAGCAGGGCTGGCCAAGTACCTCTTTCCCATAGCCAGGTTGAGGCGTGTGGACTCCTCACCTCGTTCTGTTGGGATCTTAAGTGTCGTAAAAACAGCCTTGTGGTCAGAGATCCAACA
>NC_091320.1:18140488-18208103 GCF_038502225.1 Cherax quadricarinatus
CTCCCCTCTCTCTCTCTCTCTCTCTCTCTCTCTCTCTCTCTCTCTTTTTTTACAGGGTTTGACAAGGTTGAGGATCCCTAAGCTTTTTGACAAGCTATTTACAGGTTAAGGATTCCTAACTTATTGGCAAGCTAAGAGCTATTACCTACACATCAGCTCATTTGAAAGCATTTTTATTGTTATGAGACATACAAGTAGAACAGGATGAAGTTGGAGCCATCTGTGGGCCAGCATTTTCATTTGATCAAATGACTTTATCTCGTTGATATCATTATGCTGTCACGAATGTGTTCCATGCTCGAGTCATCCTGGGTATGTATGATCTCAGATGGATGATGTTCTGGAGAAGGGTACAGCCAGAGTAATTGCTGCTTTCTGCCCGTCTTGTGGCATAAAAGCTTGTTTCACGCTGTCCTCGAAGTGGATCCAAGTGTGGTATTTTGACAATATTGGCCTTGTACATACAGTAAGGCCACCCACATCCCTCCTATGTTGAAGGCTCTGCTGAAATGACAGATCTATCCAGGATGGGTCCAGGCGAGAGATGAGACGTCTTGCTCTGTTCTCTACTCTGTCCAGCAGTCGCAGATGAGAGGGGGGAGGCAGGCAAACCAAGAAAGTGGAGCATACTCAAGGGTGTGAAGCGATCGTGCCTCGTATAGGATCTTGCAAGCCCCTACTGTCAAGCAGATCGCGAGATCGCGTAAGTGCTGTAAGCTTCCTGGGTGCCTTGTTTGCAAGATTTACAACATGGTTCTTCATGGTTAGGTTTGGAGTCAAATTTCACCCCAAGGATATCAACTTCTTCTCCAGGTGCCAACATCCTCCCATTCATCCTTACTACTGCAGCCAGCATTACCATCATGGTGCCTAGAGGCGATCATCATTTCGCGTTTTCTCAGGTGCAAATGTTGCTTGCCATCTATTTCCCCAAGCTGATATAGCTCTCAGCTGGTGATTGATGTAGCTTAGAGCAGCTGGCATTTCTTCTCTTGGATAAGTGAATGTCAGTGTACAGTCATCTGCATATGCATGTGATTCTGGGATGAGATGAAGAAGGTCGTTGAAGTAGACATTCCATAACAGTGGACCCAGCACGCTTCCTTGTGGAACGCTTGCCCCAATAGGATGCCTTGCTGATTCTGTTCCATTGAGGACTACACTTAGAGATCTACCATGAAGGTAATCGCTGAGGAGACATAGGGTAGAGCCTGCAATTCCCAGTGCTTGAAGTTTTGCTAAGAGGCCCTGGTGCCACACTCGGTCGAAGGCGCCAGCAATGTCCAGTGCTACCACACAGCTGACTTTGGATTCATCCAGTGACTGGTGCCACTTAGTGGAGAGGTTTAGCAACAGATCAGCAGCAGAGTAACCTTTTCTGAAGCCATATTGACGATCACAAAGTAGTGAGTGGTAGTCAAAAAAATCTGTCATTTGTCTTGAGATAATTGTTTCAAGGATCTTACCAGTGATTGACAGGAGTGACACTGGTCTGTAATTGCTGATTTCTGCTCTGCTCTTCTTTTTGTGAACAGGGACTACATTTGCCTCTTTCCATGGAGAGGGCCATTTACACTGTACTAGGCAGTGCTGAAAGATGCGAGTTAGAGGTGCTGCTAGCTGGTCTGCACATCTTCTCAACAATCTTGGGCTCAACTTGTCTGGGCCCACAGCCTTTTCTTGGTCAAGTGCTTTAAGAAGGAAATGCACCTCCTCCTGCCTTATTGTCACCACTGACAGTTTTGACACAGTTCTTGCAGCTAGCCAAGGAGGGTCCCTTGCTGGATCAGGAACTTGCATTTTGGTAGCAAAGTGTTCAGCAAAGAGGTCCGCCTTCTCTTGACTACTAGTAGAGGTGGTCCCATCCTGTCGATTTAGAGGTGGAATAAGTTCATCAGGCAGATAACCTTGTCTGTCCTTGACCAGGGACCACCAGGTTTTGGAGCCTACCCTACCTGATGCTAACTTTCTTTTAGTGTCCACCTCCCATTTAGCAATGGCCCACTTTTGAACATCACCCATATGCCTACAGGCTTGCATGTGCAAGTTCCTCTCTCTTTCTTTCTCTCTCTTTCTCTCTCTTTCTCTCTCTTTCTCTCTCTCTTTCTCTTTCTCTTTCTCTTTCTCTTTCTCTCTCTCTTTCTCTCTCTCTCTTTCTCTCTCTCTCTTTCTCTCTTTCTCTTTCTCTTTCTCTTTCTCTTTCTCTTTCTCTTTCTCTCTCTCTCTCTCTGTCTCTCTTTCTCTCTGAGACAGTTGTTAGTGTAGTAGATGACTTTCAACTCGCTTGACTAGTGCTGCCTGGTGATGCTGAGCTTCTTGGGCAGACTACAACAGCTTACAGCTACTTGAGTAGCTAATGTTTTGATTATTGCAGTGATAAATTGAACACGACTAATATATCTGAAGATAAATTGTTAATTGATATAATTATTTTAAGTAACAAAACATTGTATTAACTCTGCACTGTTTATATTCAGAAATTCCAGTATATAACAGTATTGGAAAGTTTAGTTATAACTAAAGGTAACATTCATGAAGGTATTTGAATTAACTAGTTAGCTGCACTTAAGCCCTGGAGGTGGGAAGTACAGAGCCTGCACTCTGAAAGGTATTCAGGATGTTTTGTGTTGTGGCTCTCATTGTCATTACTGAGTTGATAAAAACAAAAGCCACATTTCCTTATCAAATTGTACCAAACATAGGAACTCAAAAATACCTTTACTTAACATACTTGTACCAAAGATGATTGCATTTGAAAACTTATTAGCCAGTGAAACTAGTACTAAATATGGTGTGATGTTATCTGGGAGATGGGGAGAGTGGGCCCGACTATTGCTTTGGCGTCCAGTGATGATGCAAGATTAAAACTTCCTAGATTTTTTATTTTATGATCTATGCATGAGGGGCCGATAACATGTTTCATAGAAGAGGAAATAAAACCACGCACTTTGGCTGAAGTGAAGCCAGTGTGTAAGTGGCAAGGAAATATGTCTCTGCTTTTCAAAACAAACCTCCTGTTTTCACAGTATAACAAGCAATAGCTGGCAGGAGAGTTGCCCATAAATCTTCATTAATTTTATTAGTCAAATGCTACTTCATCTTGCCTGACAAAGTGTGGTCATGCTCTAGATTGTCATGCTTTTTGCTATTGAGTGGGTGTCAAGCAGCTCAGTGAATGCTTGCTCTACTACTGCCACCTCTTCAAGGGGGGCTCCTTGTCGTGGTGAAGAGGCTCTTGGTCTGAGGAATTGGACCTGTTGGTCTCCTTCCTAGACCGAACATAATTACCCCCAATCCCCCCTTACCTATCCCATCCTCCCCTTTTCCTTTCCTCCTCCTCTTCCCCATCCCTCCCTTTTGCCCTTCCTCTTTTTGGCCTTTGGGATTTTTCCCACACGCGCGCTACTTCCTAGGTAAGGGAAAGGGTATCGTGGTCCATCCCATTCCGTTGAGGTTCTTGGCGGTGGCGTAGTTTGCCGTGGAATCTGGATCGCCTGGGGATGTCCCGATCCCTCTCCAGTATCCCGGAGGGTGGCTTTGTTTGTCTTTCGGGCGACGGGTGTATCTCTGGAAGCCACCTTTCGGATTCCGGGGGTGGTGGCCGAAGGAGGTATGCTTTGTGGTGGATATCCGGCCGCCCTCTCTTTTGTCCACCGAGGTAGCTCTGCAGATGTGAGGTTGCTATCCCGGATTGCTGGTTTACTGGCATGAAGGGTAGGATATGGCATGGGTTCCATGCTGCATCTGCGCTACTTGCGGTGCTGAGGTCCTCTTGGGCGCGGAGGGAGATTTCTGGCTCTTTCATTCCTCCTAGGAACTATCCCTCCCTGGTCCCCCCTTTTTTTATTCTTTTTTTATTTTTATTTTCTTTTTTTTCCTTAAAGAAAGAAGTAACCTAACCTTGGAGTCCCCAATCCATGACCCCGCTACCCCCGGGCCCCTTCTTGTTACCGCACCCCGTTCTGACCTCGCGTCGTCTTTTGACCACTCTCTGGACACTCCTAAGGCCCCTGTACTTCTTGCTGGTTGCTGTTTCGTCACCCGCTAAAGGTGCTGGGGTTTCGACTGATTCCTTCGATTTGTCTGACCTCCGCTCTCCTTTGACTATGCTTCCGGCATCTCCCTCTACGGTGCGGCAATTTTCAAATCACCAGCCCGTCAAACGTCAAACCAACTCTGGTCCCACTTCTAGATGCCAACGACAATCTCCTGATGATGTTACTACGTTACCTTCCAATTCTACTCAGAAAAGACCAACACCTCAGTCACTCCCTCTCCACACGTAAGTTTTGGACCACACAATGGACTAAATTCTTTACTTTAAAACCGACTTCTTTTACTGCCTATCTTTCCGACCATAGTATTGGCAAAGCGCTCCTATGCCATGTTGGTAGAGATATTTTATTTCATGCTCTTAAGAGCGGTATGCACATCGTCACTGTCCAAAATGCTACCCAAGCTCGTGATCTTTCTCTTCTTTCACATATTAATACTATTCCTATCACTATTGAAAAACACCATTCTCTCAATTCTTGTAGCGGTACTGTCATTCTGCCTCATACCATAGTCCAACAGAATTTCCAAACATTTGGCAATGACATTCTTGAATAGCTGGAACTCCAGAATCTCCCAATCCTCAAAGTAGATACTTATGTCCTTCCTGCCCGCGGGCGGAGACAATACCCTTGCAACGTGGCTCGATTAACTTTCGACAGCCGTGAACTCCCGTCCTCTGTCGCAGGACATCGGTTACAAGTTTGAAAGGTGATCCCTACACCGCAACAGTGTAGGAATTGCTGGCGTTTTGGTCACCCAGTGAAATATTGCAGATCTATAGCTGAATGCCCAGTCTGTGGTGCCGATGACCATTCTAATACGTCTTGCAGTCGACCTCCCTCTTGCCTTAATTGTCATGAGGCTCACCCTTCATACTCTCGCCATTGCCAGGTCTACTTAAATGAGCTTGAAATCCATTGCCTCAAAGAAGGTCTCCCTTATGCTATGGCAGTTCTCATCTCTGCCTCCAAGGGACTCTACCCCGTGTTTCTTATTCTCGTGTTTCAAAACGTTCCCCCACTTCTGGGGTCCCATCTTCTGCAGCCTCCTCTGTTGTTACCTCTCCCATAGTCACTTCTGTATCTAATTCTTTTGCTGTCCTGGGCTCTGATGTCCCTACTTCAACACCTCAGTGTGTTCTCACATCTTCACGCCCTTCCTCACAAGCCCCGGTATTGACAAGACCTTGTATGACACCTTATACGAATCGCCCCTCTACTTCTCAGAAGTCCAAAAAATCCCCATTGCTCAAATCTTCTTTGCCCCCTCCTTCCCTTCTTCCACCTCCTCATTTCGCCTTTCCAGTCCCCGTGGCTAGTTCTTTCCCTCTCTCTGGCTCCATTACAAGTGTGGAGGTTCACCCTCCTCCTCATACTATGCCTTCCACCCCCATCCCCTCCCAAGTTTCTTCTTCTGCTACCTCCCAGGTTTCAGCCTCTTCTGTCTCCTCCCACACTTCTTCTCCAGTCCCCTACACTCTTTCGTGCCCCCCTACTTTGGTACAGTTCATTACTGTCCCCTTCTTTACTACCCTCCTCCTCCTACCTCCAATATTGTCTCCCATACATCTTTGAATTCAAAAACACTTGAAGCCATTTCAGAATATATTGCAGACTAAACCTTCAATGGACTGATCCACCACCTGTTCCTTCTCTTCCCTCTCCATCTCCACAACTCCATTCTTCGCAATGCTCCGTTCCTTCGCTGCTTGAACGTCTTGCGATGCCACCGCACGTTGACTTTTCTAACCCCTCTAGTCCGTAGGTACCCTTCCCTACGGATTCCTGGTATTTTCCTCGTTTCCAATCATGGCCTATTTACAGTGGAATATCTGCGGCCTCGGGTAATCGGAGTGAGCTTCAAATGTTGCTTTCCAGGTTTTACCCTGTTGGTGTTTGCTTACAAGAACCAAAATTACACTCAGCTGTTTTCCAGCCTATCTCAGACTATAATTTATTGTCTTCGGATCCTTTCTCAGATGGGACCTTCAATGAAAGTGCCCTTTTACGCAATGATATTCCGTACTGTCAACTATTTGTCCATACCTCGCTGCATTACACTGCAGGCCGTATCCACTTGAATAAGTGGTTTACAATATGTTCTTTATATCTCTCTCCTCGGGCATTTTCTATCCCAGATTTTGCATTTCTTGTTTCATCCTTACCACCACCACTTCTGTTACTTGGTGATTTTAATGCCCACCATTTCCTCTGGGGGGGGGGGGGTCTCATTGTGACTCACGTGGCTCATCCAGTTGGAGGCTCTTCTCGCCTCTCGCCCCCTCCATGTTTTAAATACGGATTCTCCCACCCATTTTGATCCTCGTACTCATACTCTCTTGCGTTGATCTATCGGTCTGCTCTTCCTCAACTGCACTAAACTTCGCCTGGTCTGTTCTACCGGACTTACATGACCGATCATTCTCCAATCATTCTTACTTCTCCTTCATATTCACCACCTTTCCGTAGCCCTCGCTGGCAATTTGATCGGGCAAATTGGGACCTTTACTCACAACTCACTGCTTTTAGTGAGGTTCCTTCTTCATCCTCCATTGACGAGCTCTTACACCTCTTCTCGACATCAGTTTTAACCGCAGCTTCTCATTCTATACCCCAAACCTCAGGCAGGCATTCTCAGAGGTGCATGCCTTGGTGGTCTCCTGCTTGTGCTCGTGCAGTACGTTTGAAACGCGCTGCATGGGGCAGGTACTGGTACAATAGAACGGATGAGAGACTTCTTGATTTTAAGCAGAAGCGTGCAGTTGCTCGCCGTGTCATCCGTGACGCTAAACGTACTTTCTGGCGAGGTTGTTTCCACCATCACCTCTGCTTCCTCTGAGTGCAGTCTGGAAAAAAGTGAGGAAATTGAGTGGTAAATAATACTCTCCTGACCCGGCTCCTGTTCTACAGGTCGCCATAGAAATTGGCACTCATCTTGTCCGTATTTCCCGGGGGCTCCTTCTATGCCCCTCGTTTCTTTCCTCCAAGTCTGCCAGAGAGTTAATACATTTGGACTTTTTTTCTCTCAGAGAAGAACAGTATAATGTGCCTTTTACACTTCAGGAACTGGAGGCAACACTTTCAGCTTGCCGATCATCAGCAGCTGGGCCTGACAACATTCATATTCGGATGTTACAACATTTACATCAGTCAGCCCTTGTAGTCCTCTTACACCTCTTCAATCTTATTTGGTCACAAGTTCTTCCCCAGCTGTGGAAATCTGCCATTGTTCTCCCTTTCCGCAAGCTGGTTCTACGGGACATGATGCCTTCCATTATTGTCCTATTGCTCTTACTAGTGCAGTTTGCAAAGTGATGGAACGTCTGGTAAATCAACATTTAATGTGGTATTTAGAGACTCGCAAAGTCTCTCCACTAGTCAATATGGCTTTCGCAAAGGCCGATCTACCATAAACCCCTTACTACGCTTGGATACGTATATTCGTAATGCCTTTGCAAATAATCACTCGGTTATTGCCATATTTTTTGACCTTGAGAAGGCATATGACACAACTTGGAGGTATAATATTTTGGCCCAAGCCCACTCCTTAGGCCTCCGAGGCAAGCTACCATCCTTCCTTAAGAACTTTTTAACTGACAGACATTTCCATGTTCAAGTCAATAATGTGCTTGCCCCTGACTTCGTCCAAGCTGAAGGTGTCCCTCAGGCCTCTGTTCTTCCACCCAATATTTGGTCATCACTCTATGTTGATGACTTCGTTATTGCTTGTGCAGGCGCTGACTATCACCTCATTACAGTTTCTCTCCAGCATGTGGTCGACCGTGTTTCCAATTGGGCCACCAGGCATGGGTTTAAATTTTCCAGTACCAAAACTCGCCAAATTACTTTCACTAGATGCTCTGTCATCTCCGATCGTCCTTTGTACCTCTACGGCTCCTGTATCCCTGAACATGATAGTCAGGTTTCTAGGCTTTCTCTTTGACCGTAGATTATCCTGGAAACCTCACATTACCTCTCTGAGGGCAACTTATCACAGCCAGCTGAACCTTCTTAAAACCATTGCTCATCTTTCCTTGGGAGCCAATCGTCTAACTCTGCTTCGCGTACGTTCAGCCCTCATTTTATCGAAACTCGATTATGGTGACCAGATCTATTCGGCGGCCTCTCTTGCTACTCTAGCCTTAACCCCATCCATCACCAAGGATTACGTTTATGCCTTTGTGCTTTTTGTTCTTCCCCTGTTGAGAGCCTCTATGCATAAGTGAATGTTCCATCCTTGTCTGATCACCTTGATGCCCATTGCCCTCGCTACTATGTATGCTCTCACGATCTCCGCAATCCTTCCATTTATAGAATGGTCACCGATATTAGTAGACATTATTTGTTCACTGCCCCTGTTTGCTATGTCCCTTCTCTCTTCGCCTACTTTCGCTCTTGTCTTCCCTTCAGTTACCACCTTTGTATGTTCATGTAGCGTCTTACTTTTCCCTACCCCCCCTGGGAAGTTCCAGCTGTTCGGGTCTGTTCTGTCTCACTCCCTTGCTCGAAAGTACAACTGCCTATGGTGGCTTCCTGCTCTCTTTTTCTTGACCACTTCCACTCTCATTCTCATGCCATCGCTGTGTACACAGATGGCTTTGTCTTCTGACGGCATCGGATTCGCAGCAGTGTTTCCGGACAGCGTTGTGCGAGGGCATTTACTATCTTCGGCTAGCATTTTTACTGCTGAGTTGTATGCCATTCTTGCAGCACTTATTCGTATCGCATCTAAGCCTGTGTCATCATTTGTGGTTGTCTCGGACTCCCTTAGTGCTCTACAGGCTATACGGAAATTTGATACACCTCACCCCCTAGTTCTCCGTATCCAACTTTGGCTATGCCGTATCTCTACCAAGCATAAAGATGTTGTTTTTTGTTGGGTCGATGGTCATGTTGACGTACAGGGCAATGAACAGGCAGACACTACTGCGCGGTCAGCAGTATATGACCTACCAATTTCATATAGAGGTGTTCCATTTCCAGACTATTTTGCTGCAATAGCTACCCACCTTCACACCCGTTGGCAACAACGTTGGTTAACTTCACTCGGTAACAAACTTCATTCTATTAAACCGAGCATAGGTTACTAGCCGTCTTCTTGTCATCAGTGCTGAGGTTGGGAGACTACTCTCTCCCACCTTCGCATTGGCCACACTCGTCTTACTCATGGGTATCTCATGGAGAGGCACCCTGTTCCTCTCTGTGAGCAGTGTCAAGTTCCAGTATCGATTAGCCTCATTCTGTTAGACTGCCCCCTCTATCAACGAACACGCAGAATTTACCTCTGTCATCGTCTCTGCTCTACTACTCTTTCTTTACCTTTCCTTCTTGCTGATGGACCCTCCTTTAATCCTGACTCTCTCATTGACTTCTTGACAAAGACTGATTTACTCCACAAACTCTGATGATTCCTTTCGTGCTCCCCTCAGCTCTTTCTACCTCAATCTCTTGCTGCCCTCTACCCTTTCACCATCCACTGCCTTGCTGTTCTCTGTAACCTATTACTCATCCATCTCCCTTTTGCCACCTGATACCCTTACTTCCTTCCTGCCCTGCAGCGCTGTATAGCCCTTGTGGCTTAGCACTTCTTTTTGATTATAATAATAATAATCTACTGCCACAACTTCCTTGTTTAAACACCTGTTCACTCTTCATCAGATATCAACATGTTTCACAGTTACAAGAATACAACTACAGTAGATGCATCATTGTTTAAGGCACCAGAATGTGTAAATATGACAGTGTATTATACTAGGTTATTAACCCGTTAACGGTCCAGACGTATATATACGTTCATGCACGTAGTGCCCCAAACGTATATACATGCATACGTTTTCTTCGTCATTCAACATTGCCACGATAAGCCTGAGTCACCTAGACATGAGAGAATGGGTGTGTGCACTTACTGTGTGCCATATTAAAGTAATTGGGGATGCCTGGGTACCATATGCTCTTTTTTTCCTTAAAAAAAAAAAAAAAAGGATTTTTTTTTCTCAAAATTTGGGGCGCTACACGAGTGAACGTATATATACGTTTAGACCATTTAAGGGTTAACCTTACAGGTTAATAATCCGAATGAAGTAATCATTTTGTGACCTTTTGAGAAGCGTTGAAAATTATGTATAAAGCTCTTGTCAAACCTTCTATATGAGTTCTATATATATTATACAGTTAGATTCTGTAAAAATTTGGTAAAAAATAGTCTAGTGCCTTAGTCTCTCTTACTGGGAGGCTGGGGGCTTGGGAGAGGCCCTGCTTGTGATTTGGGAATTACTGGGAAAAGAAAGCCAGTTACACTGGAGTTGTGTTCCTGACAAGATTGTGACCTAACTCCTCTCAGAGGAGTCCTTTGATGTAATAGAGGATTTGGAACTCTGAATCTAAAGACTTCTAACCTTCTTCACCTATCAATTTAGCTTGATTAGTGAGGAAACTTGCCTGGTTATCAACTGTTTTAATGCACTCTTGACTGGAACAATACACAAATAACCCACATATAGAAAAAAAGCTGAAGATGACATTTCAGTCTCTCCACTTTATGGGAATTGTCACAGCAATTTGTGCATCACATTGTTCATGTATCCCAAGTCTCCATTTCTTTCATTTCTTTCCTAGCTTGCAAAGGAGTTGGCATCTCTGGATTTTACTTATCACATTGAGGAATCATATGCCCTTTACACTCCCTGAACACACTTCCATTTCCATGTGCCAACTGACAGCAACTGGACATGATGACATCTATGTCCATATGCTTAGACACTTGCATCCTATGACATTCATAATCCACATACACCTTTTCAATTTTGTTTAACCCCTTCAGGGTCCAAGGCCAAAATCTGAAGTGGTGTTCCAGTGTCCAAGAAATTTTGAAAAAAAAAAAAAAAATTGTTCCTACAGAATTAAAGAGCATATTTTTGTGAAGGTAATAAGACAAAAAAAAAATCTGATCAGTACTTACCGAGATACAGTGCCAAGAAATTTGTCAAAAATGATGTGGTGGCGGCAACATCGACGAATTCCACATACGCTCGTTACATTATTTTGCGGTTTTTACATTTTTTCTTTTCCAATTTTTTCTATTCCTACTAACATTTGGGGCCTGAGAGACCAATACTGTATATAATGTATATATATAAACTCACTGTATTGAACACAACCGCACTAAAGTTATTATCATATTATTGTTTACCACTGTTGTTTATTACAATAAACATGAACAAATCTTGTATAATACTAATGTTCTATCATATATTTACATATTTACAATCACTGGACATGGTTTTAGAACTGCTGGAGCTTGTGGAACTCCTTGAAACAAGGCACCATGCACAGAGGCACCTTACATTCCTCACACACAAACCGAGTGTCTTTGCGTCTTTGTTGCCATCGTTTTGTTTGTGCACAGACGATGCATCTCTTCTGAGCAAATTTCTTCTGAGTTGAAGGAAGTTGTATTATGAAATGATCACCTTCCCTCCTCAAACGCTTGGGTATATCCTGAGGAATTCGAGGACCGTGTTGTATAGCAGGTGTTCTTACCTGGTACTTCATTATGAGTTGTCTGACAACAGACAAACAAAATTCACCATACGGTGGTCTGTTGCCAGTCTTTATTTGGTACATATTATATGCATTGAGCATTGAAATGTCCATGAGATGGAAGAAAAGTTTCATGTACCACTTGTAACTCTTACGAACATTGGCAGTAAACACCTGCACGTCATCACCACGAGCACCTGCGTTGAGCCTGGGCATATGTTTACGATTAGAACGCACTGTGCCACACACATCTGTCTTGTTCACTCGCATGAAATCACTGAGTAATGGGCTTGTGTACCAGTTATCGGTATATAATGTATGCCCCTTACCAAGATAAGGTGCCATCATGTTTCTCACTACGTCACCTGAGATACCCAATAACATCTTGGTATCTTTCAATGTTTTACTACCCGTGTATACAACAATATCCAACACCAGGCCACTGTCACAATCACAGAGTACAGTTTTATACCAAAGCGTTTCCTCTTGCTCGGTGTGTACTGCTTGAATGACAGTCTACCTTTGAACAAAATCAAAGACTCGTCAATTACAAGATTCTTGAATGGATAAAAGTATATGCTGAACTTTTGTTTGAGATACATGAAAACATTTCTAATCTTGTATAACCTGTCACTTCTGTCAGGCCTGGTTTTGTCAGAGAAGTGCAACATACGTAAGAGTAAGATAAACCTGTTCACTGGTATGATTTCACTGAAGACCGGGGTAGAAATTAGCCGATCTGTGGACCAGTATGCTTTTATATTATGCTTATACACATGAGGCATAAGCATTATTGCTGCAAAAAGCAAATACATTTCTGCAACAGTCGTCTCTTTCCACCTGTGTAGTCTTGACTGTGGTGATAAGATCATATTTGCCATGGTGTACTCAAAATACTTATTACTTTCCCTGACAATAGTTTCCATCAATGGCTGGTCAAAGAATAATTCAAAGAATTCCAGTTCATTGGCCGTGGTTCCAAGGGGACAAGTAGGTAGAATTCCACTTTGAGAGTCATCAGAGTGGTGAGGCTTGGGAACAAAATTGGGATTTTGCTGCCAATCCCACATACGGTTTGCTGGTGGATACTGGACATCATAGGCTGGTTGTGCGGGTGGTTGTGGTTGTGGTGGGCTGGTGGCTGACGCTCCGCTTTGTCCTTGAACTGACGAGTCAGCAGCGTGGGTCCCAGCGTGGGCTGGTGAGTCACGCATGGCGGTGCCACTATCATCACCACTAACACCATCCACTGATGCCTGTGGTCTATCCATGCCAAGTGTAGCCACATCATCCTCACTATCACTACCTAAAACGGGTGTAGGGCCACGGGATGTACTCCAGGATGTACTCCGTCCCCTGGGCACAGCATAGGGTACACTACCCGAGCGCATGCGGCGGCGAACATACCGACGCTTCACTGGTGAATATGATTCCTCACTATCACTACTCGAATGATCGTTGAGCGTAATAAAATCACAATCCACGTCACTATCATCATTATTACTGAAGTCAGAGGCCTGGCCATGCGAAAATATTAGTTTTCTCTTGCGTTGAGGAACAACCGACCGTGAGTCACGAGTGCCCACACCAGAGGTAGAAGGTTCAGGATCGTCTGGGTTTTCTGCACTATTATCGATATCCTGGTCATTCTTTTCGGTCACTAACTGATCCAAGCCGTAGAATTCGTCTTCATTTCCACTTCCATCACTGTCAGAACTATCAGATAGGAAGAGGAGAGTCCGAATTTTCCGGGGAGTGAGAGCTGACTTGCGACAAGGCATGGTGAACAAGGGTAACTGAGCCGGTGTTCCCACAATGCTATGCAGGCGCCTAGATTTTTTGTTTATGGCGCACACCCACCACGCAGACCCGTTCTCTCGCATGTAGGCCTATGAGCGTTTTCGCGCTAAATTTGACTGCGTTAGAATTTTGGCATAGATCTACGGTTTGGACACTCAACGTGAAGCTGTAGATCTACGGGACGGACCCTGAAAGGGTTAAGGGTTCCCCTCCTGTAGTGGAAAACCGCCTTCATCCTACCCTTTAGTAAGCCAGGTATTTTGGACTGCTATACCTCTCATTACAGACCCATTGCTCTTAACCCTTTGAGGGTCGACAGGCCCTCTCCGAAACTCGTTCTCAGGGTCGGCCAAATTTAAAAAAAAAAAAAAATTATTTTCTCTTATGAAAAGATAGAGAATCTTTTCCCGATCATAACGACACCAAAAGTTTGAAATTTGATTGAAAACTTACGGAATTATGCTCTCGCAAAGTTAGCGGTCTCGGCGATGTTTACGGATCGGCGATTTTGCCCACTTTGAGCCCCATTTTCGGTCAATTTCACTGTACTAGTCGACAAAAAACATGAATATTTCGCTAGAACTCCATTTTTTCTATCGAATGGGTGCAAGAAACCACCCATTTATAAATTCAACTATCCAGTACAGTGGTCAGAATTTAGCAATTTTGCCAATTTCACACAAATTTCAAAAGATGCCAATTTCGGAATAGGGTCCAGAATAAACAAGAAAGACATTCCTGGCACTAAAATGACATTTCCTCTAGTCATTAGTCACGTCTCAAGGCCCCTCTTATATTCTTTTGCTTTCCACTTTGAATTTTTATTCTCACAAAAAATATAAGATTTACTGTTATGCAGACTACTGCATTAGTGTAAAAAATGGTATAAATATTATTGGTGAACTTGTGAAAGAATATTAGACTCAACAGTTGACGTGTATTGCACGCTTGGCACGATTTGTTTACTTTTGAAGTTTGGTAAAAATCGAACATTTCTGCTACTTTGAGCTCAATTTCAAGGCACCTTTCATTGTAAAACCAGTCAAAATCATCTCAATTTCAGTAATATGTCTTCCATTCTATAAAATGAGACCAAGAAAACTAGAATACAACAATAAATACCATACGAAAATACACTGCAAAGTCGCTGATTTATTAAAAAAAATGGTCAAAGTTTTTTTTTTCTCATTATGCACTGTGTGCTGCAGGATTTTTTTTAGACTGTGCACACTGACCACATAGACCCATTCTTTCATATAAAGGCCTACCAGCTTTCTCCCACTAGATTTGAGGCCGCTAGAATTTATGAGTACTAGTACGTCAAAAACCCCTACGCGTAAGACGTACTAGTACGACGAAAACCCTCAAAGGGTTAAAGTGCAGTTCGTAAATTAGGTGAATGGTCAGGAAATGTTTAGTGTGGTACAGGTACTTGGAAACCCATAAGTGTCGTCTTCTCATCAATTTAGTTTTCAAAGTGGGCCCTTAACTGCCTTGGATTACTTACGTTCACAGTATCTTAGCTAATAATGAGTTATACCAGAAGTTTTTCTTCATCTTAAAAGCCTGTTACACAACCTGGCATTACAGTGGCTTAGCCCAAGCTCATTCCTTAGGCCTCCTAGTGAAATAGCCACTTTTCCTTTTAAGATGTCTTGTTGGACAGGCACTTCTGTCTGGGTAAATAGTACCTTTTGCCCTGGATTTCTTCCAGGCGGAAGGGACAGGTGTGCTGTAAATTTTTTTTATCTTCCAATTTTTTCTTTTTGGTGTACTTTCAGAAGCATTCATTTAACCCTTTAAAGGGTTGGTGCCGTACTAGTACGGCTTGCACGCCAGGGTTGGTGCCGTACTTGTATGCATAAATTCTAGCGCCTTCAAATCAAGCAAGAGAAAGCTGGTAGGCCTACATGTGAAAGAATGGGTCTGTGGTCAGTGTGTGCAGTATAAAAAAAGCCTGCAGTACACAGTGCATAATGAGAAAAAAAAAAAAAAACTCCTACCATGTTTTTGGTTTAAAACAGCAACTTTGCAGTGTATTTTTGTATGCTGTTTATGGTTGTATTCTAGTTTTCCTGGTCTCATTTTATAGAATGGAAGACATATTACAGAAATTGAGATGATTTTGATTGGTTTCACAAAGAAAAGTACCTTGAAATTGAGCTCAAAGTAGCAGAAATGTTCGATTTTTGCCAAAATTCAAAAGTAAACAAATCATGCCAAGCGTCCAATACACGTCAACTGGCGAGTCTAATATTCTTTCACAAGTGCGCTGATATTATTTATATCATTTCTGCACCAGTTCTACACTAATGCAGTGGACTGCATAACAGTAAATCTTCTATTTTTTTTTTTTTTTGAGAATAAAAATTCGAAGTGGAAAGCAAAAGAAATGTAAGAGGGGCCTTGGGACATGACTAATGAACGGAGGAAATGTTATTTTAATGCCAGGAATGTCTGTCTTGTTTATTCTGGACCCTAATTGGAAGTAGGCATTTTTTGAAATTTGTGTGAAATTGGCAAAATTGCCAATTTCTGACCACTTTAATGGATAGTTGAAATTGGTAAATGGGTGGTTTCTTGTATTCATTCGATAGAAAAGGTGGAGTTCTAGCGAAATAGTTATGATTTTTGTCGACTGGTACATTGGAATTGGCCGAAAATAGGACTCAAAGTGGGCGAAATTGCTGACGCGTAAGCATCGTTGAGACTACTAACTTCGTGAGAGCATAATTCCGTAAGTTTTCCATCAAATTTCTTACTTTTGGTGTCATTATGATTGGGAATTGATTCTCTTATCATTCCATAAGATTTTTTTTTTTTCCCCAAAAATTTCCGATCCTGAGAAGTTTAGGAGAGGGCCTGTTGACCCTGAAAGGGTTAATGCACTGTGACAATTTCAGTAAGCTTGGTCAGTAAAAAAAATGAGAAAAAAATATTTACTGAATGACACTTGGCAGCCTGACAGCACGTCCTGGCACTGCAAGTATATTTGAGGATGCTCACTACTGACATACCTAGGCTAACCTGAATATCTGATGATCATGCCAAAAAAAAAGTATGTTTGGTGTGTTTTTGACATTCACCGAAATTTCTGCCTTTTACCCCCACAGGAAATAAAAAAATTTTGAGACATGTCAAAAGTTTCCTGTGAAAATCATTTCAATCTGATCATTAATAATGGGGCATTGGCAAGAAATAGGCCAAAATCTTACTTCCGAGATATTGGGGTAAATGACTACCTAACAGTTGAAAAAAAAAAATGCGAAAATGGCGCCGTTTTGTTTTTTCAATATAAGTGATTTCTTATAATTTCCTGTGTGTATTACACAGTTTTCTATAGTAAGATATTAGAGGTACAAGAAGGAGAATGTAATCTTTGATGGTGAGGTACAGTGGACCCCCGGTTAACGATTTTAATCCGTGCAAGAGGGGTAATTGTTATGCGAAATAATCGTTATGTGAATGAATTTTCCCCATAAGAAATAATGGAAATAAAATTAATCCGTGCAAGACACCCAAAAGTATGAAAAAAAAATTTTTACCACATGAAATATACATTTTCCCACACACAAAGAGAAGGATACATGCACAATAGTAGAGTAGTACATGCACAGTATATATTGTGCATGTACTAGTCTACTAAATGAATAAATGACACTTACCTTTATTGAAGATGCAGCAATGACTGATGAGACACTGTGTCCTGGGAGTGCCTTTTCCTCCTGAGTACTGTAGGTCCTGTTTGGCATTTTCTTCCAGAACAGGCCTTATCACACTGTGTATGCCACTACGATTCTTAAATCTCTCAAACCAACCTTTGCTGGCTTTAAATTCACCAATATGAGCACTAGTTCCAGGCATTTTTCCCTGTTCACCTGGGTGTTAGTCGACTTGTGTGGGTTGCATCCTGGGAGACAAGATTAAGGACCCCAATGGAAATAAGTTAGACAGTCTTCGATGACACTGACTTTTTTGGGTTATCCTGGGTGGCAAATCCTCTGGGGTTAATTGTTTCTTGGTATTCTCAATAAGCCACACCAACAACGGTGCTACAGCAGCAGCAGCAGCTGACAGTGCAGCAGCAGCAGCAGCAGCTGACAGTGCAGCAGCAGCAGCAGCTGTACCACCAATAGTAGCGATGGTTGATTGGGGTTTATTATACAACCTGGCCAGCTCGGAGACATGCACTCCACTTTCATACTTATCAATGATCTTTTTCTTCATCTCTATTGTAATTCTCACCCTTATTGCTGTAGGGTTGGCACTAGAAGCTTTCTTGGGGCCCATGGTCACTTATTTTCCAGAAAAAGCACCGAAAACACTGTAATAATACGAAATATTCCGATTGTATGCTTGGATGTTACCGCGGAGGCTGGCTGGTAAACAATGCCACCGGCGGAACATGTGAGCGTGGCTCAGGCCGCACATTGGACGCGTCTCGGACGAAAATCGGTAAGCGGGTTTTTAAGCGGTATGTGAGGCAAAATTTTTGCAATTAAAGTAAGCGGTATGCGAAATAATCGCTATGTGATGCCATCGTTATGCGGGGGTCCACTGTACTTGAATGGACCGCCGGCCACCACACCACTCCTTATAATATGTCAGATATTAATATTTTGGCTGTCTTTATTATGATTTTGTCTTATTTACTTTGTCTTTTATCATTTTGGGATAAATGTGATAGGCAGATAAATTGACTGCTAATGATAGCATAAATACAAGAATTTTGTGGCCAATGAACAGACCACTGAAACATATTTTTTCCCTGCCTCTCCTACTGACTCCTCACTCTCCTATAGCTCCTCCCACACTGTAATGATGTCATGTGGTAAATTTAATGTATTAGAAAGAAAAATAAACAAAAATAGTAATAGGAAAAAATTCTGGAACTTCTCTTCAGGTTTTGACATATGTTACATGGCGCATCATCACAATAAATGTTCAAATGACTATAATTCGCTGCAGAAATAGTATGTAACAATGGGATTTTCACTAAAACGTTGCCAGATAATTAAACTATTTTTCTGTAAACAAAACTCGTTTTTCATATTTTTTCGATTTATTTCCTTATTTCATGTGCCGCATAGGTTACCTGTCCCTGAAGATGTACCTCAAGGCTTTGTTCCTAGTGCTACACTCTTTAATGCTTGCTCTTACCCCTTTCAGGGTTAAGAGCAAGATTCTCTTACCATTCTTATGAAATGGTAGAGAATCTTTTTCTGAAGGTAATAAAATAAAAAATACTAAATTTGATAGAAAACTGAAGAAATGACACTTTTGCAAATTTTGCTGTGTCAGCAGTATTTATGCATCAGTGATTTTGTCCACTTTGAATTCGGTTTTAAGCGAATAAAATTGTTCCAGTTGAGCAGATTCTTAGCTATTTTGCTAATTAGTCTTCCATTCAACTATTAAACTATGCAATAAAGTGATCAGAAACTGGTAGTTTGACCAATTTCACACAAAATTCAAGAAATGCCAGTTTCAAAATAGGGTCCAGAATAAACAATGCTGACATTCCGGGCACTAAAATAACATTCTCTATTCACTAGTCATGTCCCCAGGCCTCTCCTATATTACACTTGCTTTCTATTTTGAATTTTTATTCAAAATAGAATATTTACTATTATGGAGACTACTGTATTACTGTAATGTATAAATAATGTTGGTGCATTCATAAATGCGTATTTGAGTGGCCAGATGGCGAGTGAATTCATTTGTGTATTCTGGAATATTGGCAGAAATTGAACATTTCCATTATTTTGAGCTCATTTTGAAGCTACTTTCAATCCTGAAACGAATCAAGATCATCTCTGTTTCTGTAATACAGTGGACCCCCGAGTTTCATGATTAATCCGTTCCAGAGAGCCCGCCGAAGGTCGAAATTCACGAAACTCGAAACCATTTTCCCCATGAGAAATATTTTTTATTTTATTAACACACTGGCCGATTCCCACCAAGGCAGGGTGGCCCGAAAAAGAAAAACTTTCACCATCATTCGCTCCATCACTCTTGCCAGAAGGGTGCTATACACTACAGTTTTTAAACTGCAACATTAACACCCCTCCTTCAGAGTGCAGGCACTGTACTTCCCATCTCCAGGACTCGAGTCCGGCCTGCCGGTTTCCCTGAATCCCTTCATAAATGTTACTTTGCTCACACTCCAACAGTACGTCAAGTATTAAAAACCATTTGTCTCCATTCACTCCTATCAAACACGCTCACGCATGCCCGCTGAAAGTCCAAGCCCCTCCCTCCAACCTTTCCTAGGCCGACCCCTACCCTGCCTTCCTTCCACTGCAGACTGATACACTCTTGAAGTCATTCTGTTTCGCTCCATTCTCTCTACATGTCCAAACCACCTCAACAACCCTTCCTCAGCCCTCTGGACAACAGTTTTGGTAATCCCGCACCTCCTCCTAACTTCCAAACTACGAATTCTCTGCATTATGTTCACACCACACATTGCCCTCAGACATGACATCTCCACTGCCTCCAGCCTTCTCCTCGCTGCACCATTCATCACCCATGCTTCACACCCATATAAGAGCGTTGGTAAAACTATACTCTCATACATTCCCCTCTTTGCCTCCAAGGACAAAGTTCTTTGTCTCCACAGACTCCTAAGTGCACCGCTCACCCTTTTCCCCTCATCAGTTCTATGATTCACCTCATCTTTCATAGACCCATCTGCTGACATGTCCACTCCCAAATATCTGAATATGTTCACCTCCTCCATACTCTCTCCCTCCAATCTGATATCCAATCTTTCATCACCTAATCTTTTTGTTATCCTCATAACCTTGCTCTTTCCTGTATTCACTTTTAATTTTCTTCTTTTGCATACCCTACCAAATTCATCCACCAACCTCTGCAACTTCTCTTCAGAATCTCCCAAGAGCATGGTGTCATCAGCAAAGAGCAACTGTGACAACTCCCACTTTGTGTGATTCTTTATCTTTTAACTCCACTCCTCTTGCCAAGACCCTCGCATTTACTTCTCTTACAACCCCATCTATAAATATATTAAACAACCATGGTGACATCACACATCCTTGTCTAAGGCCTACTTTTACTGGGAAATAATCTCCCTCTTTCCTACGTACTCTAACTTGAGCCTCACTATCCTCGTAAAAACTCTTCACTGCTTTCAGTAACCTACCTCCTACACCATACACCTGCAACATCTGCCACATTGGCTCCCTATCCACCCTGTCATAAGAAATAATTGGAATAAAATTAATCCGTTCCAGACACCCCAAAATATTAAAATATTTGTTTTCAAATTAAATGAAGATTTACGTAATGAAAACAATCAGAAATCAAGTACATACAGTTAAAAAAAAAATAACATTACACTTACCTTTACTGAAGACTTCTGCGTGGATGGAAGACGGGAGGAGGGGATAGGAGGAAGGTGTACACTATTTTTTGGAAGGAGAATCTCCTTCAATTAGGACTTTAGGTAGCAAGTCCTTATCTGGGGTTACTTCCCTTCTTCTTTTAATGCCACTGGGAACAACTTGAGAGTTACTGGACCCCTGTTGCACAAAATATCTGTCCAGAGAGGTCTTTTTCTGGCGCTTCTTTAAGATTTCCTTTAAGTGGGACACAACACTGTCATTGTACATGTTGCAGATATGGCTTGTTTCAGCTTGGTCAGGGTGATACTTTTCAATAAAACTTTGCAACTCATTCCACATTGCACAAATCTCCTTAATCTTTGAAGAAGGCGCCTCATCCACTCCCTCTTCCTCCTCCTCTGAAGCAAGTTCCTCGGCTGTGGTCTGAATCTGTTCCAGTTTAAGCTCTTGCAGTGTGTCAGTGGTTAGCTCTTCCCTGTGGTCCTCCACCAACTCTTCCACATCCCTGTCAAAATCCCTCTGGATCGTGTTCTTCACTTTATTTACCAAAGGGCTTGCACTAGCTTTCCTTGAGCCCATGGTGACTTATTAAGTAGTTGTAATCACAAAAAACAATGGATTATTACGTATGAACCCGCGGGGTGATGGTCACGTGTTGGTAAACAATGGCACACTGAGCGTGAAAAGCCTGGGAGACTGGCTTTGTGTGTGCTCAGTGACGGGCGGTTGGGTACCAGACTATTGCCGAAAAACGAGTTTTTCACGAAACTCGAGGCCAAATTTTTCCAAAAAAAAAAAAAAAAAAAAAAAAAAAATCACCGGTCAAATTTCGCGAAAGTCGAGGCTGCCTAAACTCGGGGTTCCACTGTGTATCTTCCATTCTTTCAAATGAGGCAAAGAAACAGAATATAACAGTAAAAACCATGTGAAAACACACTACAAAGTTGCTGTTTTAAGCCAAAAACATGGTCATAGTTTTTGTTCCAATTATGCACTGCTTGCTGCAAGTTTTTTTTAATATGGTGCATACTTGGCAAGAGGCGTGGAGTTAAAAGATAAAGAATCACACACAGGGTGGGAGTTGTCACAGCTGCTCTTTGCTGATGACACTGTGCTCTTGGGAGATTCTGAAGAGAAGCTGCAGAGATTGGTGGATGAATTTGGTAGGGTGTGCAAAAGAAGAAAATTAAAGGTGAATACAGGAAAGAGTAAGGTTATGAGGATAACAAAAAGATTAGGTGATGAAAGATTGAATATCAGATTGGAGGGAGAGAGTATGGAGGAGGTGAACGTATTCAGATATTTGGGAGTGGACGTGTCAGCGGATGGGTCTATGAAAGATGAGGTGAATCATAGAATTGATGAGGGAAAAAGAGTGAGTGGTGCACTTAGGAGTCTGTGGAGACAGAGAACTTTGTCCTTGGAGGCAAAGAGGGGAATGTATGAGAGTATAGTTTTACCAACGCTCTTATATGGGTGTGAAGCATGGGTGATGAATGTTGCAGCGAGGAGAAGGCTGGAGGCAGTGGAGATGTCATGTCTGAGGGCAATGTGTGGTGTGAATATAATGCAGAGAATTCGTAGTTTGGAAGTTAGGAGGAGGTGCGGGATTACCAAAACTGTTGTCCAGAGGGCTGAGGAAGGGTTGTTGAGGTGGTTCGGACATGTAGAGAGAATGGAGCGAAACAGAATAACTTCAAGAGTGTATCAGTCTGTAGTGGAAGGAAGGCGGGGTAGGGGTCGGCCTAGGAAGGGTTGGAGGGAGGGGGTAAAGGAGGTTTTGTGTGCGAGGGGCTTGGACTTCCAGCAGGCATGCGTGAGCGTGTTTGATAGGAGTGAATGGAGACAAATGGTTTTTAATACTTGACGTGCTGTTGGAGTGTGAGCAAAGTAACATTTATGAAGGGATTCAGGGAAACCGGCAGGCCGGACTTGAGTCCTGGAGATGGGAAGTACAGTGCCTGCACTCTGAAGGAGGGGTGTTAATGTTGCAGTTTAAAAAACTGTAGTGTAAAGCACCCTTCTGGCAAGACAGTGATGGAGTGAATGATGGTGAAAGTTTTTCTTTTTCGGGCCACCCTGCCTTGGTGGGAATCGGCCAGTGTGATAATAAAAAAAAAAAAAAAAAAACTTACCATATAGATCAATTCTCTCATATCTAGGCACAGATTTACCGCTCACAGCTTATCTGAGTGAGCCGAGCTCATGGCGTAGTACTACTGGACCAACGCTGGCTTCTAAACTGTAGAACAACGGGACCATACCTTCCCTCTGTTCTGTACAGCCTCTCCTCACTTAACCCTTTCAGGGTTGGTGCTGTACTAGTACAGCTTGCACACCAGGGTTAGTACCATTATAGTACGCGTAAATTCTAGCGCCTTCAAATCTATTGAGAGATGGTAGGCCTACATGCGAAAGAATTGGTCTATGTGGTCAGTGTGCACAGTATAAAAAAAATTCTGCAGCACACAGTGCATAATGAAAGAAAAAAAACTCCGACCGTGTTTTTGGTTTAAAACAGCGATTTTGCAGTGTATTTCCGTATGCTATTTATGGTTGTATTCTAGTTTTCCTGGTCTCATTTTATAGAATGGAAGATATGTTACAGAATTTGGGATGATTTTGATTGGTTTCACAATGAAGAGTACCTTGAAATTGAGCTCAAAGTAGCAGAAATGATTGATTTTTGCCAAAGTTCAAGAGTAAACAAATAATGCCATGCTTCCAAGACATGTAAACTGGTGAGTCTGATATTCTTTCACAAGTGTGCTGATATTATTTATACCATTTCTACACTAATGCAGTAGTCTGCATAATGGTAAATCTTCTATTTTTTTTGTGAGAATAAAAATTCAAAGTGGAAAGCAAAAGAAATGTAAGAGGGGCCTGGGGATGTGACTAATGAACAGAGAAAATGTTATTTTAGTGCCAGGAATGTCTCTCTTGTTTTTTCTGGACCCTATTTGGAAATTGGCATCTTTTGAAATTTGTGTGAAATTGGTAAAATTGCCAATTTCTGACTGCTTTATTGGATAGTTGAAATTGGTGAATGGGTGGTTTCTTGTACTCATTCGATAGAAAAAGTTGAGTCCTAGCTAAATAGTTATGATTTTTGTCAACCGGTACATTGGAATTGGCCGAAAATAGGGCTCAAAGTGGGCGAAATCGCTGATGCGTAAATATCATTGAGATCGCTAACTTCGTGAGAGCATAATTCCATAAGTTTTCCATCAAATTTCATACTTTTGGTGTCATTATGACCGGGAAAATATTCTCTATTTTTTTTTTTTTTTTTTTTTTTTTTTTTATTTTTTTTTTTTTTTTTTTTTTTTTTTTTTTTTTTTTTTTTTTTTTTTTTGAAAAATTTCAACCCTGAGACTCAACAAGTTTAGGAGAGGGCCTCTCGACCCTGAAAGGTTTAACAGCAGAGTTCTGTTCCTAAAACCACGTCAGTAAACGTATTGGTTGCTAAATGAGGCGTATACTCTCATGGTAGTGGGTATGTTTCAACCGTCTTTGATATTATTTTATCACCTTTGCACCATTTATAACATTTCTGGTGTATTTTTAAATGTTTATACAGTAGTGTACTGTATATTGTAATAAACAAAATAGAAATCAGCACTTATATACACTACTTAGGTATGCATGCTGGTCGGAGAACCCGTCGTAAGTCTGAGTCATCGGTGAACGAGTACGTCAGTAAGTGAGGAGAGGCTGTATTCTGGTATTGGATCCTCTCTGTATCAACTGTTTTGCTATAGCTTGTGCAGGTACTGACTGTCCTCTTGTAGTGGTTTCTCATCAAAATGAGATTGTGCTTCCAACTGGGCCACCTTTGTTGGGTTTAAACTTTATTACTAAAATCCTTCAGATGATTGTCACAAGACACCCTATTATTCCTCTTACCTGGTTCTGATATTCATGATCGGGATTAGTTTTTTATTAAACATCTGCTGTTTCCCACTGACCCCTCAAGGAATGTTCCTTGATGCTGGTGAGGGGCTCTTGATCTAGGGAAATGGATGTCCTTCGGTTCCCTGAATTGAGTCTGAATACCTTCCATCCCCCTCCCCTCAGGCGCTGTATATTCCTACGGGTTTAGCGCTCCCCCATGATTATAATATAATAATGATGTTTCTCACTGAGGCAGGGTGGCATGAAAAAGTGGCACTTTCATCATTCACTGCACCGTCTTGCCAGAGGCATTCCGATAATAGTTGATGTGCTCCTCCATATGTTGTGTATTTTTATACGTATATACTTCTTAACTGTTATATTCTGGGCACCTCTGCAAAAACAGTGATTATGTGTGAGTGAGGTGAAAGTGTTGAATGATGAAAGTGTTTTCTTTTTGGGGATTTTCTTTCTTTTTGGGTCACCCTGCCTCGATGGGAGACAGCCGACTTGTTGAAAAAAAAAATGCTCCTCCAAACTGCAGATATCTCTATCCCTCCTTCAGGGTGCAGACAATGCACTTCCCACCTCCAGGACTCAAGTCTGGGTAACTGGTTTCTCTGTGTCCCTTCATAAATGTTACTTTGCTCACACTTCAACAGCATGTCAAGTTGTAAAAACCATTAGTCTCCACTTGCTCCTTTGTAACATGCTCTTGCATGCCTGCTGGAAGTCAAAGTCCCTCCCCCACACAACCCCCCTTTACCCCTCCATCCTCTCTAAATATCCAAACCACGACAGCCCCTCCTCTTTTAGAAACCCTACCTGCACTTACTTCTAATCTCATAGGTGTGGATTCTCTGCATTATATTCACATTGCACATTCAAATCAAATCAAGTTTATTCTGTGTAAAGATTACGATGTGGGGTTTACATATTGTAGGATATTGTGTAGTTTACATATTATATAAAACTAATTACAGAGAGGGCCACTATCACACCTAGCATGACTAGGCATTTTGGGAAGAATAAGATTAATTCAAAACTCTCTATTGGTACAGATTATTGAGCTTATTGGTATTAAGGTTAAGTAACTGCATTACAGTTCGTAAATTTAGCAATGTGAATGATTTTGTTTTGGTATAATACACAGTTTGTATTGAAGCGCCTATGTTGGAGTATCACGGGCAGACTTGGGTTTTTTTTCGTAAGCATCAACCTTAAACCAAGACAGCATTGCCTAAGCGTGCGTAATAAGGCAAATAGATTGCTGGGATTTGTATCAAGAAGTGTAAGAACAGAAGTCCAGTGGTTATACTTCAGCTTTATATGCCATTAGTAAGGCCTCAATTAGATTATGCAGCTCAGTTCTGGTCTCCATTTTGCAGAATGGATAGTAAATTTGTTAGAAAACATTCAGTGACGAATGACAAAATTAATTCATTGCATTAGAAATCTTCCGTATGAAGAGAGATTGAAGTCCCTTAAATTACATTCACTTGTAAGACGAAGAATGAGGGGAGACATGATCGAAGTGTACAAGTGGAAGGTGGATATTAATAAAGGGGATATTAATAAGGTCTTGAAGATATCTCTCCAAGAGAGAACCCAAAATAATGGATTCAAATTAGACAAGTTTAGATTTAGAAAGGGTATAGGAAAGTATTGTTTTGGAAATAGAGTAGTTGATGAGTGGAACAGTCTGCCTAGTAGGGTTATTGAGGCTAAGACCTTGGGTAGTTTCAAATAGAGGTTGGATAAATACATGAGTGAGAGGGGTTAGATTTGAGTGGGACTTGCACACAAGTTATTAGAATTATCAAAGTTTGTTCCTTGGGTAGAATTGAAAATTGAGTTAGGCAAATATTCTGTTAGTGGGATGGATTGTGAAGGACCTGCCTAGTATGGGCTAACAGGCCTGCTGCAGTGCTCCTCCTTTCCTATGTTCTTACGACAATTCTATTTACTCATCTTGGCTGTGTGCTAATGGAGTTACAGGATGCTGACATCGAAGAAATGCTGAACACTGACAATGATGCACCTGTTGTGCATTCTTTAAGTGATGGTGAAATTAGATGAATTGTGATATATAAATAAGTTGTCGAGTTCATATTAGCATCATGTTGAAGTATTTTGTCATGCCTCCTAAGAGCAGAAATTCCAGTGGAATGGATTAATGCTATTTCAATTAATTTAAATGAGAAAAATTGACTCTGCACATGAACAAATCGGGATAGGAACGAGGTCATGGAACGGATTAAATTTGTAAGCCGAGGTTCCACTGTAATAATAATAATCATCACCGAGTCTCATTAAATGTCGCATATTTCATTAACCCGTAAATGGTGCAAGCATATGTGTTTTTACCGCTACTGCCCCAAATGTATATTTACGTTTTATTTTTCATTCCTTCAAAATTGGCGCGATAGGCCTGAGTCGCGTAGACATGAGAGAATGGATGTGCACACTCAGTGTGCGCAGTATCAAAAAATCTGGGACGCCTGGGTACCACATGTTAGGACCAGTTACATTTAGCTCCATCTTGGGTCAACATCGTGGCACATCCTTGTGATTCACTCGCGCCTCGTCGTATTAGCACACTATTATTCAAGGAAAGTGATATGAAAGGTCAGTTTAGTGGATTTGACGCAGATGTGGCTACTAATCATCAAGGAAATAGTGAAAATATAGATGATAATCCAGATGACCCTTAGCCTATCACCTCTGGGGTGGCCAGTGTGGCCACACCTGACCCTGGGCCAAGGACCTCTGGAGTGGCGAGTGTTAAACATAGGCAACTATGCAAGAGGAAACTATCATTTTCCCGGTGTTTTAGTGATAGTGAAAGTGATAGTGACAATGAGATTGATTTTATGCCATTAGAGGATTTGTCTAGTGACAGTGATAATTATTCACCAGTGAAGCGTACTTTTAGGCGTCATTACCTACATTCGTGCAGTGTGCTTTTTGCTTTCGGCGGCAAGGGTCATGGCAGGTCATAATCCAAAACCCCTGCCTCTGATAGTGAAAGTGATCATGAAGGTGAATATGCGGGATGGAGGAAATAGTGGTGGGTGGCATGGTGCCTGGACCACATGGCGCAGTGGGTGGACAGACAAAGGACCACCCGGCATCCCCTCAACCATGTGCTGCCTCCACTCCTGTCCCCCCTCCTGCTCCCCCACGCCCCATGCCAGAGGTCCACCCTGCACCATGTGACCGAGAGTGGAACTGGACACAAAGTACACTGGTGCCAGAGCTTTTTTATTTTGATGCGAGTGGAAGTTGCATCCTGCCAGAATGTCCCATAACGAATGAGTCTACAGAGTTAGACTTTTTCCAGTTATACAGTCGACCCTCGACCAACAACATTAATCTGTTCCTGAGAGCTCATCATTAGTCGAAATTATCGTTAGTTGAGTTAATTTTCCCCATAAGAAATAATGGAAATCAAATTAATCCATTCCTGACACCCCAAATTATTGAAAAAAAATTTTTACCACATGAAATATTAATTTTAATACACACAAACTGAAGACATGTACAATTACATGACACTTACTTTATTGAAGATCTGGTGATGATTGATAGGATGGGAGGAGGGGAGTGTGGATGGTGTTAGTGTTTAAAAGGGGAATCCCCTTCCATTAGGACTTGAGGTGTCAAGTCCTTTTCTGGGGTTACTTCCCTTCTTCTTTTAATACCACTAGGACCAGCTTGAGAGTCACTGGACCTCTTGTCGCACAACATATCTGTCCATAGAGCTCTGTACCTCCCTTTCCTTTACGATTTGTCTAAAATGGGCCACAACATTGTCATTGTAATAGTCACCAGCACGGCTTGCAATAGCTGTGTTAGGGTGATTTTCATACACAAGGTTTGCAGTTCAACCCACTTTGCACACATTTACTTAATCTTTGAAGTAGGCACAATGGATTCCACAACTGGCATAGGCATCTCTGGGTTAGCCCCAAACCCTTCAAAATCTTTCTTAATTTCCATACTAATTCTCACCCTTTTCATCACAGGGATGGCACCAGAAGCTTTCTTGGGGCCCAGGGTGACTATTTTGCAGGTGCAGTCACTAAAAACGCTGTGATTATATGAAATGTTCCGATTGTTTGGATGTGACTGCGGTGGCTGGCTTGTAAACACTGCGCAGGCCACACGTGGATGCATCTCGAACGAAATGAATCGAGTTGGTGGAGTTTTTTAGCACTAGTCGAGGCAAAATTTTTGCGTTAAAATGTATCGCTAGTCGGATTTAACGTTATACGATGCCATCGTTGGTCGAGGGTCCACTGTACTTTGACGAGCCTATAATGAACTTGATAGTGACCCAGATGAACAGTTATTACCGCTATATCATGGACAATACACCAGAGGTTGGGGAATCATCACGGCTGCGCAGATGGAAAGATACAACAGTGGATGAAGTGTATTTATTCCTTGCCACTGTTATGCTTATGCCACATAACTATAAGAACAATATACGTAACTACTGGGCCACAGACTACTTTATCAGTAGTACTGTCTTCCGTGACCACCTTCCCTGCAACAGATTCATTCTGTTGCTACGAATGTTGCACTTCTCAGACAGGAATAGGCCCAACAGAAATGACCTTCTATACAAAATCCGGGAAGTGTTTATCTGTATGAAGCAGAAATTCAGTGCCTACTTTTATCCCTTCAAGAACATCGTTGTTGACGAGTCCTTGATTCTGTTCAAGGGACGCTTGTCATTCAAACAATATATACCGAGCAAACGTCATCGCTTTGGTACAAAACTTTTTGTTGTGTGTGACTGTGAGAGTGGTCTTGTGTTGGATGTGGTTGTATATACTGGGAAAAACACACCCGACGATACCAGGCACATGTTGGGCATTTCTGGTGGTGGTGATTGAAAAATGATGGAACCATACCTTGGCAAGGGCCATACATTGTACACAGACAACTGGTATACCAGCCCTATGGTCGCTGATTTCCTACGTGTGAACAATACTGATATATGTGGAACAGTGAGAAGGAATAGAAAATGTATGCCAAAGTTCAGTGGAGGCAGTATTGAAGGTGCAGTGCAAGCATTTCATGCCAATGACATCATGGCACTGATGTGGCATGACAAACGGGACATGACATTGCTGTCAACCATCCACAGAAACGAGATGGTACAAACAAAGTGAACAGGGAGACCAATGAACGTATTGTCAAGCCAGCTGCTGTTGTCGACTATACAAACAATATGCGTCTCTTTGACAAGTGTGACATGATGATAGGGTTCGTTGACTGTGTTCGTAGGAGTCTCAAGTGGTATATAAAGCTGTTTTTTCACCTTGTAGACATTGCAGTGCTCTATGCATTCAATATGCACGAAATAAAGACTGGAAAACGACAACGTTTTACAGAATTCTCCCTGAATGTTGTAAAACAGTTAGCAAAAAAGTTTGGTACCACACCTGTACCTTCCCCTCAACAGCGACCTGTCACACCACAACCTGTCCCCCAACTACAACCACAGCCAGTGAGGGAAGTGCCAGACCGAATCATCCCTAACTGTCACTACTTGGTACCAATACCACCTACCCCAGAGATTGTTGTGTGTACTACCGCCACAAAACGACCCCAACAGCGGAAGGACACACGATACATTTGTAACCAGTGCGGGGTGGCACTATGTATGAATCCATGCTTCATGGAGTATCATACAATCGTGGAGTAATAGAAACATAAGTGGGATATGTAAATACTTGTATATAGTTGTAGATGATAATGTGTGATTCAGCCAGGTGTGCAAAATCACCTGTCAGTGTGTACATGTGTGTCTGTAACAATATGATAATAATTTTGTTTATATTATTGGTGTATAAGCAACAGTTAACATTGAAATCAAAAGAATTACTGTAAGACATAAGAATCATATCATGAAAACCAAGATAAGGAAAAAAAAATGATAAAAAGGTAAATATGCAGAGTTAATGCAAGCGGCAGCGCTCCGTGTTGCCGTCAAGTGATGGCCAAGTGCCAACTTCGCGGCCTCATATCTTGGTAAGTACTGACCCTAAATTTTTTTTTTATCCTATAACACTTAGAAAAATGTGCTTTTTTTTCTATATAAAAAAAAAAAAATTATTTTTCAAAATATTCGGGGCACTGGGGTAGTGAACGTATATATACGTATGGACCGTTTACAGGTAAATATACACAATGGCTTTAATCCATCTGATATTTTTTCAGAATTATATAATAAACACGATTAACATATAAAGATGATAAATACACCCCACAGTAAAATAAATAAACATAAATATGAGATGTGGTAGCCAGAGGCCAAGGACACTTCCCTGTGGGACACCAACTGTAATTGGCTGTACGGAAGAGTTTGCTCCATTTGTGTACACATTTTCGCTTCTGTTGTTGAGGTATGACTTTAGGTAGTTGAGGGAGTGCCCTCTTATACCATAGTTCGACAATTTTATGTGGAGCAAATCATGGTCAACTGTATCAAAAGCTTTACGTAAATCAATGAAGATCCCCAGTGGGACTTCTTTTATCTCTAGTGCAGTGTATATTTGTTCTAGCATGTGTATAATTGCATCATTTGTATTTTTATTAGGCCTGAACCCAAACTGACAGGTTGAGTATGTTGTGGAAGATGAGGTAGGAATAGATTCGCTTATGAATTAATTTTTCAACGATTTTAGAGAGAGGGTGTAAGTTGGATATTGGCCTATAGTTATTCAAGTCTGTTTGGTCTCCTCCTTTATGGATCGGGGTGACCCTCGCTATTTTGAGAACTGTAGGGAAGGTAGAGGATTCGATGTGTTTGTTAAAAGAGCGTTGCAATGATTGGTGGCAGCACTTGCGACTCTTTTGTATATAAAGGGTAAGGCATTTAAATCTCCTGTCTTGTTTTTTGTGTTGATAATAAGGGAGACTTTTGTTGGGTTAGTTGGAGCTAGGAACAGGGTGTTCGGGTAGCTGCCAGTGAGGTATTCATTGGGTGGGGTATTTGAGCTTGGGATTTTATTGGCAAGGATTTTTCCTATGGTGGAGAAGAAAACATTGAGTCTGTTTGCTGTTTCATTTGGTGGGAGTTGGGGGTTCATCTGGTTTTGTTAGTTCAATTGCACTATTTCCTGAAATCTTTTTTGTTCCTAGAATTTCTGATAGGGTTTTCCAGGTCTTTTTTATATCACCTTTTCAGTTGGATAATATGTTCTCATAATACAGCTTATTAGCTCTTCTTATCAGGCTGGTTAGGATTGATGAGTAACGTTTTATTTGGTCTCTGGTTATGTGACCCATTCTGTACTGTTTTTCGTATTGGTGCTTTGTATTTATGGATTTGAGGATGCTGGGTGTTAGCCAGGGACTGATCAGTCTCTTAGCTGTCATCTGTTTAGTTTTTTTTTAGGGCAGTGCTTGTTATAGAGGTACAGTGGACCCCTGCATAAAGATCAGCTCCCAACTCGACCAATTATGTAAGTGTATTTTCATAAGTGCTTTTGTAGGTGTATTTTTAGGGGTCTGAAACGGACTAATCTAATTCACAATATTTCTTATGGGAACAAATTCGGTCTATAACAGCACCCAAACAGACTTCTGGATTGAAATAATATCGTTATGCGGGGTCCACTGTATTGGGTCTTTTTTAGAAAATTAATACATTCGTCAATATCTGTATAGATTTCTAGCTCAGTGTGCTAGTCAATATTTGTCATTGCTGTTGTGAAGTTATTAATGGCTGCCTCATTGTAAAGTCTGAAAGTGACTTAGTAGTGTCTTGGGGTAATTTGCCTAGATTAGTTATGAGGAAGGTAGGGTAGTGGTTTGTGGTATTATCTGTGATTATGCCTGATTTTAAAGGAGATATGGTGTTGGTCCAAATATGGTCTAGTAGGGAAACACTAGTCTCTGTAATTCTTGTAGGTTTTGTTACTGTTGGTAGCAACAAGCAGTTACTCAGTGTTTGTGAATTCAGTAATGTGTGGGTCCTGGTCTTTCAGGAGATTTATATTGAAGTCACCTGAGAGTAATAAGCAATGTTTATTCATGTGTGCATCAATTATCATACTTCCTAGGTTTTCACTAAAAGGGCTAATGTTTGACTGTGGTACTCTGTAGAAGTTTATCACTGTGAGAGGTTTTTGTAGGTATTTGGATTTGAATTTAGCTATTATATATTCCCCATGTTCATCGCTTATGCAAGTATTAGTGATATATTCTAGTTGGTCTGAGTAGTATACAGCTGTGCCACCCCCTTGTTGATCTGGCCTACAGTTGTGTATGGCTGTGTAACCAGGAATGGCATAGACATCTGTAGTATCAGGTTTTAGCTAGGTTTTGGTGAGAGTAATGATGGATATACTGGTATGCAGGGAATTTAGTAATGCTATGAGGTCATCATAATGTTTGCTTAAAGATCTGATATTGTAGTTAAAGACAGTTATGGTATTGTTGGCTCTGAGAAGTGCCTTTGTTCTGCTGTGTAGTAATTACAGTTACTGTTTGATTCATTTAAGTCATTCAATAAGAGGTTGGTATCAGGATTTATGCTTGTAATCATAAGATTTATAGTGAATCTATAATTAGAATTAATTACACCTACCATCCGACTTACGACCGAGTTCGGTTCCGAGAAACCGGTCGTAAGTCGAAATGGTCGTAAGTCGAACTTTACTACTGAATATCAACAAAACATTTTTGTAATGACTTTATTTTATTGTTTTATTTTGGTATTTCATGTTTTACCTTACTTTTTATGTTGTTAGTACTGTATTTTATACTGTAAGGTTTAGGATAAACACTGTGTACAACACAAATAGTTGTTTATTTCCCACAAATTTGGCATAAAAAACACAGTCGTAAGTCGAGTGGTCTTAAGTCGAGCATGTCGTAAGTCGGATGGTAGGTGTATAAGACAAAGAAAATATTCTAAAGCTAAAAAATAGCACCTGAATTATTTTAACAAATGTAAATATGTGAACTAAGGTAGTTCTTTAAAGCTAAAATAAAGGAGACAATATAAAAAGGACTAAAATAATTTGTGGTGAACAAATAGTGGTGATCAAATAAAGGAGCTTGGGAATATAATAGTAGGTAGTTCTGTAAAGGTAGTTCTTTAAAGTTAAGATAAAGGATATAATATAAAAGGGACTGTCACAAAGCTCACGGAGGGAAAATTCTTAGGAATCCACCTTGATAATAGACTTAAATTTCAAACACATGTACAACAAATTTCCAAGAAAATCTCCAAGACCGTAGGCATACTATCGACTGTACAGTACTATGTTCCACAGTCAGCCCTCTGGCCCTATATCACTCGCTCATTTACCCGTATCTTGCCTATGGAATTTGTGCATGGGGCTCAACAACAAGAAACAATCTCAGACCATTAATTACTCAACAAAAGGCTGCAGTCAGAATGATAAAAAATTCCCACTACAGGCAGCATACTCCACCAGTATTCAAAACTCTAAACTTGCTCACCGTACAAAACATCCATACTTATTATTGTACCTACTACATACATAGAACACTTTACTTGGATATAAACCCTCCCCTCAAACTTCTTACCAACCTCAACTGAACACATGACCATAACACAAGGCACAGATCACTCCTTGATGATCCTTGTGTCCATCTCACACTATGTAAAAACTCAATGCACATAAAAGGCCCAAAAATCTGGAATTCATTACCTGTGAATATAAAAGAAATGCTGTTTATCAATTCAAGACTTCTTAAAAACCACTTACTCACCCACAACTAAATAAATATTGAATAACTGCATCTCATAAATGTATAACTATGTTTTTTGTAATTACATTACCTAATAGAATACTCCATTCTCTTGAATGCACAGTAACTCATCAAATGACCATATGATATGTTTCTGCACTACAAATCACTGATTTTATTCGATTTGACCGATTTTATTATAAATTATTGTGCTACAAATTTGCGCAACTATAAAGCTTCTTATTTGAAATATACTCATTTGTACTTCATGTTGTAATTCATTTACTGTAATTTTTAGCACTGAATATATCATTGCTTAGTTAATCTTAAGTTAATTTTAAGCTGCCCATAATGCTCTGCATACTAGGGACTTTTGGTATGTACACTTAATCACTGTATTTCTTTGTACAACTATGTATCATGTCCAAATAATAATAATAAATAAATAAATAAATTAAATAAATAAATAGCCTGGTATGGTAGCCTGGCTGGCTACCATGCATACCACACTTGATGTCTTACAATAAATACTACTCATCTCACCCTAGATTAAATCTACAAATATTTTAAGGTAAGTAATGAGTGTACTATATGTGTATTTTACTTTTTTGTTGTTTTTAATACTTAGTTCTACTGCTAACTTAATATATGTTAGTGTAAACTTGTTACTTAGTATTTGTATGCATTTATAAGTGGAAAAAAAGGTGTTCCACTTTATGGCGATTTCCGCTTTACGGTGGTAGCCTGGAACCTAACCTGCCGTAGAAGTGAGGCCCTACTGTACATATGTAAAAATATAAAATAGAACATTACTAATATAAAACATTGGGTCATGTTTTGTTGTAAACAATTATTTTAACCCTTTGAATGTTTTGGTCGTATATATATGTCTTACAAGCCACCGTTTTTGACGTATATATACGTACTCATAAATTCTAGCGGCTTCAAATCAAGCAGGAGAAAGTTGGTAGGTCCACATGTGAGAGAATGGGTTTGTGTGGTCAGTGTGCACCACAAAAAAAAAAAAATCCTGCAGCACGCAGTGCATAATGAGAAATTTTTTTTTTTTTTTTTTTAATTAAAATGCCGAATTTGTGGTCTGTTTTCGTAGTATAGTATTTATGGTTGTATTCTCGTTTTCTTGGTCTTGTGAACCACGATTAATTGGTGAACTGAAAGCGGGTGGTTAATGATATGTCTTTGGAGGCCTCTTACTTTATTAAGTCGTGGTGGGTACACAGGCTTGTGTGTTGTGCCCATGGCCCAGGAGGGCCATCCCACGAGAGAGAGCTAGTAGTAGACCTTGTGTCTTCCTGCTAGGCCGCTGTGCGAGTCAGAGAGAGAGTGTGGGACCATCTTCCCACAGACCTGGACAGGCCCAGAGGGCAGCACCTGAGTGGTGCGAAATATTAACTAAGCTGGCAGACAACATGGGCTGTCTGTGCAGACAGTACAGGCTGTCTACAGTCTCATTTGATAGAATGGAAAACATGTTATAGAAATAGCGGTGATTTTGATTGGTTTTACTATGAAAAGAACCTTGAAATGGAGCTCAAAGTAAGGGAAATGTTTGATTTTTGCCGATGTTCAGAAGTAAACAAATGATTTAAGAAATCGTAATGACACGATTGCAAATAAACCATACCCCCGGCCGGGATTGAACCCGCGGTCATAGAGTCTCAAAACTCCAGCCCGTCGCGTTAGCCACTAGACCAGCTAGCCACAATAAGATTCATCCAACTAGGTATATTTCTACACCATAGGAAGGTTAGCACAGGCACCTCTGTGACCACAAATGCAAGTCTAGCTGGTCTAGTGGCTAACGCGACGGGCTGGAGTTTTGAGACTCTATGACCGCGGGTTCAATCCCGGCCGGGGGTATGGTTTTTAAACAAATGATGTCATTTTCCAATAAATATCCAAGTAGCCATTCTTATATGCAGTCATGAATGGGTTGACATGATTTATACAGCTATTACAATATTGCAGTAGTCTGCATAACAGATGATTGCATGTGGTTTTCGTCACAAATCCTGCAAGTTGCCTGGCTACCACAAGTCCTACAAGTCACCTGGCTACCACATCTCATAGTTATGTTAATTTATTCTACTGTGGGCTGTATTTAGATGGATTAAGCAAAATGTTTACATTAACGTTTTATACGATATTTAACCCTTTCAGGGTCTGTGCCGTAGATCTATGGCTTTACGTTGAGGGACAAACCGTAGATCTATGCCATGAGTTCGGCTCGCTCTCATAAGCTGTGATCGGTAAATTTGGGCCTAGATATGCAGCACACAGTGCATAATGAGAGAAAAAAAACTGAGACCATAATTTTCGATTAAAACAGCGACTGCAGTGTTTTTTCGTTTTTTTTTTATAGTTGTATTTGCAATTTCTTGGTCTCATTTGATATGTTACAGAAATAGCGATGATTTTGATAGGTTTTAGTAATGGAAATGGCCTGGAACTGAGCTCAGTCACAGAAATGTTAAATTTTTGCCAACGTTCAAGAGTAAACAAATGTCCTCACACGTCTAATACATGCCAGCTGGTGGGTCTAATATACATTCACAAATGTGGTGATATTATTTATACAGTTATTACAATATTGCATAACAGTAAATCTTTTATATTTTGGTTTGAATAAAAATTCATTAAGTGAATAAAGTCAAAATGGAATTCATTTGTAAAGCCAGCAAACATAACTAATGAACAGAGGAAATGTTAGTTTAGTGCCAGGAATGTCTGCATTGTTTATTCTGGACCCTATTTTGAAATTAGAATGTTTTGAACTTTGCATTAAATTGGTCAAATTACCATTTTCCGATCACTTTATTTTGTAGTTGAAACAGTTGACGTGGTGATTTCTTGTGCTCAGTTGATAAAATAGAAGTAATACTAGTGAAATAGCTAAGAATTTGGTTGACTGTAATAATGTAATTGGCCTAAAATGGGAGTCAAAGTCAGCAAAATTGCTGATGCAAAATCAAAATTCACTAGAGAATAATTTCGTCAATTTTTCCATAAAATTTCGTAGTTTTTGTTTTATTACCCTCAAAAAGATTCTCTACCATTTCATAAGAAAAAATAACAAAATTATTTTTTGAAAATTCTTGGACCCAGGTGCACACTTCGAAATTTGGCCTCTTGACCCTGAAAGGGTTAATGCTCCTTACAGTGATTGTTATTGTGTTATTATTATTATCATTATTATTATTATCATTATTAACCCTTTCAGGGTCCAAGGCCCAAATCTGGAGTCACGCACCAGTGTCCAAGAATTTAAAAAAATAAAATTTGTTATTTTTTCTTATGAAATCGTAGAGAATCTTTTTGTGAAGGTAATAAAACAAAAAGTACGAAATTTGGTGGAAAATTGACGAAATTATGCTCTCGCGAATTTTGATGTCAGCGATATTTACGAATCGGCGATTTTTCCGACTTTGACTCCCATTTTAGGCCAATTACATTATTCCAATCAACCAAATTCTTAGCTATTTCACTAGTATTACTTCTATTCTATCGATTGAGCACAAGAAATCGCCAAGTCAACTGTTTCAACTACAAAATAAAGTGATCGGAAATTGTTAATTTGGCCAATTTAACACAAAGTTCAAAATATTCCAATTTCAAAATAGGGTCCAGAATAAACAATGTAGGCATTCCTGGCACTAAACTAACATTTCCTCTGTTCATTAGTTATGTTTTGAGGCTTTACAAATAAATTCCATTTTGATTTTTTATTCACATAATGAATTTTTATTCACACCAAAAAATAGAAGATTTAATGTTATGCAATACTGTAATAATTGTATAAATATCATCACCATATTTGTGAATGTATATTAGACCCACCAGCTGACGTGTATTAGGTGTGTGAGGTCGTTTGTTTACTCTTGAATATCGGCAAAAAATTTAACATTTCCGCTACTTTGAGCTCAGTTTCAAGCCATTTCCAGTGCTAAAACCAATCAAAATCATCTCTATTTCTGTCATATGTCTTCCATTCTATCAAATGAGACCAAGAAATCGCAAATACAACTATAAAAAACATACGAAAAAACACTGCAAAGTTGCTGTTTTAATCGAAAAATCATGATTTCAGTTTTTTTCTCTCATTATACACAGTGTGCTGCAGGATCTGTTTTATGTGGTGCACACATACCACATAGATGTATTCTCTCATATCTAGGCCCAAATGTACCACTCACAGTTTATCAGAGTGAGCTGAGCTCATGGCGTAGATCTACGGTTTGGACACTCACCGTAAAGCCGTAGATCTACGGGACGGACCCTGAAAGGGTTAATTAGTGATTTTAATGTGTACCTGCATGCCAGCATGGTGTGTAAGTTTACTTAGGTACAGGTACACGTATGTATAATTCTTCTTCTTTCAGCACACCGGCTGTATCCCACCGAGGCGGGGTGGCCCAAAAAGAAGAACAAAAGTTTCTCTTTTTAACCCCTTCAGGGTCCAAGGCCCAAATCTGAAGTGGTGCCCCAGTGTCCAAGAATTTAAAAAAAAAAAATTTGTTATTTTTTCTTATGAAATGGTAGAGAATCTTTTTGTGAAGGTAATAAAACAAAAAGTACGAAATTTGATGGAAAATTGACGAAATTATGCTCTCGCGAATTTTGATGTGTCAGCGATATTTACGAATCGGCGATTTTGCCGACTTTGACTACCATTTTAGGCCAATTACATTATTCCAGTCAACCAAATTCTTAGCTATTTCACTAGTATTACTTCTATTCTATCGATTGAGCACAAGAAATCGCCAAGTCAACTGTTTCAACTACAAATTAAAGTGATCGGAAATTGTTAATTTGGCTAATTTAACACAAAGTTCAAAATATTCCAATTTCAAAATAGGGTCCAGAATAAGCAATGTAGGTATTCCTGGAACTAAAGTAACATTTTCTCTGTTCATTAGTTACGTTTTGAGGCTTTACAAATAAATTCCATTTTGATTTTTTATTCACATAATGAATTTATACTCACACCAAAAAATAGAAGATTTACTGTTATGCAATACTGTAATAATTGTATAAATATCATCACCATATTTGTGAATGCATATTAGACCCACCAGCTGGCGTGTATTAGACGTGTGAGGTCGTTTGTTTACTCTTGAATATCGGCAAAAATTTAACATTTCTTCTACTTTGAGCTCAGTTTCAAGCCATTTCCAGTGCTAAAACCAATCAAAATCATCTCTATTTCTGTAATATGTCTTCCATTCTATCAAATGAGACCAAGAAATCGCAAATACAACTATAAAAAACATACGAAAAAACACTGCAAAGTCTCTCTTTTAATCGAAAAATCATGATTTCAGTTTTTTTCTCTCATTATACACAGCGTGCTGCAGGATCTGTTTTATGTGGTGCACACATACCACATAGATGTATTCTGTCATATCTAGGCCCAAATGTACCACTCACAGTTGATCAGAGTGAGCTGAGCTCATGACGTAGATCTACGGTTTGGACCCTGAACATTAAGCCGTAGATCTACGGGACGGACCCTCAAAGGGTTAAATTTAGTAATACAGTGGACCCCCGGTTAACGATTTTAATCCGTGCAAGAGGGGTAATTGTTATGCGAAATAATCGTTATGTGAATGAATTTTCCCCATAAGAAATAATGGAAATAAAATTAATCCGTGCAAGACACCCAAAAGTATGAAAAAATTTTTTTTTTACCACATGAAATGTTAATTTTAATACACACAAACTGAAAAAGGCATGCACACTTACATGACACTTACTTTTATTGAAGATCTGGTGATGATTGATGGGATGGGAGGAGGGGAGAGCATTATCTTCTTACTGTTTAGAAGGGGAATCCCCTTCCATTAGGACTTGAGGTAGCAAGTCCTTTTCTGGGGTTACTTCCCTTCTTCTTTTAATGCCACTAGGGCCAGCTTCAGAGTCACTGGACTTCTTTCGCACAAGATATCTGTCCATAGTGTCCTGTACCTCTCGTTCCTTTATGACTTCCCTAAAGTGTTTCACAACATTGTCAGTGTACAGGTTGCCAACACGGCTTGCAATAGCTGTGTGAGGGTGATTTTCATCCATGAAGGTTTGCACTTCAAGCCACTTTGCACAGATTTCCTTTATCTTTGTAGTAGGCAACTTCTTCAATTTCTCTCTCCCCTCCTCTGAACCAGTTTCCCCAGGTCTGGCCTCTTGCTCTTGAAGTTGATCTATCAGCTCATCAGTGGTTAGTTCTTCATTGTCCTCCTCCACCAACTCTTCCACATCCTCCCCACTAACCTCCAACCCCAAGGACTTTCCCAATGCCACAATGGATTCCTCAACTGGCATAATCATCTCAGGGTTAGCCTCAAACCCTTCAAAATCCCTTTTGTCTACACATTCTGGCCACAGTTTCTTCCAAGCAGAGTTCAAGGTCCTCTTAGTCACTTCCTCCCAAGCCTTACCTATAAGGTTTACACAATTGAGGATATTAAAGTGATCTCTCCAAAACTCTCTTAGAGTCAGTTGAGTTTCTGAGGTCATTACAAAGCACCTTTCAAACAGAGCTTTTGTGTACAGTTTCTTGAAGTTGGAAATAACCTGCTGGTCCATGGGCTGCAGGAGAGGAGTGGTATTAGGAGGCAAAAACTTCACCTTAATGAAGCTCATGTCCCCATAAAGTCGCTCTGCCACGTCTGTAGGATGACCAGGGGCATTGTCTAACACCAGGAGGCACTTAAGTTCTAATTTCTTTTCAGTTAGGTAATCTTTCACATTGGGGGCAAATGCATGGTGTAACCAGTTATAGAAAAATTCCCTAGTGACCCATGCCTTACTGTTTGCCCTCCACAGCACACACAAATTATCCTTGAGGACATTCTTTTGCCTGAACGCTCTGGGAGTTTCAGAGTGATACACTAATAAAGGCTTCACTTTGCAATCACCAGTAGCATTGGCACACATGAGAAGAGTAAGCCTGTCTTTCATAGGCTTATGTCCTGGGAGTGCCTTTTCCTCCTGAGTAATGTAGGTCCTGCTTGGCATTTTCTTCCAGAACAGGCCTGTTTCATCACAATTAAACACTTGTTCAGGTTTCAGTCCTTCAGTTTCTATGTACTCCTTGAATTCCTGCACATATTTTTCAGCCGCTTTGTGGTCCGAACTGGCAGCCTCACCATGCCTTATCACACTATGGATGCCACTACGCTTCTTAAATCTCTCAAACCAACCTTTGCTGGCCTTAAATTCACTCACATCATCACTAGTTGCAGGCATTTTTTTAATTAAATCCTCATGCAACTTCCTAGCCTTTTCACATATGATCGCTTGAGAGACGCTATCTCCTGCTAGCTGTTTTTCATTTATCCACACCAATAAGAGTCTCTCAACATCTTCCATCACTTGCGATCTTTGTTTCGAAAACACAGTTAAACCTTTGGCAAGAACAGCTTCCTTGATTGTCTTTTTGGTGCCCACAATAGTAGCGATGGTTGATTGGGGTTTCTTGTACAACTTGACTAGGTCGGCGATACGCACTCCACTTTCATACTTATCAATGATCTCTTTCTTCATTTCAATGGGAATTCTCACCCTTATTGGTGTAGGGTTGGCACTAGAAGCTTTCTTGGGGCCCATGGTCACTTATTTTCCAGAAACAGCACCGAAAACACTGTAATAATACGAAATATTCCGAGTGTATGCTGGGATGTTACCGCGGAGGCTGGCTGGTAAACAATGGCACGGGCGGCACATGTGAGGCTGGCTGAGGGCGCACATTGGACGCGTCTCGGACGAAAATCGGTGAGCGGGTTTTTAATCGGTATGCGCGGCAAAAATTTTGCGATTAAAGTAAGCGGTATGCGAAATAATCGCTATGTGATGCCATCGTTATGCGGGGGTCCACTGTATATGCGGGAGAAGGGGTTACTAGCCCCTTGCTCCCGGCATTTTGGTCGCCTCTTACAACACGCATGGGTTACGGAGGAAGAATTCTGTTCCACTTCGCCATGGAGATTAGAGGAAATAAACAAGAACTAGAAAGAAAATAGAAGTAAACCCAGCGGGGTATGTATGTATATGCTTGTATATGTATGTGTAGTGTGACCTAAGTGTAAGTAGAAGTAGCAAGACATACCTGAAATCTTGCATGTTTATGAGACACAAAAGACACCAGCAATCCTACCTTCATATAAAACAATTACAGGTTATCGTTTCACACTCACTTGGCAGGACGGTAGTACCTCCCTGGGTGGTTGCTGTCTACCAACCTACTACCTAAGACGTATAATTATCAGTTATAATAATAATGTAGGTACGTAGTCTGCCTGGGCTGCGTACCTACACCTACCTACATAGCTACATGATATTTAATGTGGCCCAGAGCCATATTATTACCATCGACATACCATGTTCACTGAGTTTAATCGTTTCTGACAACGACCTTTAGATGCCATCATAAACAAAGGGTGAAGTAATGAAAAATTCAAGCCGAGAATTGTAAACTAAAGCGTTATGTATTAAGGGGAGTGACAATGTTTTCCCTCCGCCCGGCTACCACACCTCCTTAGTATATAAACATTAAATGTTTGTGTGTTATGTAACGTGTTTCTTATATAATTTTGAAGAAAATATAATAGATGGATTAATGACAATATCTATAACATAAAATAAGACATTTAGTGTACCTAAGAGTGATTATTAGTACAGTGGAACCTCAAAAATTGAACTTAATCCGTTCCAGGAGCTAGTTCTAAATTCGAAAAGTCTGAAATTCGAAGCAATATTTCCCATAAGAAATAATGGAAATACAATTAATCCGTTCCAGAAACCCAAAAATATTCACACAAAAAATACATTTTGTAGAGATTAATTACAGTTTTACATACAAATACTATAGTTTTTAATTATGTATAGTAATACATATTAAATAACATTTTTACTTACCTTTATTGAAGATTGGTGATGACATCTGGAAGATAGGGAGGAGGAGAGAGGGAGTTGGGGTTAGTGTTTGGAAGGAGAATCCCCCTGCATGAGGACTTCAAGTAAAGCCCTCTCTGGGGTTACTTCCCTTCTCTGTCTTTTAATGCCACTAGGACCAGCTTGAGAGTCACTGGACCCCTGTCTCACAAAATAACTGTCCACAGTCCTCTGTTTCTGGTGCCTCTTTAACATTTCCCTAAAATGGGACATGGTTCTGTAACTGAACTTGTTGCAAAGATGGCTTGTTTTAGCTTGCTCAGGGTGGTACTTCTGCACAAACATTTGGACATCATTCCACTTGGCACAAATCTCCTTAATCTTTGAAGAAGGCACCTCATCCACTCCCTCTTCCTCCTTCTCTGAAGAAAGTTCCTCAGCTGTGGTCTGATACTGCTCCAGATGAAGCTCTTGCAGCTCTTCAGTGGTTAGCTCTTCCCTGTGGTCCTCCACCAACTTTTCCACATCCTCGCTACTCACCTCCAACCCCAGGGTGTTCCCCAATGCCACAGTAGTCCACAACAGGCAGAGGGTGAGCTGGGTCAGGGTCAAGGTCAGCCTCAAACCCTTCAAAATCCCTCTCTTGGACACAATCTGGTCACAATTGTCTCCAAGCAGAGTTGAAAGTCCTGGAAGTCACTCCCTCCCAAGCCTTACCTATAAGGCTTATGGAGCTGTAGATGTTGAAGTGATTCCTCCAGAACTCTCTTAGGGTCAACTTAGTGTCTGTGGTCACTTCAAAGCACTTTTCAAACACTGCTTTTGTGTAGAGTTTTTTGAAGTTTGAAATGACCTGCTGGTCCATGGGCTAGAGGAGAGGAGTGGTGTTAGGAGGCAAGAACTTCAGATCGGCATGCAACTTCCTTGCCTTTTTGCAAATAATCGTCTCTGAAACACTATCACCTGCAATCTCTTTATCCTTGATCCACACCAGCAACAACTTCTCATCCTCTTCAAGTATTTGTGGTCTTTTTTTGGTTAGCATATTAACACCTTTCGCAACATCAGCTTCCTTGATTTGTTCTTTCTTTGACAGGATAGAACCGATGGTTGACTTGTTTTTCCCATACATCCTGGCAAGCTCAGCAAGTCTCACACCACTCTCATACTTCTGTATTATTTCCTTCTTCACATCTATGGTGTTTTCTCACTTAATCTACCACAGGGATACCACTAGCAAGTTTCTTTGGGCCCATGGCAGATTATTTCACAATCCCACAAGCACTAAACACAACGAAATAATCATAAAATGCGTGAATGAGAGCGCAGGTTAGTGTTCACTCAAGCATAAACAAAGCTAGACTGCTCACGGCGCCTGCGTGGGGATGCGGACAGAGCGCGCGGCAGACAGGTCCCGTACCCAGCGATCTGAAAATAGGGGCGCGTTCGATAATAGGGACACAGTTTGTCCGAAAAAATGGTCCTATTTTCGAAACGTTTGATATGTGATATGTTTGATTTTTGAGGTTCCACTGTAGTAGTATTACATAATGTTTTCTCTCCACCCGGCAACCACACCTCCATAGCATATAAACAGCACGTTTATGTGCTATGTAACGTGTTTCTTATATAATTTTGAAGAAGATATCATCGATGGATTAATGAAAATGTCTATATTGATGTAAAATTAGACATTTAATGTGCCCAAAAGTGATTATTAGTACATAACAGAGAGATGTGCTCATGGAGAATGTAAACAAACCGGGTGGCCCGCTGACTGTCACCTCATTACAGTTTCTCTCCAGCATGCAGTCGACCGTGTTTCCAATTGGGCCACCACACATGAGTTTAAATTTTCCAGTGCCAAAACTCGCCAAATTACTTTCACTAGATGCTCTGTCATCTCCGATCACCCTTTGTACCTCTATGGCACCCGTATCCCTGAACGTGATACAGACAGGTTTCTAGGCCTCCTCTTTGACCATAGGTTATCCTGGAAACCTCACATTACCTCTCTGAAGACAACTTGTCACAGCCAGCTGAACCTTCTTAAAACCCTTGCTCATCTTTCATGGGGAGCTGATCGTCGAACTGTCCTTCGCCTACATTCCTCCCTCATTTTATCGAAACTTGACTGTGGTGACCAGATGTATTTAGCTGCCTCTCCTGCTACTCTATCTAGCCTCAACCCTATTCATCACTAAGGATTACGTTTATGCCTTGGTGCTTTTCACTCTTCCCCTGTTGAGAGCCTCTATGCAGAAGTGAACGTTCCATCCTTATCTGATCGCCGTGATGCCCATTGCCTTTGCTACTATGTACGCTCTCATGATCTCTGCAATCCTTCCATTTATAGAATGGTCACCGATATTAGTAGACATTATTTATTCGCCGCCCCTGTTTCCTCCGTCCCTTCTCTCTTTGCCTACATTCGCTCTTGTCTTCTCTTCAATTTCCACCTTTCTATGTTCATGTAGCATCTCACTTTTCTCTACCCCCCTGGGAAGTTCCAGCTGTTCGAGTCTGTTCTTTCTCACTCCCTTGCTCGAAAGCCCATCTGTCTACGGTAGCTTCCCGCTCTTTTTCTTGACCACTTCCACTCTCATTCTCATGCCATTGCAGTGTACACAGATGGCTCTAAGTCTTCTGACGGCGTAGGATTCGCAGCAGTGTTTCCGGACAGCGTCGTACGACGGCATTTACTATCTTCGGCTAATATCTTTACTGCTGAATTATATACTGTTCTTGCAGCACTTATCCATATTGCATCTATGCCTGTGTCATCATTTGTGGTTGTCTCGGACTCCCTTAGTGCTTTACAGGCTATACAGAAATTTGATACACCTCACCCCTTAGTCCTCCGTAACCAACTTCGGCTACGCCGCGTCTCTACCAAGCATAGAGATGTTGTTTTTTGTTGGGTCCCTGGTCATGTTGACGTACAGGGCAATGAACAGGCACACACTGCTGCGCTGTCAGCAGTACATGACCTACCAGCTTCATGTAGAGGTATTCCATTTACGGACTATTTTGCTGCAATAGCTACCCACCTTCACACCCGTTGGCAACAACATTGGTCTACTATGCTCAGTAACAAACTTCAATCTATTAAACCGAGTATAGGTTACTGGCCGTCTACTTGTCACCAGTGTCGAGGTTGGGAGACTACTCTCTCCCGTCTTCGCATTGGCCATACTCGTCTTACTCATGGATATCTCATGGAGAGGCGACCTGCTCCTCTGTCTGAGAATTGCCAGGCTCTATTATCAGTCAGCCACATTCTGTTGAACTTCTCACTTTATCAACAAACACTCAGAATTTACCTCCGTCGTCGTCTTCGCTCCGCTGCTTTCTCTTTACCTTCCCTTCTCGCTGATGGACCCACCTTTCATCCGGACTCTCTCATTGACTTTTTGACATCAACTGACTGACTTCACAAACTTTGATGCCTTCTGCCTACCTCAATCTCTTGCTACCCTCTACCCCTGCACTATCCCCTGCCCCACTGTTTTCTGTAACCTACTGATCATCCCTCCCCCCTTCTGCTGCCCGATACCCTCGCTTCCTTCCCTACCCTACCCTGCAGCGCTGTATAGCCCTTGTGGCTTAGTGCTTCTTTTTTATTATTATAATAATAATACCAATTTCAGCTATCCAATACAGTGGTCAGAATTTAGCAATTTTGCCAATTTCACACAACTTTCAAAAGATGCCAATTTCCAAATAGGGTCCAGAATAAACAAGAAAGACATACTGGCACTAAAATAACATTTCCTCCATTCATTAGTCACGTCTCCATGCCCCTCTTACATTCTTTTGCTTTCCATTTCAAATTTTTCTCACAAAAAATAGATTTATTGTTATGCAGACTACTGCATTAGTGTAGAAATTATATAAATAATATCGGCGCACTTGTGAAAGAATGTTAGACTCGCCAGTTGACGTGTATTGGACGCTTTGCATGATTTGTTTACTTTTGAACTTAGATAAAAATTGAACATTTCTGCTACTTTGAGCTCAATTTCAAGGTACTTTTCATTGTAAAACCAGTCAAAATCATCTCAATTTCTGTAATATGTCTTCCATTCTATAAAATGAGACGAAGAAAACTAGAATACAACAATAAATACCATACGAAAATACAGTGCAAAGTCGGTTTTAATTAAAAAACACTCAGTTTTTTTTTTCTCATTACGCACTGTGTGCTGTAGGATTTTTTTTATACTGTGCACACTGACCACATAGACCCATTCTTTCATATGTAGGCCTACCAGCTTTCGCTAGATTTGAAGGCGCTAGAATTTATGAGTACTAGTACGTCAAGGACCCTGGCACATAAGCCGTACTAGTACGGCCGAAACCCTGAAAGTGTTAAGGGAGCTAGTCACTCGTTGCCCTCTACTATCTCTCTATTGCTTGGGTAGCGTTTATTCTGTTAGTGGGTTGGATTTGTGAAGGACCTGCCTAGTATGGGAAATCAGGCATATTGCAGTGTTCCTTTTTTCTTATGTTCATATGTTCTTTTAACCATACTAGTCAGACTGTTCCACTCATCAACCTAAGAACTTAAGAAAGGAGGAACACTGCCGTAGTTCTGTTGGCCTATGTTACGTTATTGTCCCTTATTAATTTGATAGTAAGGTTCTCACTATATGTTCTAGTGTGGGGGTAGCTTTTTACTTAATGGCCTTATCTGTCTAGGGTAATACTTACATCATGACTAATCATCCTCAGTGTCTCTGATATCCTTTCACCAGCCCTCTTCACAGGTTATTTGAACCATTACTATAAAAATATAACTGTATTCTAAATAGATATGTACAGAATATACAATTACAGCACTCACATTTTCAAAACATAAGCCTGCACACCCCTTAGCTGCTCTCCTAGGAAGTCCTCATGGTGCATCTCAACAATGCTCTTCTCTCTTCTTGACTAAACTCTGGGCTAACCAGTGTTTTGACACACTTTAGTCACCCTGGGTATGATGGCCACAACTTAAGTAATAAAAACTCACCCCTGGAGCACACACAATCCCCCCCCCAAAAAAAAAAAAAAAAAAAAAAAATAGAAGTACCCAGAGGTCCTCCCAGTTTGAAGTCAACAAAAAAGTGAGAGAGGGAGGGGCCTAGCTCAGCTCCTCCCACACCCACCAAAAAACAAAAGACTTGCCAAGCACAATTCTCCAGTTACCACAATTCTACCACACCTTAATTTTACTTTTACAAAAAGAAATACAACTTTATAAACTACTTAAATTGTGTGTGTGTGTATAGTATAACCTATTATATTGAGAAAAACAGGCTTGACTCAGCTGCCTTAAGGCATAAGAGTGATCTTCCCTTAGGACATTTAGAGCTGAGTCCCCATCAATTCAATATAATTAGATATTCCAGAGTAACTGTTGCAGATACATAAATACATGTTGGGTCCTATAGCCCCATAACACCGCCACCTCCAGACGAAGTCTCACAAAAGCTAGCCGTGTCCCTCAGGATACGGCTAGTAATAATAAAAAAAATTGCTTTAGTCTGCCTCTTCAAGGGGGGCTCCTTGGCGTGGTGAAGAGGCTCTTGGTCTGAGGAATTAGCCCTGTCAGTCTTCTTCCTCAGACCGAACCTAATTACCCCCCATTCTCCCCTCCCCTATCCCATCCTCCCCATCCTCTCCTTTTTCCATTCCTCCTCCTCCTCCCCACCCCTCCCTTTTGCCCTTCCTCTTTTTGGCCTTCGGGATTTCTCCCACAGGCGCGCTAGTTCCTAGGTAGGGGAAAGGACACCGGGGTCCATCCCATTCCGTTGAGGTTCTTGGCGGTGGCGTAGTTTGCCGTGGAATCTGGATTGCCTAGGGATGTCCCGATCCCTCTCCGGTATCCCGGAGTAGCTTTGTGTGTCTTTTGGGCGACGGGTGTATCTCTGGAAGCCACCTTTCGGATTCCTGGGGTGGTGGCCGAAGGAGGTATGCTTTGTGGCGGATATCCGGCCGCCCTCTCTTTTGTCCACCGAGGTAGCTCGGCAGATGTGAGGTTGCTATCCCGGATTGCTGGTTTACTGGCATGAAGGGTAGGGTATGGCACGGGTTCCATGCTGCATCTGCGCTACTAGCGGTGTTGAGGTCCTCTTGGGCGCGGAGGGAGATTTCCGACCCTTTCATTCCTCCTGGGAACTATTCCTCCCCGCTCCCCCCTTTTTTTATTCTTTTTTTTTATTTTTATTTTCTTTTCTTCTTTCTTTTTTTTTCTTAAAAACAAAAAGCAAAGGAGTAACCTAACCATGGCAGCCCTAGTCCATGAAACCACTACCCCCGGGCCCCTTCTTGATACCGCACCCCATTCTGACCCTGCCTTGTGTTTAGACCACTCTTCGGACACTCCTGATGCCCCTGTACCTCTTGCTGGTGCTGTTTCCTCACCCGCTTCAGGTACCGGGGCTTCGACTGACTCCTTCGATTTGTCTGAACTCCGCTCTCCTTTGACTATGCTTCCGGCTTCTCCCTCTACGGTACGGCAATTTTTGAATCGCCCGCCCATTTCATGCCGGACCAACTCCGGTCCTACTCCTAAACGCCAACGTCAATCTCCTGATGATGCTCCTTCGTTACCTTCCCATTCTACTCGGAAAAGACCGACACGTCAAGCACTAGCTCTCCACGCTCAGTTTCGGACCACACAATGGACTAAATTCTTTACTTTAAGACCAACTTCTTCTTCTGCCTACCTTTCTGACCATAGTATTGGCAAAGCGCTCCTGCGTCATGTTGGCAGAGATATTTCATTTCATGCTCTCAAGAGCGGTACGCGCATCGTCACTGTCCAGAATGCTACCCAAGCTCATGATCTTTCTCTATTTTCGAATATCGTTACTACTCCTATCACTATTGAAAAACATCTTTCTCTCAATTCTTGTAGTGGTACTGTCATTCTGCCCCATACCATAGTCCAACAGAATTTCCAGTCATGTGGCAATGACATTTTTGAACAGCTGGAACTCCAGGATCTCCCAATCCTCAAAGTAGACACTTATGTCCTTCCTGCCCGGGGGCGGAGACGTTACCCTTGCAATGTGGCTTGTTTAACTTTTGACAGCCGAGAACTCCCGTCCTCTGTATATGTCGCGGGACATCGGTTACAAGTTCGAAAGGTGATACCTACACCGCAACAATGTAGAAATTGCTGGCGTTTTGGTCACCCAGCGAAATATTGCAGATCTATGGCCGAATGCCCAGTCTGTGGTGCCGACGACCATTCTAATACATCTTGCAGTCAACCTCCATCTTGCCTTAATTGTAATGAAGCTCACCCTTCATACTCCCGCCGTTGCCAGGTCTACTTAAATGAACGTGAAATTCGTTGCCTCAAAGAGGCGGAAGGTCTCCCTTATGCTATGGCAGTTACTCATCTCCGCCTCCAAGGGAGACTACCCCGTGTTTCTTATTCTCGTGTTTCCAAACGTCCCCTCACTTCTGGGGTCCCATCTTCTGCAGCCTCCTCTGTTGTTACCCCTCCCATAGCCACTACGGCATCTAATCCTTTTGCTGTCCTTGGCTCTGACGTCCCGACTACAACTCAGTCTGTTCTCACATCTTCGCGTCCTTCCTCACAAGCCCCAGTATCGACAAGACCTCGTACGACACCTAATACCAATCGCCCCTCTACTCAGAAGTCCAAAAAATCCACATTGCTCAAATCTTCTTTGCCCCTTCCTTCCCTTCTTCCACCTCCACACTTTACCTTTCCAGTCTCTGTACCTAGTTCTTCCCCTCTCTCTAGCTCTATTACAAGTGTGGAGATTCACCCTCCTCCTCGTACTATGCCTTCCACCCCCGTCCCCTCCCAAGTTTCTCCCTCTTCTGCCACCTTCCAGGTTTCTGCCTCTTCTGTCCCCCCCCACACTTCATCTCCAGTCCCTTACACTTTTCCCTCCCCCTCTACTTTGGTACAGTCCATTACTGTCCCAATCTTTACTCACCCTCCTCCTCCTATCTCCAATATGGTCTCCCATACATCTTTGAATTCAGAAACCCTTGAAGCCATTTCAGAATATATTGCAGAGACTAACCCTTCAATGGACACTGATTCACTTCCTGTTCCTTCTCTTCCCTCTCCTCCATCTTCACAACCCCATTTTTCGCAACGCTCCATTCCTTCGCTACTTGAACATCTTCCAATGCCACCACACGTTGACTTTTCTAACCCCTCTAGTCCGTAGGTGCCTTTACCTACAGATTCCTGATATTTTCTTCATCGCCAATAATGGCCTATTTACAGCGGAATATCCACGGCCTCGGGTAATCGGGGTGAGCTTCAGATGTTGCTTTCCAGGTTTTCCCCTGTTGGTGCTTGCTTACAAGAACCAAAATTACACTCGGCTGTTTTCCAACCTATCTCAGGCTATAATTTATTGTATTCTTCGGATCCTTTCTCAGATGGGACCTTTAATGAAAGTGCCCTTCTTCTACGCAATGATATTCCGTACTGTCAACTATTTGTCCATACCTCGCTGCATTACACTGCAGCCCGTATCCACTTGAATAAGTGGTTTACAATATGTTCTTTATATCTCTCTCCTTCTCAAGCATTTTCTATCCCAGACTTTGCCTTTCTTGTTTCATCCTTACCACCACCACTTCTGTTACTTGGTGATTTTAGTGCCCACCATTTCCTCTGGGGGGGGGTCTCATTGTGACTCACGTGGCATTCAGTTGGAGGCTTTCCTCGCCTCTCACCCCCTCCATGTTTTAAATACGGGTACTCCCACCCATTTTGATCCTCGTACTCATACTCTCTCTTGCATCGATCTATCAGTCTGCTCTTCCTCCACTGCACTAGACTTCACCTGGTCTGTTCTACCAGACTTACATGACAGCGATCATTTTCCGATCATTCTTACTTCTCCTTCCTATTCACCACCTTTCCGTAGCCCTCGCTGGCAATTTGATCGGGCAAATTGGGATCTTTACTCACACCTCACTGCTTTTAGTGAGGTTCCTTCTTCATCCTCCATTGATGAGCTCCTACACATCTTCTCGACATCAGTTTATACCGCAGCTTCTCATTCTATACCCCAAACCTCAGGCAGGCATTCTTAGAAGTGCGTGCCTTGGTGGTCTCCTGCTTGTGCTCGTGCAGTACGTTTGAAACGTGCTGCATGGGGCAGGTACCGGTACAATAGAACCGCTGAGAGACTTGTTGATTTTAAGCAGAAGCGTGCGATCGCTCGCCGTGTCATCCGTGAAGCTAAACGCACTTGTTGGCGAGACTGTTTCCACCATCACCTCTGCTGCTTCTATGAGTGCAGTCTGGAAAAAAGTGAGGAAATTGAGTGGTAAATACTCTCCTGACCCGGCTCCTGTTCTACGGGTCACTGGTGTTGATGTAGCAAACCCTCTCGACGTTGCCATTGAACTTGGCACACATCTGGTCTGTATTTCCCGAGGGCTCCATCTATGCCCCTCGTTTCTTTCCTCAAAGTCTGCCAGAGAGTTAGTACCCTTGGACTTTTCTTCTCTCAGAGAAGAACAGTATAATGTGCCTTTTACACTTCAAGAACTGGAGGCAATGCTCTCAGCTTGCCGATCATCGGCAGCTGGGCCTGACGACATTCATATTCGTATGTTACAACATTTACATCGGTCCGCCCTTGTAGTCCTCTTACACCTCTTCAATCTTATTTGGGCACAAGGAGTTCTTCCCCAGCTGTGGAAATCTGCCATTGTTCTCCCTTTCCGCAAACCGGGTACTACAGGACATGATGCCTCCCACTATCGCCCCATCACTCTTACTAGTGCAGTTTGCAAAGTGATGGAACGCCTCGTAAATCGACGTTTAATGTGGTATTTAGAGACTCACAACAGTCTCTCCGTTAGTCAATATGGCTTTCGTAAGGGTCGTTCTACCATAGACCCCTTACTACGCTTGGATACGTATGTTCGTAATGCCTTTGCGAATAATCACTCAGTTATTGCCATATTTTTTGACCTTGAGAAGGCATATGACACAACTTGGAGGTATAATATTTTGGCCCAGGCCCATTCCTTAGGCCTCCGAGGCAATCTACCATCCTTCCTTAAGAACTTTTTAACTGACAGACATTTCCGTGTTCGAGTCAATAATGTTCTTTCCCCGGACTTCGTCCAAGCTGAAAGTGTCCCTCAGGGATGTGTTCTTAGCACAACACTTTTTCTCCTTGCTATAAATGATTTGGCGTCTGTTCTTCCACCCAATATTTGGTCATCACTCTATGTTGATGACTTCGCTATTGCTTGTGCAGGCGCTGACTGTCACCTTATTGCAGTTTCTCTCCAGCATGCGGTCGACCGTGTTTCCACTTGGGCCACCACACATGGGTTTAAATTTTCAAGTACCAAAACTCACCAAATTACTTTCAGTAGACGCTCTGTTATCTCCAATCATCCTTTGTATCTCTATGGCTCCCGTATCCCCGAATGTGATACAGTCAGGTTTCTAGGCCTTCTCTTTGACCGTCGGTTATCCTGGAAACCTCACATTACCTCTCTGAAGGCAACTTGTCACAGCCGGCTAAACCTTCTTAAAACCCTTGCTCATCTTTCCTGGGGAGCTGATCGTCGAACTCTGCTTCGCCTACATTCAGCCCTCGTTTTATCGAAACTCGATTATGGTGACCAGATTTATTCCGCGGCCTCTCCTGCTACTCTCTCTAGCCTTAACTCTATCCATCACCAAGGCTTACGTTTGTGCCTTGGTGCTTTTCGCTCTTCCCCTGTTGAGAGCCTCTATACAGAAGCAAATGTTCCATCCTTGTCTGATCGCCGTGATGCCCATTGCCTTCGCTACTATGTACGCTCTCACGATCTACACAATCCTTCCATTTATAGAATGGTCACCGATATTAGTAGACATTCTTTATTCGTTCGCCGCCCCTGTTTGCTCCGTCCCTTTTCTCTTCGCCTACATTCACTCGTCTTCCCTTCAGTTACCACCTTTATATGTTCATGTAGCATCTCACTTTTTCCCTACCCCCCTGGGAAGTTTCAGCTGTTCGGGTCTGTTCTTTCTCACTCCCTTGCTCGAAAGCTCAACTGCCTACGGTGGCTTCCCGCTCTCTTTTTCTTGATCACTTCCACTCCCATTCTCGTGCCACCGCTGTGTACACAGATGGCTCTAAGTCTTCAGACGGCGTCGGATTCGCAGCAGTGTTTCCGGACAGCGTCGTACGGGGTCATTTACTATCTTCAGCTAGCATTTTTACTGCTGAACTGTATGCCATTCTTGCAGCACTTATTCGTATCGCATCTATGCCTGTGTCATCATTTGTAGTAGTCTCAGACTCCCTTAGTGCTCTACAGGCTATACGAAAATTTGATACATCTCATCCCCTAGTTCTCCGTATCCAACTTTGGCTACGCCGTATCTCTACCAAACATAAAGATATTGTTTTTTGTTGGGTCCCTGGTCATGTCGACGTACAGGGCAATGAACAGGCAGACACTGCTGCGCGGTCAGCAGTACATGACCTACCAATTTCCTATCGAGGTGTTCCATTTCTGGACTATTTTGCTGCAATAGCTACCCACCTTCGCACCCGTTGGCAACAACGTTGGTCAACTCTGCTCGGTAACAAACTTCATTCTATTAAACCGAGCATAGGTTACTGGCCGTCTTCTTGTCATCAGTGCCGAGGTTGGGAGACCACTCTCTCCCGCCTTCGCATTGGCCACACTCGTCTTACTCATGAGTATCTCATGGAGAGGCACCCTGTTCCTCTCTGTGAGCAGTGTCAAGTTCCAGTATCGATTAGCCACATTCTGTTAGACTGCCCTCTCTATCAACGAGCACGCAGAATTTACCTCCAACGTCGTCTTCGTTCTACTACTCTCTCTTTACCTTCCCTTCTTGCTGATGGACCCTCCTTTAATCCTGACTCTCTCATTGACTTCTTGACAACGACTGATTTACTCCACAAACTCTGATGATACTTTTCGCACTCCCCTCAGCCCTTTCTAGTTCAGTCTCTTGCTGCCCTTTACCCTTTCACCGTCCACTGCCCCGCTGTTATCCGTAACCTATTACTCATCCATCTCCCTTTTGCCACCTGATGCCCTCGCTTCCTTCCTGCCCTGCAGTGCTGTATAGTCCTTGTGGCTTAGCGCTTCTTTTTGATTATAATAATAATAGTAATGCTTTAGTCTGAAGGTGGTTAGCAGGAATACTAGAAATGTTACATATTTCCCAGCACCATACGACTCTTCACATTACTGTTATTTACAACAAGGTGACGTACTACATGACAATCTTCAAATATTTGTGGCTCCACTGAACCTTCCTAGATTACACATGCCCTTCCACCCCATACCATATAAAACCCTGAAAGGAACAATACTGGAACAGATTGCAGAGGTTTGTTAGAAAAGCATTTTAACCATACCCACATACTCAAGGGTGTAACTATTTACAATTTTAGTGGCTTTTAAAACAATACACATTACAATGCAAGAATTGCACACAATGCCCACTGCTAAAGCCTGCACTAACAGGCCTGTGCCTCTGCTGCGGTAATCCAGCAAGCAACTGGTACTCCAGGGTGGCATCTTCCTGATCAGGAGACGAGAGTAGAGCCAAACCCAGAGCAGTCAGGTGTACACCAGGCAGGAAACTTCATATAACATGTCAAGGTGTCTCTCACTTGGTGGTCAAACCAAACAGTGAGACTTCCAGTCAACACTCACGATCCTTAACATGGTCAGGCACTCAAGCCGATCTTCCGAGGTCCCATTCCACACAGATCCTCCGACCTTAAGAAGTGGAGGCTGACACAGAACATGGAGGGGTCCAAGGAGCCACAAAGGCAACTTGTCGGGCCTTTTCATACATAGAGCACACGAAGACAAAATAGCACATACCTTCCTGACCATCTCATGTTATCGAAGGTTGTCAACCTCTGCCTCAAGTCACAAATACAGTGGACCCCCGCATAACGATTACCTCCGAATGCGACCAATTATGTAAGTGTATTTATGTAAGTGTGTTGGTACGTGTATGTTTGGGGGTCTGAAATGGACTAATCTACTTCACAATATTTCTTATGGGAACAAATTCGGTCAGTACTGGCACCTGAACATACTTCTGGAGTGAAAAAATATTGTTAACCGGGGGTCCACTGTACGTACATATACACTGACCCTCGTCACACTTTTGGCTCCGACTCGTCTCCTTCACAGTCGGATGGCTGGTAGGGAGTCCTCAGGCTCGCTGAGAGTTCACCACTGCAAAAACAAGGTCAACACATGACAAACACTTTGTACAAAGTATACACCATATATCTACATGAAACATCTTGAGAGAGCATCGGCAACCACATTCTCTGAGCCATTTATATATTTAACTTCCAAATTAAAAGGCTGTAGGAACAAAGCCCATTTTAAGAGTCTGATTTTAGTCACCATACACAGGAACAGGATGAAGAGATCCTGACACACATACAAATGCTGAATAGCCAGCCCCAAAATGAAAAATTTCTTTCCTGTGGTAAAATGTTGACATTTAAACCTAGAAGGTTGTTCATTGATAGTAACAATTCTGCAACCTCTCGCAGTACAACAACAAACACCAAAGACATCTCTTTGCACCCAGGTTGGGTGCATCAAGTTTACACAAATACCATCACATTCCATCTCGCACATGAATTTTAAGTGCACAAGTAACACAGTTTGCATTACACATGAAAATGGTACTGGCACACAGGCATTGGAAATCACCTCTTCATGCCACATGTTTTAGTTTATTTAAAATGTTTGCATCTCTTAGTGCATCAGTATCAATCTTTCTAAACCTGTAAACCTTAGTTAACCCGTAAACGGTCCAAGCAGATCTACGTTCACATGTGTAGTGCTACAAAAGTAGATGTACGTTTTTTATTTACATATTTTCAAATGTAAAAAAAAAAAAAAATCTTCCTTTTTTTACATACTTTCAAATGTTGAAAAAACGTATATATACGTTTGGACCGTTTACGGGTTAAATGTACCCTGTGCTTATGCCCAGGGTGCCATCTAATTTGGGAACCATGAAGCATGGGAATGCCCACTGACTCTAGCTAAGCACTACAAACTGGTGTTGGAAGAATTTCACTTCTTCCTCCATTATCCAATTTTTCATACAGATTTTTCCCACACAAAAATTGTTGAATTGGCTCAGCTTCCTTATTAATTTCTTCATGGAGTTTCAACTTTTCCCCATTACTGACATCCCAAACTTTTATAAAGTTCCAAGGTGGCTGAGCCAACTCTCCAACATTTTTCTCATTAAAACCAAGCATGCATTTCCCAAAATCTTTTGCACACATGTTATTTCTTAAATACACTTTTGATATTTCATACAGATAATTGTTTTGCAGCCCTTTACATTCTATTAAAACACTGGTCTCTCTGAATTTTTGACATAACTTCAAACCCTTTAACCGGTTACTGAGTACACTATACTCATTTTTTTCCTGCTCAGGTGTGTGGGTTTTATATCTAACCCATGGGAACTTCCCCCACAACATGTTTAGCTCAGAGCAACTTGCCATAGAGATTTTCACATGAATTGGCTCCAATATCAGCACTTCCTCTCCAGCCTCCAGAGCATTATGGTCCACATAATGGTCCCACATCATCATCCTGGTCTGGTTGATGGGCACGTTTACAGGTACCATCCACCTCATACGAGCCAAACAGTGTCTGAGACTGAGAAAAAGCTCCAAGGGGAAAGCATCACCATCCTCCCCAAGCCAATAGCTCAGAGATCCCAGAGTGCTTCCCCACTCAGCAAATACAAAGAAAGAGATCCTCTCATCCCAGTTGTTAGTATTGTCTATACCATAGGCTTGCATCATTGTCTTGAGGGTTTGATGTAATTTCTCTATTTCCCCTTGAGATGGAGGGTGATAGGCAGTTGAAAACTGAGGCTCTACTTTTAATCCCTTTAAAACATTTCTAAAAGACTTTGAGGTTAAGTTAGGCCCTTGGTCTTTTTGCACCTCTTGAGGAAAACCAACATGAAAAAAGAACTTCATCAAAATCCTTAGGATTACATGAGCCGTTACCTTATGTAGAGGGATTGCTTCTGGATACCTGGTAGTGGAGCAAATTACCGTTAGTAAATGTTTGCCATTCTGGCCCTTGGGAGTGGGCCAACAACATCCACTACCAGCTTGCTGAAGGGTTCACCTGGTGCTGAAATAGGCTGAAGGGGAACAGGTTTAATGCTTTGATTAGGTTTCCCTATAATTCGGCAGACATGACAGGTCTTTATATAATCTCTTACCGTCTCCCACAGCCGAGGCCAGAAGAAGTGCCTGGAAACCCTGGATACTGTTTTAGCAATACCTAGGTGTCCACGTAGAGGTGTGTCATGCGCTAAGCTAAGAACATGGTTTCTATAAGGCTCAGGCACCATGACCTGGTGACAAAAACTTAGCTCTCCTCCTACTGATACTGCAACCGAAGGCACCTTCATCAGTATACCTTTCCTGAAATAGAAGCATTTACTTAAATGTAAAGATTCCTCCTCGGTCACAGCTGAGGCTCTGATCGACTTAAGAGTGTCATCACACCCCTGTGCAGCAATTAATTTCATCATAGTAGGCCCAATCTCCCTCACACTACTTCTCTGACTAGGGTTGTGGTATCCTTTTCTTCAGTTGACTGCAATTCAACATCAGAAAATAGTTTCCAACCCTAAGTCCTCACCATCCTCATGAGAAATATAAGGATTACTCATGGTAGCCTGATCACGAGACATACTTCTTGTGATGGCACCAACAGGGAAAAGGTCTGGCAGGGTCTCCCTAGCCGCCTTCTCCCAAACTTTGGGGTCTGGTTCCCCCCATACTAGTGGTTCCTCACTGTCTAACAGACCCATAACGTTGTTCCCCAATAAGAGGTTAACCCCTTCAAAGGGAATTTCATCTGAAATACCTTCAGGGAGATAGCCAACTTGGTATGCAGATTCTACCCATAATTTGTGTACAGGTGTTCTTATGGGTGAACCTGTAATACCCTTCAATAATATATCTACTCCAGTATAGGTATCCTTAGACACTGGCAGCACTCCAGCACATAGCAAGGAGTAGGTGCTACATCCATCTCTCAAGGACAGTATGTTCTCAATCCTACCCACATCCTTATTCAAGGCAACTGTGGACTTGCTAGAAAATACCTGCATCCTGGGGTCTAGATCCAAAGGTTCCTCCTCACCTTGCCTTGAAGACCTAATGCAGGCAACTGGATGTATCTCTGCAGTTAGGATCCCCTGGGATGGTTCCTCCCTTTCCTGATCTCGCTGTCTTGGCCTGCAAAACTTTTGTGTATGTCCAGTTTTGTTACAGAAGTAACAGGTAAAACTCTTAGTTATATTTTTACCATTTGGTGTAGGACTGGTACTGTTTACTCGAGGACCTGAAACATTATCTGATGGTCTAGGTAAACTTTGAGCTCCAGCTGACTTACCTTTTCCTTCTATTTTAGAGGGCACCTCAGCCTTCATTTGTCCCTGAAAATTCTTGTCCCATTTACCTTTATGACCAAAGGACTTGGAATAAGGCTTAGAACGAGTGAGGAAATTTTCAGAAGCAGCATGACTGTTTTTACTTACCAGCTCCCTGCGAGCCAAGAATCTGTCACCCAAATCCATTGCTTCTGAAAGATTATCTGGGTTTTTGTCCTCCAGATATTCTCTGAGGTCAACAGGGATTGTATTGCACAATTCCTCATGAACCATCAGATCTACTAATTTGTTATAACTCCTTTAGTACAAACCCATTTCTTAAAAAGGAACAGTTTCTCATTCCCAAACTCGGTTAAGGTCTGCCCATCCCGAAATTTTTGATTTCTGAACTTTTGTCTATATTTCTCAGGTATCATTTGGTAGGCAAGCAATACTTCCTCTTTAATTTTATCATAATCAGAAAAAATTTTCCCCTCCAGAGTCTCTACTCTCTCTAATCCTTTACCCACAAGTTGTGTGCGAACTAGGGTAGCCCACTTCTGTTTGGGCCATCCTTGCTCCAAAGCAGTCTTCTCAAAAAAAGAAAAATATCTATCTGGGTCACTCTCTGTAAACTTAGGGACAAAATTTGCAGCTTTAGTTATGTTAAAGTACTGCTCAGGCTCTTGTTCTGAACCTCCTAACCTTTGACGCTCTTCCTCCTTAGCTTTCATTAATTTCATTTCAGCCTCTAGCACCGCTAGCCTAAGTCTCATCCTCAATATTTTCGTATCACCTGGAGTAGGTGATCCCTCATCTTCACTGTTACCAGGCATGTTTACTGATGAATTATTACCTTCCTCCCTGAAGCCTAAAAAGTTTAAAGACTCTTCTTCTGACATAGTTTTTATCTTTAAACACTTGCTTCCCTCTTACAGTATCAGTGGACAAAGTTTTCCCACAGGTACATAAAATAACACAAATTGAATGTAAACTATGCACATAGCACTTACCATAACCAGAACAAAGATGTGTTACTTAACCTTTCTCCCACCTTAGGAGAAAAACAACCTGTAAACTAATATGAAAACAACACTTCCACTGACACCACCTTGGTAAATCTTCCTCTACCAGAAACATGCAACTGTTATTACCCCATACCAGTACACATAGTTCAAAGAATGTTTCGAGTTATTTTAGCAGTCAAATAACTCTCCCGGTCAAGCTCTCATGTTACGTTATTGTCCCTTGTTACTTTGATAGTAAGGTTCTCACTATATTTTCTAGTGTGGGGGTAGCTTTTTACTTAATGGACTTATCTATCTAGGGTAATACTTACATCATGGCTGATCATCCTCAGTGTCTCTGATATCCTTTCACCAGCCCTCTTCACAGGTTATTTAAACCACTACTACAAAAATATAACTGTATTCTAAATAGATATGTACAGAATATTCAATTACAGCACTCATATTCAAAACATAAGCCTGCACACCCCTTAGCTGCTCTCCTAGGAAAGTCCTCATGGTGCATCTCAACAATGCTCTTCTCTCTTCTTGACTAAACTCTGGGCTAACCAGTGTTTTGACACACTTGAGTCACCCTGGGTATGATGGCCACAACTTAAGCTATAAAAACTCACCCCTGGAGCACAAATAATGCCCCCCAAAAAAATAGGAGGAGGAGGAGGAGGAGGACCCAGAGGTCCTCCTAGTTTGAAGTCAGCAAAAAAGTGAGAGAGAGGGAGGGGCCTAGCTCAGCTCCTCCCACACCCACCAAAAAAAGACTTGCCAAGCACAATTCTCCAGTTACCACAATTCTACCACACCTTAATTTTACTTTTACAAAAAGAAATACAACTTTATAAACTACTTACTTAAATTGTGTGTGTGTGTGTGTATAGTATAACCTATTATATTGAGAAAAACAGGCTTGACTCAGCTGCCTTACAGCCATAAGAGTGATCTTCCCTTATGACATTTAGAGCTGAGTCCCCATCAGTTCAATATAATTAGGTATTCCAGAGTAACTGTTACAGATACATAAATACATGTTGGGTCGTATAGCCCCATAACAGCCTATACTTGGCAGGTCCTTCACAAATCCAACCCACTAACAGAATACACTACAAGCTTTGATAATTTTATTTACTCGCATGCAGGTCCCACTCAAATCCAACTCCTCACTTATGTATTTATTCAACCTAAATTTGAAACTTCCCAATGTTTTAGCATAGATAGGACCTTGGGTAAAGGGATGGGGATTGTTGTGGCAGGCTTCCTTGTAAAGAACATTGTGATGGGGGAACTGAGACCGTTTCTTCATATTTACAGAGTTTTGTAGGGAATTATGCCTCTATGAATGTGGTTCATCAACTTCAAAGTCCTCAACATAAATATGATTTGGCAGTTGGGAATTCACGAATGTGTAAAGCCAGCGAAAGTTGAAAATGCGAATGTCGAGGGAGACCTGTATGAACATATATGAACAAAGATCATCTGCTGCTAGCAGGAGATTTCAACATAAATCTACTACATGATCAGGACCCACAAGTAACGAATTCACTAAGACTATGAACAACTGCTTGTTGCCACCAACAATATCTAAACCTACAAGAATCTCCAAGATTAGTATCTCTTTAACCCCTTCAGGGTCCAAGGCCCAAATCTGAAGTGGTGCCCCAGTGTCCAAGAATTTAAAAAAAAAAAAAAAATTATTTTTTCTTAGGAAATGGTAGAGAATCTTTTTGTGAGGGTAATAAAACAAAAAGTACGAAATTTGATGGAAAATTGATGAAATTATGCTCTCGCGAATTTTGATGTGTCGGCGATATTTACGAATCTGTGATTTTGCCGAATTTGACTCCCATTTTAGGCCAACTACATTATTTCAGTCAACCAAATTCTTAGCTATTTCACTAGTATTACTTCTATTCTATCGACTGAGCACAAGAAATCGCCAAGTCAATTGTTTCAACTACAAATTAAAGTGATGTGAAATTGTTAATTTGGTCAATTTAACACAAAGTTCAAAATATTCCAATTTCAAAATAGGGTCCAGAATAAACAGTGTAGGTATTCCTGGAACTAAACTAACATTTCATCTGTTCATTAGTTACGTTTTGAGGCTTTACAAATAAATTCCATTTTGATTTTTTATTCACATAATGAATTTTTATTCACACCAAAAAATAGAAGTTACTGTTATGCAATACTGTAATAATTGTATAAATATCATCACCATATTTGTGAATGCATATTAGACCCACCAGCTGGCGTGTATTAGACGTGTGAGGTCGTTTGTTTACTCTTGAATATCGACAAAAATTTAACATTTCTTCTACTTTGAGCTCAGTTTCAAGCCATTTCCAGTGCTAAAACCAATCAAAGTCATCTCTATTTCTGTAATATGTCTTCAATTCTATAAAATGAGACAAAGAAATCGCAAATAGAACTATAAAAAACATACGAAAAAACACTGCAAAGTTGCTCTTTTAATCGAAAAATCATGATTTCAGTTTTTTTCTCTCATTATACACAGCGTGCTGCAGGATCTGTTTTATGTGGTGCACACATACCACATAGATGTATTCTGTCATATCTAGGCCCAAATGTACCACTCACAGTTGATCAGAGTGAGCTGAGCTCATGACGTTACAAAAAATGCGATTCTAAAAGCTTAGAGATCTCCAGTGAATACTAGAAAGGACTGCCCTTCTAGCATCCAGCCTGTTACTGGTTTTTCGTAACAAGTAGTCAGTATCCTTGTCCAATTATCCATAAGAATTCAGTATTATTCAATAGTGCTTCAGGATTACAACTGGTAGGCTACTAACTAGAGAAATTAAAATTTAATAAATTTATTAAGTCTAGAGGTATATCAAATTAAATTAAATTAATCACAGTAATCAAAATAATATCACATCTCTCGAGTTCAATATTATTGTGCTAAAAGCACATATCACATTTATAATTCTTAAGTACCGTCTGGTACATTAACATTTAATAAGATATTACAAATATGTACAAGTTTGTGTATGCGTGTAAGTGCTCTAAGTAGTTCGCTATGTCTCACGACTCGACTAGACTTAAACAAGTGACTGACAAAATCCTCTAATAAACTAACTTCTTGACCAACTGGCAACCAGAACAGTCTGCTTGAACAATAAAGAATGCTAAAGCCCAATAGCAATGCAACAAGCAACTGCGACACAGAATCAGGAACAAGGAGATAATATAACGACACTAAGTAGGGACCATCTGCAGATCCTCCACAAAAGTTACGAAACTCCCATAATACTGAATCTAAGTTCAGCATAAGAAAATCCCCGACTGTGATAATACACAGAAACCAGTACAAGTTATGTGAGAAGCTAAAGCTCAGGACCTGAGATGTTTCAAGTGTCTATGCGACACACAACCTCAATACAACGTCGAAAATCACTAAGTCTATACAATGTTCTGTGAACAGAGTTCTACAGAACTAACAAGAATAATGAGACAGACAATCTGTCCAACCACCAAGCGAGTCTAGAGCAGACTGAATACTTCAAGCGAGGTGAGGACACCCCCCCCCCCTCGATCACGTGATAGCTCCGTGGACAGCAGTCGCTCAGCAAGAAGCCGGCAATATAACTAGCAAACAGCGATAATTACAGTAGTTAGACAATCAAGACTTGAACTGAGCACATAATATGTTACATCCTACCTCAAAAAATTTAGTTAAGTCAAATAATAATATAAAGCAATATATTTACGATTTAGCTATTATCACAAATATAAGCAATATAAAATTAAATGAAAAAGTAATAATTATATATATACATAATAATCATTGCAACCATTCAGGGGTTGCAACACCCCCCCCCCCCAACACGACAGACGGTCGCACTAGGAGTTGCATTAATGTCTTTCACATTATTACTGATTACTCAGGTTACATTACTAACAATATAATATATATATTAATCAGTCTCTCTCTTGTGCCAAGCACTTCTATCATTTCACAGCGTCTGTTACTAGGATATGCCCCTAGTACTAGGGCAGTACACAGTATCATATCTCTGCATACTCGTGGTTATGTACATCAGTGTAGAGACAGCATAGCGTAGATGAGCAGGGCACGATGAGGCTCGATCATAGTAGAGGAGACTGCATTCCACTCTTAAGTAGTGGTTGTGGAATGCGAGGCAGTATGAACATCTGAGTATGAAACAGCTTAAGGTGTGTAGTGAGGGGGAGGATCTGCGGCAGGACAGTGTTGTCACACGCAGTACATCGCCCACACCACACTACCCACTCAACACTCAGCTTACGTCTCCTCCTCACACACATCAATACTGTGAATATATAAATATAATAATTAGACATGAGTATATATAGTTAATATGGGCTGGAGGGATTAAGTTACTTTACTGAATTTGACATAGCAAGTAACAAAAGGTATTTGGGCATAAAATTACGTAAATTTTAAATGGGGAAGTGCCCAAATACTCGTCAAAATGTTCAAAGGACACCACGAGCTATAGCATAATTTTTCTGGTGTCGTTTGAGCTTAGATGAATAGTAACATATAGGATGGAGAATATCAGTGGATGTTGACTGTTGGAGCAGCACAGCACCCACTGCATAACCACTCTCATCTATATGTAAAAAGATGGAAAGATTGAAATTAGGACTCAACACTGGAGCAGAGGAAAGCAGATGCTTCAACCTTTTGAACAAATCTGAACAATCTCTAGTCCAGGTGAACTGAACTTTGCTACTAATGAACACAGTGAGAGGTGGAGGTGAGTGTGCTGGCTTGCCTGTCACTTGACACACGTGGCAACGTCGCACATGATCAGCTACTGTTTCCTTCATCTTTGGCCAAGTAAAATGTTTTGCCAGTTTACCGAGTGTCTTCTTGACACCCAAATGTCCTCCTATGGGACTATTGTGAGCAAAATCAATGGCTTGTTCACGAAATGTAACTGGTAACACAACGAGATGCTTGACTGTGGTGGAAACACTATCAGCTGGCAACTTACATGTATTTTTCTCCATCAGTACACCATTACTATAATAGTAACAATTATCGAGATCCTTTGCTTCACTCTCAGCAACTGCTATATCTCTCGGTCTTTCCAGTGACTGATCAACAAACTGATCCTTGATTAAATCATCATGAGTTAGAAATTTAACGTCAGTTGTATCCTGACTAGGTTGATGACCGGGGGGAGTCAGTGTTAATGATCCTGGGCGCAGAGCGTCACTAAACAACATATTCAACCCCAAATCATTGTCATCCACTAACTCAACAGGAGACAAGGATGGTTGTTGAATCTTCGACATAGCTCTAGTAATTGCGCTGAGAGGAAATAAAATAGGTTTCTCTCTACAAGCTTCAATGGCATAATTATCATCAGTGTTATTATCAATCACAAGTGGTTCTTTACATATACCAGCATGAAGGATATCGTTCCCTATCAACAAGTCCACTGACCTGATGGGAAATACACCACTGGATATACCCACTGAAATATAACCAGTATAATAGCTTGTTTCAATATAAACTTTGTGCAGAGGCACTTTTATAACAGCCCCTCCATAGGCTTCTAACAATACATCTATCTTGCAATAGGTATCATCAGTTATGGGCAGTACATCTTCTCTTAATAACGTGAGATAACTGCCAGTGTCTCTGAAAGTAATTATCTTAGATGTGATTCGTCAAATCCTATTCTACCTCTTGAAAAGTAAGGACTCATCGCTGAACGAATCTTTTCGTCAGATACACTTTCTGACGCTAGTCATCTATCCTGAGTAACATTATCTAAAACAGTAGGATAAGAGGAATTGCTAGGATTTTGGTGCTCGGAAGAGGATACGACTTGAGTGGGGGCGCCAACCGCACGACTGTATCTCGTATCTCTTTCTAACTTATAGCAATACTCTCTAGCATGTCCTTTTCTGTTACAATAGGTACATTTTACTTTCTTTTTCTCGATATCAGATTTCTGTCTAGCCACAGAGACAGATTCAGGATTGTGAGTTTTCCTGGTAAAGGTACGAGAAGTTACAGTAGCAGGTACATCAGGCCGGCAATGAACAGCTGACTTAGGTTGCCAACTTCTAGGACAATCTTTAGTTACCTTGTTTCTTTGTGTTTTAGTACGTACAAGTTTGTGAGAAATCTCGTAATTGTCTGCTAATGCTGCAGTTTCCAGAATATCTGAGGTAGTATGATCGATCAGATATTCTTGTATGTTAGCAGGCATACAGTTGTTAAACTCTTCGTGTAGTAACAACTGAACATGACTGTCGTAGTTGTTACACTTGGCAGACCTACACCACCTCTGAAATGCAACTTTTTTCTCACGAGCAAACTCTACACAAGTTTGATCTTGTCGTTGTAACGTACGAAATGCTCTTTGATAACTTACAGGTAACAAGTTATACGTCTCTAGAATTGTTTGTTTGACAGCGTCATAACTAATGTACTTGGTAAATGGCAAAGCTGCAGTACAGGTTTGAGCTCTTCCTGTCAACGCTGTATGCAGCAATGTTGCCCAGTGCTTACGTGGCCAGTTCATAGCACGTGCCTGGTTCTCAAACACATCAAAATAGGTGTCTAAGTCACTTTCAAAAAACTTAGGAACCATAGATGCAGCTTTCTGCACATTAAATGTGTCCTGCAATCTATCAGTCTGTTGTCTTAACAGACGAACATTTTCTCTTTGGAAATCTTCTTCGTTCAATTTCCTCTGTGCCTCTCCTCTTCAAGGGGGGCTCCTTGGCGTGGTGAAGAGGCTCTTGGTCTGAGGAATTAGACCTATCGGTCTTCTTCCTCAGACCGAACCTAATTACCCCCCAATCTCCCCTCCC
>NC_091320.1:18208203-18288203 GCF_038502225.1 Cherax quadricarinatus
CCTTCTCAAGCATTTTCTATCCCAGACTTTGCCTTTCTTGTTTCATCCTTACCACCACCACTTCTGTTACTTGGTGATTTTAATGCCCACCATTTCCTCTGGGGGGGGGTCTCATTGTGACTCACGTGGCATCCAGTTGGAGGCTTTTCTCGCCTCTCACCCTCTCCATGTTTTAAATACGGGTACTCCCACCCATTTTGATCCTCATACTCATACTCTCTCTTGCATCAATCTATCAGTCTGCTCTTCCTCCACTGCACTTGACTTCACCTGGTCTGTTCTACCGGACTTACATGACAGCGATCATTTTCCGATCATTCTTACTTCTCCTTCCTATTCACCACCTTTCCGTAGCCCTCGCTGGCAATTTGATCAGGCAAATTGGGATCTTTTCTCACACCTCACTGCTTTTAGTGAGGTTCCTTCTTCATCCTCCATTGATGAGCTCCTACACATCTTCTCGACGTCAGTTTATACCGCAGCTTCTCATTCTATACCCCAAACCTCAGGAAGGCATTCTCAGAAGTGCGTGCCTTGGTGGTCTCCTGCTTGTGCTCGTGCAGTACGTTTGAAACGCGCTGCATGGGGCAGGTACCGGTGCAATAGAACCGCTGAGAGACTTCTTGATTTTAAGCAGAAGCATGCAATCGCTCGCCGTGTCATCCGTGAAGCTAAACGCACTTGTTGGCGAGACTATGTTTCCACCATCACCTCTGCTTCTTCTATGAGTGCAGTCTGGAAAAAAGTGAGGAAATTGAGTGGTAAATACTCTCCTGACCCGGCTCCTGTTCTACGGGTCGCTGGTGTTGATGTAGCAAACCCTCTCGACGTTGCCATTGAACTTGGCACACATCTGGTCCGTATTTCCCGAGGGCTCCATCTATGCCCCTCGTTTCTTTCCTCAAAGTCTGCCAGAGAGTTAGTACCCTTGGACTTTTCTTCTCTCAGAGAAGAACAGTATAATGTGCCTTTTACACTTCAGGAACTGGAGGCAACGCTCTCAGCTTGCCGATCATCGGCAGCTGGGCCTGACGACATTCATATTCGTATGTTACATTTACATCAGTCAGCCCTTGTAGTCCTCTTACACCTCTTCAGTCTTATTTGGGCACAAGGAGTTCTTCCCCAGCTGTGGAAATCTGCCATTGTTCTCCCTTTCCGCAAACCGGGTACTACAGGACATGAATCCTCCCACTATCGTCCCATCGCTCTTGCTAGTGCAGTTTGCAAAGTGATGGAACGTCTCGTAAATCGACGTTTAATGTGGTATTTAGAGACACACAACAGTCTCTCCACTAGTCAATATGGCTTTCGTAAGGGTCGTTCTACCATACACCCCTTACTACGCTTGGATACGTATGTTTGTAATGCCTTTGCGAATAATCACTCAGTTATTGCCATATTTTTTGATCTTGAGAAGGCATATGACACAATTTGGAGGTATAATATTTTGGCCCAGGCCCATTCCTTAGGCCTCCGAGGCAATCTACCATCCTTCCTTAAGAACTTTTAACTGACAGACATTTCCGTGTTCGAGTCAATAATGTTCTTTCCCCGGACTTCGTCCAAGCTGAAGGTGTCCCTCAGGGATGTGTTCTAAGCACACCACCTTTTCTCCTTGCTATAAATGATTTGGCCTCTGTTCTTCCACCCAATATTTGGTCATCACTCTATGTTGATGACTTCGCTATTGCTTGTGCAGGCGCTGACTGTCATCTTATTGCAGTTTCTCTCGAGCATGCGGTCGACCGTGTTTCCACTTGGGCCACCACGCATGGGTTTAAATTTTCAAGTACCAAAACTCACCATATTACTTTCACTAGACGCTCTGTTATCTCCGATCATCCTTTGTATCTCTATGGCTCCCGTATCCCCGAACGTGATAGTCAGGTTTCTAGGCCTTCTCTTTGACCGTAGGTTATCCTGGAAACCTCACATTACCTCTCTGAAGGCAACTTGTCACAGCCGGCTAAACCTTCTTAAAACCCTTTCTCATGTTTCCTGGGGAGCTGATCGTTGAACTCTGCTTCGCCTATATTCTGCCCTCGTTTTATCGAAACTCGATTATGGTGACCAGATTTATTACGCGGCCTCTCCTGCTACTCTCTCTAGCCTTAACTCTATCCATCACCAAGGATTAAGTTTGTGCCTTGGTGCTTTTCGCTCTTCCCGTGTTGAGAGCCTCTATACAGAAGCGAATGTTCCATCCTTGTCTGATCGCCGTGATGCCCATTGGCTTCGCTACTATGTACGCTCTCACGATCTACACAATCCTTCCATTTATAGAATGGTCACCGATATTAGTAGACATTCTTTATTCGTTCGCCGCCCCTGTTTGCTCCGTCCCTTTTCTCTTCGCCTACATTCACTCTTGTCTTCCCTTCAGTTACCATCTTTATATGTTCATGTAGCATCTCACTTTTCCCTATTCCCCTGGGAAGTTCCAGCTGTTCGGGTCTGTTCTTTCTCACTCCCTTGCTCGAAAGCTCTACTGCCTACGGTGGCTTCCCGCTCTCTTTTTCTTGATCACTTCCACTCCCATTCTCATGCCACCGCTGTGTACACAGATGGCTCTAAGTCTTCAGACGGCATCGGATTCGCAACAGTGTTTCCGGACAGCGTCGTGCGGGGGCATTTACTATCTTCAGCTAGCATTTTTTCTGCTGAACTGTATGCCATTCTTGCAGCACTTATTCGTATCGCATCTATGCCTGTGTCATCATTTGTAGTAGTCTCAGACTCCCTTAGTGCTCTACAGGCTATACGACAATTTGATACATCTCATCCTCTAGTTCTCCGTATCCAACTTTGGCTACGCCGTATCTCTACCAAACGTAAAGATATTGTTTTTTGTTGGGTCCCTGGTCATGTCGACGTACAGGGCAATGAACAGGCAGTCACTGCTGCGCGGTCAGCAGTACATGACCTACCAATTTCCTATCGAGGTGTTCCATTTCTGGACTGTTTTGCTGCAATAGCTACCCACCTTCGCACCCGTTGGCAACAGCGTTGGTCAACTCTGCTCGGTAACAAACTTCATTCTATTAAACCGAGCATAGGTTACTGGCCGTCTTCTTGTCATCAGTGCCGAGGTTGGGAGACCACTCTCTCCCGCCTTCGCATTGGCCACACTCGTCTTACTCATGGGTATCTCATGGAGAGGCACCCTGTTCCTCTCTGTGAGCAGTGTCAAGTTCCAGTATCGATTAGCCACATTCTGTTAGACTGCCCCCTCTATCAACGAGCACGCAGAATTTACCTCCAACGTCGTCTTCGTTCTACTACTCTCTCTTTACCTTCCCTTCTTGCTGGTGGACCATCCTTTAATCCTGACTCTCTCATTGACTTCTTGACAACAACTGATTTACTCCACAAACTCTGATGATACTTTTCGCACTCCCCTCAGCCCTTTCTAGTTCAGTCTCTTGCTGCCCTTTACCCTTTCACCATCCACTACCCCGCTGTTATCCGTAACCTATTACTCATCTATCTCCCTTTTGCCACCTGATGCCCTCGCTTCCTTCCTGCACTGCAGCGCTGTATAGTCCTTGTGGCTTAGCGCTTCTTTTTGATTATAATAATAATGATAATGTACACCGTGTACGTTAGGCCCATATTGGAGTATGCGGCACCAGTTTGGAACCCACACCTAGCCAAGCACGTAAAGAAACTAGAGAAAGTGCAAAGGTTTGCAACAAGACTAGTCCCAGAGCTAAGAGGTATGTCTTACGAGGAGAGGTTAAGGGAAATCAACCTGACAACACTGGAGGACAGGAGAGAGAGGGGGGACATGATAACGACATACAAAATACTGAGAGAAATTGACAAGGTGGACAAAGACAGGATGTTCCAGAGATTGGACACAGTAACAAGGGGACACAGTTGGAAGTTGAAGACTCAGATGAATCACAGGGATGTTAGGAAATATTTCTTCAGCCACAGAGTAGTCAGTAAGTGGAATGGTTTGGGAAGCAATGTAGTGGAGGCAGGATCCATACATAGCTTTAAGCAGAGGTATGATAAAGCTCACGGTTCAGAGAGAGTGACCTAGTAGCGATCAGTGAAGAGGCGGGGCCAGGAGCTCGGACTCGACCCCCGCAACCTCAGCTAGGTGAGTACACACACACAAAAGCTTCGCAAGTGCTGTCACCAATCATTGCAACACTCTTTAACAAATCCATCGAAATCTCTACTTTCCCCACAGTTCTCGAAATAGTGAGGGGTCACCCCGTTACATAAAGGAGGAGATCAAACAGATTTGAATAACTATAGGCCAATATCCAACTAACACCCTCTCTCTAAAATCTTTGAAAAATTAATTCATAAGCTAATCTATTCCTACCTCATCTCCCACAACATACTCAACCCCTGTCAGTTTGGGTTCAGGCCTAATAAAAATACGAATGATGCTATTATACACATGCTAGCACAAATATACACTGCACTCGAGAAAAAAGAAGTCCCACTGGGGATCTTCATTGATTTACGTAAAGCTTTTGATACAGTTGACCATGATTTGCTGCACATAAAATTGTCGCACTTTGGTATAAGAGGGCACTCTCAACTACCTAAAGTCGTACCTTAGAAGCAGAAGCCAATGTGAGTACACAAATGGAGCAAACTCTTCCACACAGTCAATTACAGTTGGTGTCCCACAAGGAAGTGTCCTTAGCCCTCTTCTCTTTCTCATTTACATAAACGACCTACCAAATGCATCGCAACTACTCAAACCCACACTATTTGCAGATGACACTACATAAGTCTTCTCTCACTCAAGCCCAGTGATACTAGCCAGTATTGTAAATATCAAATTACAGAAAATATCTATCTGGATGATGATTAACCCTTCGACTGTTGCAAGCCTCTTTCTGAAACTGTCAATCTGTGTGGCAAAATTTTTCTTATAAATGATAGAGAATCTTTTCCTGATGGTAATGACACCAAAAGTACGAAATTTGGTCGAAAACACGGAATTACGCTCCCGCAAAGTTAGCGGTGTCGGCGACATATGCGATTTCGCTGGCTTTGAGCCCTGTTTTTGGCCAGTTCCGTTGTTCCAGTTGACCAAACTCGTAGCTATTTCTTTAGAACTCCATTTTTTCTATCAGTTGAGTACAAGAAACCATCCATTTACCAAGTTGAACTACCCAATGAAGTGGTCAGAAATTGGCAATTTGGCCAATTTCACACAAATTAAAAAAGATGCCAATTTCAAAATAGGGTCCAGAATAAATAATGTAGACATTCTTGGCACTAAAATAACGTATCCTCTGTTTATTAGTCACATCTCTAGGCCCCTCATATTACTATTATTTTCTGTTTTTATTTATTTTATTTACTTTTTTTTTTTTATCATCCTCTTCAAGGGGGGCTCCTTGGCGTGGTAAAGACACTCTTTGTCTGAGGAATTAGACCTGTTGGTCTCCTTCCTCAGACCGAACCTAATTACCCCCCAATCCCCTCTTCCCTATCCCATCCTCCCTATCTTCCCCTTTTTCCTTTCCTCCTCCTCCTCCCCACCCCTCCCTTTTGCCCTTCCTCTTTTTGGCCTTTGGGATTTTTCCCACAGGCACACTAGTTCATAGGTAGGGGGAAGGGTACCGGGGTCCATCCCATTCCGTTGAGGTTCTTGGCGGTGACGTAGTTTGCCGTGGGATCTGAATTGCCTGGGGATGTCCCAATCCCTCTCCGGTATCCCGGAGGATGGCTTTGGGTGTCTTTCGGGCGACGAGTGTATCTCTGGAAGCCACTTTTCGGATTCAGGGGGTGGTGACTGAGGAAGGTATGCTTTGTGGCGGATATCCGGCCACCCTCTCTTTTGTCCACCGAGGTAGCTCGGTAGATGTGAGGTTGCTATCCCGGATTGCTGGTTTACTGGCATGAAGGGTAGGGTAAAACTTCTTCAAAGTACAAAACAAATTCTGGCCACAAAATAGTGCGATACACCAACGTCAAAGACCTGGGAGTGATCATGTCGGAGGATCTCGCCTTCAAGGATCATAACATTGTATCAATCGCAGCTGCTAGAAAAATGACAGGATGGATTATGAGAACCTTCAAAACTAGGGATGCCAAGCCCATGATGACACTCTTCAGGTCACTTGTTCTATCTAGGCTGGAATATTGCTGCACACTCACAGCACCTTTCAAGGCAGGTGAAATTGCTGACCTAGAAAATGTGCAGAGAACCTTCATGGCGCGCATAACGGAGATAGAACACCTCAATTACTGGGAGCGCTTGAAGTTCCTGAACCTGTATTCCCTGGAACGCAGGCGGGAGAGATACATGATTATATACACCTGGAAAATCCTAGAGGTATTAGTACCGAACTTGCGCACAAAAATCACTCACAACGAAAGCAAAAGACTCGGCAGACGATGCAACATCCCCCAATGAAAAGCAGTGGTGTCACTAGCACGTTAACCCCTTCAGGGTCCAAGGTCAAAATCTGAAGTGGTGCCCCAGTGTCCAAGAATTTTCAAAAAAAAAAAAAAAAAAATTATTTTTTCTTATGAAATGGTAGAGAATCTTTTTGTGAAGGTAATAAAATAAAATAAACGAAATTTGATGGAAAATTGACGAAATTATGCTCTCGCGAATTTTGATGTGTCAGCGATATTTACAAATCGTCGATTTTGCCGACTTTGACTCCTATTTTAGGCCAATTACATCATTCCAGTCGACCAAATTCTTAGCTATTTCACTAGTATTACTTCTATTCTATCGATTGAGCACAAGAAATCGCCAAGTCAACTGTTTAAACTACAAAATAAAGTGATCGGAAATTGGTAATTGGGCCAATTTAACTCAAAGTTCAAAATATTCCAATTTCAAAATAGCGTCCAGAATAAACAATGTAGGTATTCCTGGCACTAAACTAACATTTCCTCTGTTCATTAGTTACGTTTTGAGGCTTTACAAATAAATCCCATTTTGATTTTTTATTCACATAATCAATTTTTATTCACACCAAAACATAGAAGATTTACTATTATGCAATATTATAATAATTGTATAAATATCATCACCACATTTGTGAATGTATATTAGACCCACCAGCTGGGGTGTGTTAGACGTGTGAGGTCGTTTGTTTACTCTTGAACATCGGCAAAAATTTAACATTTCCGCTACTTTGAGCTCAGTTTCAAGCCATTTCCAGTGCTAAAACTAATCAAAATCATCTCTTTTTCTGTAATATGTATTCCATTCTATCAAACGAGACCAAGAAATCGCAAATACAACTATAAAAAACATAGGAAAAAACACTGCAAAGTTGCTGTTTTAATCGGAAATCTTGGTTTCAGTTTTTTTTCTCTCATTATACACAGTGTGCTGCAGGATTTGTTTTATGTGGTGCACACATATCACAGATGTATTCTCTCATATCTAGGCCCAAGTGTACCACTCACAGTTGATCAGAGTGAGCTGAGCTCATGACGTAGATCTATGGTTTTGGCCCTGAACGTAAAGCCGTAGATCTACAGGACGGACCCTGAAAGGGTTAAGAGACCATACAATAAGTGTCAGGGGCCCGAGACTGTTCAACTGCCTCCCAGCATACATAAGGGGGATTACCAATAGACCCCTGGCAGTCTTCAAGCTGGCACTGGACAAGCACCTAAAGTCGGTACCTGACCAGCCGGGCTGTGGCTCGTACGTTGGTTTGCGTGCAGCCAGCAGTAACAGCTTGGTTGATCAGGCTCTGATCCACCAGGAGGCCTGGTCACAGACCGGCCGCGGGGGCGTTGACCCCCGGAACTCTCTCCAGGTAAACTCCAGGTTCCATGCTGTATCTGCGCTACTTGCAGTGCTGAGGTCCTCTTGGGCACAGAGGGAGATTTCTGGCCCTTTCAATCCTCCTAGAAACTATCCCTCCTCAGTCCCCCCTTTTTTTATTCTTTTTTTTATTTTTATTTTCTTTTCTTCTTCCTTTTTTTTTCTTAAAAACAAAAAGAAAGAAGCTACCTAACCATGAAGTCCCAAAACCATGACCCCACTACCCCCGGGCCCCTTATTGTTACTGCACCCTGTTCTGACCTCGCTTGTCTTTTGGCCACTCCTTGGACACTCCTAAGGTCCCTGTACCTCTTGCTTGTGCTGTTTCCTCTCCCGCTTCAGGTACCGGGGCTTCCACTGACTCCTTCGATTTGTCTGAGCTCCGCTCTCCTTTGACTATGCTTCTTGCTTTTCCCTCTGCAGTGCGGCGATTTTTGAATCGCCAGCCCGTCCCACGTCGGACCGACTCTGGTCCCACTTCTAAACGTCAATGACAATCTCCTGATGATGTTACTTCTTTACCTTCCCATTCTACTCGGAAAAGATCGACACGTCGTGCACTCCCTCTCTACACTCAGTTTCGGATCACACAATGGACTAAATTCTTTACATTAAGACCGACTTCTTCTACTGCCTATCTTTCCGACCATAGTATTGGCAAAGGGCTCCTACGCCACGTTGGTAGAAATATTTCCTTTCATGCTCTTAGGAGTGGTACGCGCATCATCACAGTCCAGAATTCTACCCATGCTCATGATCTTTCTCTTTCAGATATCGATACTATTCCTATCACTATCGAAAAACATCATTCCTTCAATTCTTGTAGTGGTACTGTTATTCTGCCCCATACCATAGTCCAACAGAATTTTCAGACATGTGGCACTGACGTTCTCGAACAGCTGGAACTCCAAGATCTCCCAATTCTCAAGGTAGACACTTATGTTCTTCCTGCCTGCAGGCGAAGACGATACCCTTGCAATGTGGCTTGTTTAACTTTTGGCAGCCGTGAACTCCCATCCTCTGTTTATGTAGCAGGACATCGGTTCCAAGTTCGGAAGGTGATCCCTACACCACAACAGTGTAGAAATTGCTGGCGATTTGGCCACCCAGCAAATATTGCAGATCTATAGCCAAATGCCCAGTCGGTGCCGAAGACCATTCTAATATGTCTTGCAGTCGAACTCCCTCTTGCCTTAATTGTCATGAGGCTCACCCTTCATACTCTCGGGAAATTCGTTGCCTAGAAGAGGCAGAAGGTCTCCCTTATGCTATGGCGGTTTCTCATCTCCGCCTCCAAGGGAGACTGCCCCGTGTTTCTTTTTCTAGTGTTTCAAAGCGTCCCCCCACACTGGCCCGTTCTACGTCGTACCAACTCTGGTCCAACGCCTAAACGCCAACGACAGTTACCTGCTGAAGTTACTTCTCCACCTTCTCGTTCTTCTCAGATAAGATTGACACGTCCTGCACTCCCTTTCCACGCTCGGTTTCAGAATGCACAATGGACTAAATTCTTCACTTTTCGACCAACTTCCTCTACTGCCTATCTTTCTGACCACAGTATTGGCAAGGGACTCCTACGCCATGTTGGTAAAGATATTTCTTTTCATGCTCTTAAGAGCGGTACACGCATCATCACTGTACAGAATGCTACCCAAGCTCATGATCTTTCTCTTCTTTCCCATATCGATACTGTTCCTGTCACTATTGAAAAACATTATTCCTTCAATTCTCGTAGTGGTACCGTCATTCTGCCCCATACCATAGTTCAACAAAATTTCCCGACATGTGGCAATGACATTCTTGAACAGCTGGAACTCCAAGATCTCCCAATCCTCAAGGTAGACACTTATGTTCTTCCTGCCCGAGGGCGGAGACGATACCCTAGCAATGTGGCTCGTTTAACTTTTAACAGCCCATCCTCAATTTATGTAGCAGGACATCGGTTACAAGTTCGAAAGGTGATCCCTACACCGCAACAATGTAGAAATTGCTGGCGATTTGGCCATCCTGCGAAATATTGCAGATCTATAGCCGAATGCCCAGTCTGTGATGTCAATGACCATTCTAATACGTCTTGCAATCGACCTCCCTCTTGCCTTAATTGTCATGAGGCTCGCCCTTCGTACTCTCGCCATTGCCAAGTCTACTTAAATGAGCGGGAAATCCATTACCTCAAAGAGGCAGAAGGTCTCCCTTATGCCATGGCAGTTTCTCATCTCTGCCCCCAAGGGAGACTGCCCCATGTTTCTTATTCTCGTGTTTCAAAGCGTCCCCCCACTTCTAGGGTCACATCATTCTGCTGCCTCCTCTGCGGTTGCCAGTCCCATAGTCACTCCTGTATCTTATTCTTTTGCTGTCCTGGGCTCAGGCGTCCCTACTTCAACTCCCCAGTCTGTCCTTACTTCTTCGTGTTCTCCTTCACAAACCCCGGTATTGACAAGACCTCGTACGACACCTCCCAATCGTCGCTCTACTTCTCAGAGGTCCAAAAAAATCTCCTTTAACCCCTCCTTCTCTTCATTCACCTCCTCATTTTACCTTCCCGGTCTCTGTACCTGGGTCTTCCCCTTTCACTGGCTCTGTTACAAGTGTGGAGGTTCATCCTCCTCCTCGTACTGTGCCTTCCTCCCCTGACCCTCCCAAGTTTCTTCCTCTTCTACCACCTCCCAGGTTTCTGCCTCTTCTGTCCCCTCCCACACTTCTCCAGTTCCCTCCACCCTTTCGTCCCCCCCCCTACCTTGGTACAGTCCATTACAGCTCCGATCTTTACTCACTCCTCCTCCTCCTTCCATCTCCAATATTGTCTCCCATACGACGTCTCTGAACTCCGAAACAATTGAAGCAATCACTGAATATATTGCAGAGACCAAACCATCAATGGACACTGATCCACCCTCTGTTCCTTCTCTTTCCTCTTCTCCATCTGTGCAACTCCTTTCTTCACAATGCACCGTTCCTTCGCTTCTTAAATGTTTTCCTTTGCCAACACATGTGGACTTTTCTAACCCCTCTAGTCCGTAGGTACCCTTACCTGCGGATTTCAGGTATCTTTATCGTTGCCAATCATGGCCTATTTACAGTGGAACATTCGCGGCCTCGGGTAATCGGGGTGAGCTTCAGATGTTGCTCTCCCAGTTTTCCCCTGTTGGTGTTTGCTTACAGGAACCAAAATTACACTCTGCCGTTATCTATCCCATCTCAGGCTATAATTTATTGTATTCTTCAGATCCTTTTCCTGATGGGACCTTTAATAAAAGTGCCCTTCTTCTACTCACTGATATTCCGTACCATCAGCTATTTGTTCGTACTTCGCTGCATTACACAACAGCCCGTATCCACTTGCATAAGTGGTATACATTCTGTTCTTTGTATCTCTCTCCTTCTCGGGCATTATCTATCCCAGATATTGCCTTTCTTGTTTCATCATTACCGCCACCACTTCTGTTACTTAGCGATTTTAATGCCCATCATTTCCTCTGGGGGGTCTCACTGTGATTCCTGTGGCATTCAGTAAGAGGCTTTTCTTGCTACCCACCCCCTCCATGTTTTAAATGCAGGTACTCGCGCCCATTTTGATCCTCGGACTCATACTCTCTCTTGCATCGATCTCTCAGTCTGCTCTTCCTCCACCGCATTAGACTTCACCTGGTCTGTTCTCCCAGATTTACATGACAGCGATCATTTCCCAATCATTCTTACTTCCCCTTCATATTCACCACCTCTTCGTAACCCACGCTGACAATTTGATCAGGCAAATTGGAACCTTTACTCACAACTAACTGTTTTTAGCGAGGTTCCTTCTTCGTCCTCCATTGATGAGCTTTTACACCTCTTCTCGTCCTCAGTTTTAACCGTAGCTTCTCAATCTGTACCCCAAACTTTGGGCAGGCATTCTCAGAAATGCATGCTTTGGTGGTCTCCTGCTTGTGCTTGTGCAGTTCGTTTGAAACACGCTGCGTGGGGCAGGTACCGGTACAATAGAACCACAGAGAGACTTCTTGATTTTAAGCAGAAGCGTGCGATCGCTCGCTGTGTCATCCGTGACGCTAAACTCTCCTGCTGGCGAGATTGTCTCCACCATCACCTCTGCTTCCTCTATGAGTGCAGTCTGGAAAAAAGTACAAAAACTGAGTGGTAAATATTCTCCTGACCCGGCTCCTGTTCTGCGGGTTGCTGGTGTTGATATAGCAAACCCACTGGATGTTGCCAATGAAATTGGCAATCATCTGGTCCATATTTCTCAGGGGCTCCATCTGTGCCCCTCGTTTCTTTCCTCAAAGTCTGCCAGAGAGTTAGCACCCTTGGATTTTTCTTCTCTCAGAGAAGAACAGTATAATGTGCCTTTTACACTTCAAGAACTGGAGGCAACACTCTTAGCTTGCCGATCATCGGCAGCCGGGGCTGACGACATTCATATTTGTATGCTACAACATTTACATCAGTCACCCCTTGCAATCTTATTACACCTTTTCAGTCTTATTTGGTCACAGGGAGTTCTTCCACAGCTGTGGAAATCTGCCATTGTTCTCCCTTTCCGCAAACCGGGTACTACGGGACATGATGCCTCCCGCTATCGTCCCATTGCTCTTACCAGTGCAGTTTGCAAAGTGATGGAACACCTTGTAAATAGACGTTTAGTGTGGTATTTAGAAACGCACAACAGTCTCTCCACTTGTCAATATGGCTTTCGTAAGGGGCATTCTACCATAGACCCCTTACTATGCTTTGATACGTATGTTTGTAATGTCTTTGCGAATAACCACTCAGTTATTGCCATATTTTTTGACTTTGAGAAGGCATATGACACAACTTGGAGGTATAATATTTTGGCCCAAGCCCACTCCTTAGGCCTTCGAGGCAATCTGCCATCTTTCCTTAAGAACTTTTTAACCGACAGACATTTCCGTGTTGGGGTTAATAATGTGCTCTCCTCAGACTTTATCCAAGCTGAAGGTGTCCCCCAGGGATGTGTTCTGAGCACAACACTTTTTCTCCTTGCTATAAATGATTTGGCCTCTAGTCTTCCATCCAATATTTGGTCATCACTCTATGTTGATGACTTTGCTATTGCATGTGCAGGCGCTGACTGTCACCTCATTACAGTTTCTCTCCAACATGCGGTCGACCGTGTTTCCAATTGGGCCACCACACATGGGTTTAAATTTTCCAGTACCAAATTACTTTCACTAGACGCTCTGCCATCTCCGATCATCCTTTGTACCTCTATGGCTCCCGTATCCCTGAATGTGATGCAATCAGGTTTCTAGGCCTCCTCTTTGTCCGTAGGTTATCCTGGTTATCTCTGAAGGCAACTTGTCACAGCCGGCTGATCCTTCTTAAAACCCTTGCTCATCTTTCATGGGGAGCTGATCGTCGAACTCTCCTTCTCCTACATTCCGCCCTCATTTTATTGAAACTTGATTATGGTGACCAGATCTATTCAGCGGCCTCTCCTGCTACTCTCTCTAGCCTTAACCCCATTCATCTCCAAGGATTACGTTAATGCCTTGTTGCTTTTCGCTCTTTCCCTTTTGAGAGCCTCTATGCAGAAGCGAATGTTCCATCCTTTTCCAATCGCCGTGATGCCCATTGCCTTCGCTACTATGTACGCTCTCGTGATCTCTGCAATCCTTCCATTTATAGAATGGTCACCGATAGTAGTAGACATTCTTTATTTGTTCGCCTCCCCTGTTTGCTCCGTCCCTTCTCCCTTTGCCTACATTCGCTCTTGTCTTGTCTTCAATTACCACCTTTCTATGTTCATGTGGCATCTCACTTTTCCCTACCCCCCTGGGAAGTTCCAGCTGTTCGGGTCTGTTCTTTCTCACTCCCTTGCTCAAAAGCCCAACTGTCTACGGTTGCTTCCCGCTGTCTTTTTCTTGACCACTTCCACTCTCATTCTCATGCCATTGCAGTGTACACAGATGGCTCTAAGTCTTCTGATGGCGTAGGATTCGCAGCAGTGTTTGCGGACAGCGTCATGCGAGGGCATTTACTATCTTCGGCTAGTATCTTTACTGCTGAATTGTATGCTGTTCTTGTAGCACTTATCCATATTGCATCTATGCCTGTGTCATCATTTGTGGTTGTCTCAGACTCCCTTAGTGCTTTACAGGCTATACAGAAATTTGATGCACCTCACCCGTTAGTCCTCCATATCCAACTTTGGCTACGCCGCATCTCTTCCAAGCATAAAGATATTGTTTTTTGTTGGGTCCCTGGTCATGTTAACGTACAGGGCAATGAACAGGTAGACACTGCTGCGCGGTCAGCAGTACATGACCTACCAGTTTCATATAGAGGTATTCCATTTACGGACTATTTTGCTGTAATAGCTACCCACCGTCACACCCATTGGCAACAATGTTGGTCTACTCTGCTCGGTAACAAACTTAATCTATTAAACTGAGTATAGGTTACTGGCCGTCTTCTTGTCACCAGTGTCGAGGTTGGGAGACTATTCTCTCCCGTCTTCGCATTGGCCATACTCGTCTTACTCATGGTTATCTCATGGAGAGGCGCCCTGCTCCTCTCTGTGAGAATTGTCAGGTTCCATTATCGGTTAGCCACATTCTATTAGACTGCCCACTTTATCAATGAGCACGCAGAATATACCTCCAACGTCGTCTTCGCTCCACTGCTCTCTCTTTACCTTCCCTTCTCTCTGATGGACCCACCTTTCATCCGGACTCTCTCATTGACATTTTGACAACAACTGAGTTATTCACAAACTCTGATGATACCTTCAGCCCTTTCTACCTCAATCTCTTGCTGCCCTCTACCCCCGCAGTATCCCCTGTCCCGCTTTTTTCTGTAACCTACTGATCATCCCTCCCCCCTTCTGCCGCCCAATACCCTCGCTTCCTTCCCTACCCTGCAGCGCTGTATAGCCCTTGTGGCTCAGCGCTTCTTTTTGATTATAATGATAGTTGATTTTTTTTTCATACAAAAATTACAAAACTTACTGTTATGCAGACTACTGCATTATTGTAAAAATGGTATAAATAAATTCAGTACACTAGTGATAGAATATTAGACTTACCAGTTGACGTGTATTGGACGTGTGGTGTGATTTGCTTACTCTTGAACATTGGTAAAAATCGAACATTTCTGCTAATTTGAGCTCAATTTCAAGTTCGTTTTCATTGTGAAACTAATCAAAATCATCTCTGTTTCTGTAATATGTTTCCCATTTTATCACGTGAGACCATGAAAACGAGAATACAACGTTAAATAGTACATGAAAATTTTCCTGAAATTCAGCGTTTTAATTAAAAAAACATCAGTTTTTTTTCTCATTACGCATTGCGTCCTGCTTGGTTTTTTTTTGTGGTGCACACTGACCACACACACCCATTCTCTCTCATGTGGGCCTACCGGCTTTCTCCTGTTTGATTTGAAGCCGCTAGAATTTATGCGTATTAATACATGTACATCTGAAACACTGGCTTGTAAGACGTTTATATACGACCAAAACAGTCAAAAGGTTAATGAACTTACTCTCAATATTGAGAAAATCTACTTCATGAAGTTTGGAAACAGATCCACTGATGTCCCTCTTAAGATAATGATAAATGAATCACCTGTCACAAAGCTCAGAGGGAAAATTCTTAGGAATCCTCCTTGATAATACACTCAGATTTCAAACACATATACAACACATTTCCTAGAAAATCTCCAAGACCGTAGGCATTCTTTCGAAGGTACGGTACTATGTTCCACAGTCAGCCTTCCTGGCCCTATATCACTCACTCATTTACCCCTATCTCACCTATGGAATTTGTGCATGGGGCTCAACAGTAATAAACCACCTTGGACCATTAATTATCCAACAAAAGGCTGCAGTCAGAATGATGATAAATTCCCACTACAGGCAGCACACTCAACCAATATTCAAAACTCTGAACTTATCGTACAAAACATCCAAACTTATTGTATTACTACATGCATAGAACACTTAACTCGGATATAAACCGTCCCCTCAAACGTCTCCTTACCAACCTCAATGGAACACATGACCACAACACAAGACACAGATCACTCTTTGATGTTCCTCGTGTCCATCTCACACTTTGTAAAAACGCAATTCACATAAAAGGCCCAAAAATCTGGAATTCATTACCTGTGAATATAAAAGAAACACTGTCTGCTTATCAATTCAAGACTCTTCTTAAAAACCACTAACTCACACACAACTAAATAAATACTGATTAACTGTATCTCATAGTTGTTACAGGATCCACAGGCATAACACCAGACACAATCATCTCTATGACATTCCCCCTGTTCGACTAAAGCTTTACAAAAATTCAATGTATTTCAAAGGACCTAAAATCTGGAACACCCTACCTGTAAACTCTAGAACTGCAGACACATTCATCATTTTCAAAACTACAGTTAGAAAACATCTTATCTCCCTGATCCACCCCGACAACTAACTATATGATAACCACCTAGTGGTTCACAATTACACTCGCTCACCCACTGACTATAAACCCAGAAATACTAATCTTAATCTTAAAATAATAAATCCTAACTAGTCATAAGTTTGCCTATGATACTCCAATATACACTCTTTGTATTGTGCCAAAATAAAAGCATTCACATTGCTAAACTCACAAATTATGATGTAGTCACTTAGCCTTAATACCATAATCTGTAAGGATTTAAAGTTAAGAATTAATCTAAGTATCTAAGAATTAATCTAAGTCTGCTCGAAATGCCTAGCCATGCTAGGTGTCCTAGTGGCCCCCTCTGTAATTAGTATTTTATAACATGTAAACCACACAATACCCAAAACCTGTAAACCCCACATTGTAACCCTTATAGAGAATAAACTTGAATTGAATAAATGTATAACCTGTGACCCTATGAAACTACATTACCTAATAAATACTCCATTCTCTTGAATGCTCAGTAACTCATCAAAGGTGTTACAAATTTGTACAACAATAAAGCCTCTTATTTCAAATACTCATTTGTACTTCATGTTGTAATTTGTTTAGTGTATTTTTACCACTGAATATATCATTGCTTAGTTAATCTTAAGTTATTTTTAAGCCTGCCCAGAATGCTCTGCATACAAGGGGCTTTGGCATGTACACTCAACCACTGTATTTCTTTTGTACAACTATGTATCTATGTATCATGTCCAAATAATAATGAATTAAATTGTATAAATAATGTCAACCCATTCATGAATGCATATTAGAATGGCTACTTGGACATTTATTGGAAAATGACGTCATTTGTTTACTTTTGAATATTGGCAAAAATCTCTCATTTCCCCCTACTTAGAGCTCCATTTCAAGGTTCTTTTCATAGTAACACCTATCAAAATCACCTGTACTTCTATAATGCTTTCCATTCTATCAAATTAGACCAAGAAAACGAGAATACAACCATAAATACAGTTGTCCCTCAATAATCGTCTGGCCTGAAAGTCGTCCATTTCAGAAATAGTCCCGTTATTTCGTCTAAACATTGGCTCGCAAATGGTCCGTTAACTCGCTAATCGTCCTTCGTCCGGGACGCGTACTCAAGCTCTGAGCCACCTGGGCCTGCCTTCCCAGCCAGTGTGCCATTGTTTACCATGAGCGACGGTCCCCTCACATGCTTCTACGAATTCATAATATTCCATTGATTTTAGTGCTTGCAAGTGCTAAATAAGCTGCCATGGCTCCAAAGAAAGCTTCTAGTGCCAGCCCTTTGGTAAAGAATGTGAGAAAAACACATAATTTATGAAAAAGTTTGTAGAAAAATACAAAGGTGGTGGTGGTAGAGTGGAAGCAGTTGTGATAGTGGTTGATGGTGGTAGAAGGTAGTAGTGATGGTGGTAACAGTTGTAATAGTGGTAGAAGGTCGTAGTGATGGTGGTAGAGGGTTCCTTCTTTAGTGATTCAGCGATTCTACAAACTCCTCCAATGTTGTTGGAGTTATATAGGGCTACAGAAAACACCACAGCCTCAGCTGCTGCTTCACCACCATTATGGACGGCTTTCTCTCAGTGGCCCTTGTATACCCAACAACAACACAACACATCATCTCTCGTGATGAATGGTTTGAAAAACCGACAAGTTGAAGATTGATGGACTGAACACATCGACTCCAGGCTGAGGGACTGATTACCTCATACTCCTCCTCTCCTTACGCCTTCCTCTTTGTATTGGACTGATGAAGCCACTGTGTGGCGAAACGTTTCCTGAATAAAGATTCCCATATGCTGCATAAGTGTCTCAATCCACAACATCTCTCGTGACATACGTAATGACTTATTTTATTCATTCTAGAGTATATTCCATGTTTCTATGTTATTAATATTGTTTATTATGTCATATTAGTTGAATTGTGATAGATAAATAAGCCGTAGAGTTGATGTTAGTGTCATATTCTCCAACAATAAACTTGCCATCCCTCCCTCACACAAACAAGTCTCCAATAAGAACATAAGAAAGGAGGAACACTGCAGTAGGCCTGCTGGCCCACTAGGCGGGTCCTTCACAAATCCAACCCACTAACAGAACAAATGCTATCCAAGCAATAAGCTCAGATGCAAGTCCGACTCAAATCCAACCCCTCTCACTTGTATATTTTTCCAACTTAAATTTGAAACTACCCAAGCCATAGCTTTTAGAACATAAGAAAGGAGAAACACTGCAATAAGCCTGTTTGCTCATACTAGGCCGGTCCTTCACAAATCCAACCCACTAACACAACAAATGCTACCCAAGCAATAAGCTCAGGTGCAAGTCCGACTCAAATCCAACCCCTCTCACTCATGTATTTATCCAACCTAAATTTGAAACTACCCAATGTTTTAGCTTCGATCACCCTACTAGGCAGACCATTCCACTCATCAACTACCTCTATTACCAATGTTCATTTATACATTTTATTAGTGCTTTACATTTATTTGGCATTTTTTCTGCATGTAAATCTATATTTATGCTAGGGAAGTGACCCCTGAAGTGACCTAGAGTCCTTATGGAAGGGGATTCCCCTTCCAAACAATAACCTCTCTTCCCACTCTCCTCTTCCCTGTCTTCCATTCATCAACAACAGTCTTCAATAAAGGTAACTGCCATGTTGAATGTTCATTCTTTTGTGCATGTAAATCTATCTTTTAGGTAAAAAAAATTGTTGTTGATACTTCTGGGTGTCTGGCACGAATTAATTGGATTTACATTATTTCTTATGGGGAAAATTGATTAAAAAATCGTCTATTTCGATAATAGTCCCACTTCCAGGAACAGATTAAGGACAATAATTGAGGGACCACTGTACTATACAAAAATTGACCACAAAGTCGGCATTTTAATAAAAAAAACGGTCGGAGTTTTTTTTTTTTTCTCATGCACTGCGTGCTGCAGGATTTTTTTTTTTTTTTGTGGTGCACACTGATCACACAGACCCATTCTCTCACATGTGGGCCTACCAGCTTTCTCCTGCTTGATTTGAAGCCGCTAGAATTTGAGTTTATATTCGTCAAAAACGGTGGCTCGCAAGACGTATATATTTTTATTTTATTTTTTTATTATCACACTGGCCGATTCCCACCAAGGCAGGGTGGCCCGAAAAAGAAAAACTTTCACCATCATTCACTCCATCACTGTCTTGCCAGAAGGGTGCTTTACACAACAGTTTTTAAACACGCTCACGCATGCCTGCTGGAAGTCCAAGCCCCTCGCACACAAAACCTCCTTTACCCCCTCTCTCAAACCCTTCCTAGGCCGACCCCTACCCCGCCTTCCTTCCACTACAGACTGATACACCCTTGAAGTCATTCTGTTTCGCTCCATTCTCTCTACATGTCCGAACCACCTCAACAACCCTTCCTCAGCCCTCTGGACAACAGTTTTGGTAATCCCGCACCTCCTCCTAACTTCCAAACTACGAATTCTCTGCATTATATTCACACCACACATTGCCCTCAGACATGACATCTCCACTGCCTCCAGCCTTCTCCTCGCTGCAACATTCATCACCCATGCTTCACACCCATATAAGAGCGTTGGTAAAACTATACTCTCATACATTCCCCTCTTTGCCTCCAAGGACAAAGTTCTTTGTCTCCACAGACTCCTAAGTGCACCACTCACTCTTTTCCCCTCATCTATTCTATGATTCACCTCATCTTTCATAGACCCAAAGGCTTAAGGTAGTCTGATATTTGTGTAAGGTCTGTAATATTGGGAATGAGTTTTGCATATAAATTCACAGAGCCAGGAAAACTATACATGAGCTTCTTGGTTCTGGGGAATTTAAGCTCTAACAAAGCTTCAGTCTTACTAGGGAGAGGCTGTAAAGAATTATTAGGAAGAATGAAACCACGATACCTAATTTGATTAAAACCAAGGAAGCATTTCTTCAGCTTGACAGTGAGGCCATGAGAGTGCAACCTAAGTAAGACTGATGTTACTGTCTGGATATTCTTATCCCATGTGGATGTCATAAAGTAGATGTTGTCAAAATTGACTGATACATTAGGCAAATTCCCCAAGACCTTTCTCATTGATCTTACGTAGGTAGTGCATGCTGTTACTAGGCCATCAACCCTTTGTGTGTAGGAAAAGTAGTGTATGGCTTAAAGGAGGGATCCAACATGACTTGGTGATATGCTTGCACAGTGTCAATTTCTATAAAGAATGATGCGTTATAAAATTTATAAAGATTGGTATCTATGATGGGCATAGGCTTAGCATCCCACCGAGTTGTAGCATTAAGTTCTCTAAAATCAGTTGCAAGTCTGTATGAATTGTCTTCTTTATTCATGACTACTGGTGAACAATATGCCTATACTGAAAGCTCAGTTATACTTAGCTTTAATAACTTGTCTACCTCTCAGTTGAATGCATCCCTAAGGTGAACTGGAACTGGATATAGTTTCCTTTTTATTAGGCTGCCTGTAATTAAGTCAATCTGATGGACTACCGTCGAGGTGACACCAAGAGAATCGGTGAAGACATCAGAAAATTTACCCACGCATTTCAGTAGTTCACTTTTCTTATGATCATCTGAAAACTCGTTGAAATTTACTGCCGTGGTAAAAGAGGGTTCGAGTCACCACGTCATGTAGTTCCTTGTCATCTTCCAAATTAGTTGTCAATTATGCACATACTGCACTCTTCATTTTCCGTATCTTATTGGTGTGGAAAAATTAAATCAAAGTTATTAATAGAATTAACAATTTCTCCTGTAATATTTCTTAAAAATGTTTATATATGATAAAGCTTGGGTTTCCCCTTGACCTCTACGAGATAATCAACCTTCCCGCAAATCTTCAAAACTTCATAAGGACCTTTCCAAGCTTATAATAATTTATTTGATTTTACTGGCAACAGTACTAGAACCTCATCCCCTACTTTACATCTTCTCTGACTTAATCAAAATAGTTTTATATTGGTCCATGGATAAACCTAACCCCTTGACTGTTGCAACCCCAAATCCTGAGGTGTCTCTTGGTGTTGCAAAATTTCTGAAAAAAAAAAAAATTCTTATGAAACGATAGAGAATCTTTTCCCAAATGTAATGACACCAAAAGAATGAAATTTGATGGAAAACTGATGGAATTACGCTCTCACAAAGTTAGTGACCTCGGCGATATTTACGAATCGGTGATTTTGTCCAATTTGAGCCCTACTTTCTGCTAATTCCATTGTTCCAGTCGACCAAACTCATAGCTATTTCTTTAGAACTCCATTTTTCTATCGACTGAGTAAAAGAAACTGCCCATTTACTGATGTCAACTACCCAATAACGTGGTCAGAAATTTGCAATTTGGCCAATTTCACAAAAATAAAAAAAATATGACAATTTCAAAATAGGGCCCAGAATGAACAATGCAGACATTCCTGGCTCTAAAATAACATTTTCTTTGTTCATCAGTCATGTCTCCAGGCCCCTCTGATATTACTCTTGCTTTCTATTTTGAATTTTTATTCAAACAAAAAATAGATGATTTACTGTTATGCAGACTACTGCAATATTGTAATGTACAAATAATGTCAACCCATTCATGACTGCTTGTTAGAATGGCTACTTGGACTTTTATTGGAAAATGACATCATTTGTTTAATTTTGAACATTGGCAAAAATCAAACATTTCCCCTATTTTGAACTCCATTTCAAGGTTCTTTTCATAGTAAAACCAATCAGTATCACCTCTATTTCTAAAATATATTTTCCATTCTATCAAATGAGACCAAGAAAACGAGAATGCAACCATAAATACTATATGAAAATAGGCCGCAAAGTCGGCATTTTAATTAAAAAAAAAAAGGTATTTTTTTTTTATCTCATTATACACTGTGTGCTGCAGGATTTTTTTTTTATATCGTGCACACTGACACCACAGACCCATTCTCTCACATGTGGGCCAATCAGCTTTCTCCTACTTGATTTGAAGCCGCTAGAATTTGAGTACAGGTCCACCATCACAAATCCGGCAGTTAGTTATTCGGTTCCTTCAGCACTAATTTTGGCTAGCATAATTTCAAATTTCCAGGGTCGCCACACCAACCTGCTGGTACTGTTTGGTGGCGCTACTTGCTGCATAAGTCATTCCAATTTCTTTTTCTCCATTTATTGTTTTAACCTGCTTACTTTTAGCCCTAGCCATGGTTCCAATGAATAAAAGAAATGCTTCTCATTATGTAAAGCACCTACACAGTACATTATCCATTAAAGATAAGGTGGCTTTGAGGCCACTGTCGGTTGCCATGAGCTCAGTCTCATGAAGCAGGAGAATATGCTTTATTATTACGCTATTATCAACACTACAACTTATTTGCCTATCACAATTGATCTAATATGACATAAGAAACAATATAAATAACATAAAACATGTTAAATACTCCAGAATGAATAATATTTGGCATAACACCGAGCAGTTCGACAGAGTTATGAAGAGGATATGGTAAACAAATACCATTCTCCTATCCTTGTCTTGGGGGCTTATATTAGAGAAAACGGAGTATAGCACAGGGCTAACTATGATATACACTCGTACTCCACCATAAACATGAAACAAAAAAATTATTTTCTCTCAATAGATTATCACACATAGCAGCATGTGTAGAGATCCTAGGATAACCCCAAAAAATCAACGTGGCTTATTTTTAGTACCTGGCTTGGGTTAGCCATATATGTTTTTTGGTAAATACGTATTATGTTTGGTAGCAGAGCAGGAGTTGCGCAGCTTAACATTAAGATTGACAACACTCTAATTGCCAGACATAATGAGGGCAATTTCCTTGGCCTATGCCTCGACAACAACCTAAATTTCAGCACCCATATCCAACACATAACAAAAAAAGTGTCCAAAACAGTGGGGATCCTCTCCAAGATACGATACTACGTGCCGCAAACTGCCCTTCTGACACTATACCATCCATTTATATATCCATACCTCACCTATGCTATCTGTGCTTGGGGTTCAACTGCAGCAACATACCTAAAGCCAGTAATAACCCAACAAAAAGCTGCAGTAAGAATAATCACTAAATCCCATCCCTGGCAACACCCCTCTCCCCCCCCCCAATCTTCATAGATCCAAACTTACTCCCTGTTCAGAACATCCACTCTTACTACTGTGCAAGCTATATCTACAGGACCTTAAATTCCAATATTAACATTGACCTAAAACGCTTTCTTGATAGTTGTGACAGGATCCATAGGCATAACACCAGACACAAACATCTCTGTGACATTCCCCGTGTTCGACTAAACCTTTACAAAAATTCAATGTATTTCAAAGGACCTAAAATCTGGAACACACTACCAGAAAACTCTAGAACTACAGACACATTCATCACTTTCAAAACTACAGTTAGAAAATATCTTATCTCCCTGATACACCCCGACAACTAACTACATGTTAACCACCTGGTGGTTCACAATTACACTCACTCACCCACTGACTATAAACCCAGAAATACTAATCTTAATCTTAAAATAATAAATCCTAACTAATCATAAGTTTGCCTATGATACTCCAATATAGACACTTTGTATTGTGCCAAAACAAAAGCATTCACATTGCTAAACTCACAAATTATGATGTAGTCACTTAGCCTTAACCCCTTCAGGGTCCAAGGCCCAAATCTGAAGTGGTGCCCCAGTGTCCAAGAATTTTCAAAAAAAAAAAATTATTTTTTCTTATGAAATGTTAGAGAATCTTTTTGTGAAGGTAATAAAAGAAAAAGTATGAAATTTGATGGAAAATTGACGAAATTATGCTCTCGCGAATTTTGATGTGTCAGCGATATTTACGAATCGGCGATTTTGCCGACTTTGACTCCCATTCCTCTTCAAGGGGGGCTCCTTGGCGTGGTGAAGAGGCTCTTGGTCTGAGGAATTAGCCCTGTCGGTCTTCTTCCTCAGACCGAACCTAATTATCCCCCATTCTCCCCTCCCCTATCCCATCCTCCCCATCCTCCCCTTTTTCCATTCCTCCTCCTCCTCCTCACCCCTCCCTTTTGCCCTTCCTCTTTTTGGCCTTTGGGATTTCTCCCACAGGCGCGCTAGTTCCTAGGTAGGGGAAAGGACACCGGGGTCCATCCCATTCCGTTGAGGTTCTTGGCGGTGGCGTAGTTTGCCGTGCAATCTGGATTGCCTGGGGATGTCCCGATCCCTCTCCGGTATCCCGGAGTAGCTTTGGGTGTCTTTCGGGCGATGGGTGTATCTCTGGAAGCCACCTTTCGGATTCCGGGGGTGGTGGCCGAAGGAGGTATGCTTTGTGGCGGATATCCAGCCGCCCTCTCTTTTGTCCACCGAGGTAGCTCGGCAGATGTGAGGTTGCTATCCCGGATTGCTGGTTTACTGGCATGAAGGGTAGGGTATGGCACGGGTTCCATGCTGCATCTGCGCTACTAGCGGTGTTGAGGTCCTCTTGGGCGCGGAGGGAGATTTCCGGCCCTTTCATTCCTCCTGGGAACTATTCCTCCCCGCTCCCCCCTTTTTTTATTCTTTTTTTTATTTTTATTTTCTTTTCTTCTTTCTTTTTTTTTTCTTAAAAACAAAAAGCAAAGGAGTAACCTAACCATGGCAGCCCTAGTCCATGAACCCACTACCCCCGGGCCCCTTCTTGATACCGCACCCCATTCTGACCCTGCCTTGTGTTTAGACCACTCTTCGGACACTCCTGATGCCCCTGTACCTCTTGCTGGTGCTGTTTCCTCACCCGCTTCAGGTACCGGGGCTTCAACTGACTCCTTTGATTTGTCTGAACTCCGCTCTCCTTCGACTATGCTTCCGGCTTCTCCCTCTACGGTACGGCAATTTTCGAATCGCCCACCCATTTCACGCCGGACCAACTCCGGTCCTACTCCTAAACGCCAATGTCAATCTCCTGATGATGCTCCTTCGTTACCTTCCCATTCTACTCGGAAACGACCGACACGTCAAGCACTCCCTCTCCACGCTCAGTTTCGGACCACACAATGGACTAAATTCTTTACTTTAAGACTGACTTCTTCTTCTGCCTATCTTTCTGACCATAGTATTGGCAAAGCGCTCCTGCGTCATGTTGGCAGAGATATTTCATTTCATGCTCTCAAGAGCGGTACGCGCATCGTCACTGTCCAGAATGCTACCCAAGCTCATTATCTTTCTCTCCTTTCGAATATCGATACTACTCCTATCACTATTGAAAAACATCTTTCTCTCAATTCTTGTAGTGGTACTGTCATTCTGCCCCATACTATAGTCCAACAGAATTTCCAGTCATGTGGCAACGACATTTTTGAACAGCTGGAACTCCAGGATCTCCCAATCCTCAAAGTAGACACTTATGTCCTTCCTGCCCGGGGGCGGAGACGTTACCCTTGCAATGTGGCTCATTTAACTTTTGACAGCCGAAAACTCTTGTCCTCTGTATATGTCGCGGGACATCGGTTACAAGTTCGAAAGGTGATACCTACACCGCAACAATGTAGAAATTGCTGGCGTTTTGGTCACCCAGCGAAATATTGCAGATCTATGGCTGAATGCCCAGTCTGTGGTGCCGACGACCATTCTAATACATCTTGCAGTCAACCTCCTTCTTGCCTTAATTGTAATGAAGCTCACCCTTCGTACTCCCGCCGTTGCCAGGTCTACTTAAATGAACGTGAAATCCGTTGCCTCAAAGAGGCAGAAGGTCTCCCTTATGCTATGGCAGTTACTCATCTACGCCTCCAAGGGAGACTACCCCGTGTTTCTTATTCTCGTGTTTCCAAACATCCCCCCACTTCTGGGGTCCCATCTTCTGCAGCCTCCTCTGTTGTTACCCCTCCCATAGCCACTATGGCATCTAATCCTTTTGCTGTCCTTGGCTCTGACGTCCCGACTACAACTCAGTCTGTTCTCACATCTTCGCGTCCTTCCTCACAAGCCCCAGTATCGACAAGACCTCGTACGACACCTAATACCAATCGCCCCTCTACTCAGAAGTCCAAAAAATCCACATTGCTCAACTCTTCTTTGCCCATTCCTTCCCTTCTTCCACCTCCACACTTCACCTTTCCAGTCTCTGTACCTAGTTCTTCCCCTCTCTCTGGCTCTATTACCAGTGTGGAGATTCACCCTCCTCCTCGTACTATGCCTTCCACCCCCGTCCCCTCCCAAGTTTCTCCCTCTTCTGCCACCTCCCAGGTTTCTGCCTCTTCTGTCCCCCCCTACACTTCATCTCCAGTCCCTTACACTCTTCCCTCCCCCTCTACTTTGGTACAGTCCATTACTGTCCCAATCTTTACTCACCCTCCTCCTTCTATCTCCAATATGGTCTCCCATACATGTTTGAATTGAGAAACACTTGAAGCCATTTCAGAATATATTGCAGAGACTAAACCTTCAATGGACACTGATTCACTTCCTGTTCCTTCTCTTCCCTCTCCTCCATCTTCACAACCCCATTCTTCGCAACGCTCCGTTCCTTCGCTACTTGAACGTCTTCCAATGCCACCACACATTGACTTTTCTAACCCCTCTAGTCCGTAGGTGCCTTTACCTACAGATTCCTGATATTTTCTTCATCGCCAATCATGGCCTATTTACAGTGGAATATCCGCGGCCTCAGGGGTAATCGGGGTGAGCTTCAGATGTTGCTTTCCAGGTTTTTCCCTGTTGGTGCTTGCTTACAAGAACCAAAATTACACTCGGCTGTTTTCCAACCTATCTCAGGCTATAATTTATTGTATTCTTCAGATCCTTTCTCAGATGGGACCTTTAATGAAAGTGCCCTTCTTCTACGCAATGATATTCCGTACTGTCAACTATTTGTCCATACCTCGCTGCATTACACTGCAGCCCGTATCCACTTGAATAAGTGGTTTACAATATGTTCTTTATATCTCTCTCCTTCTCGAGCATTTTCTATCCCAGACTTTGCCTTTCTTGTTTCATCCTTACCACCACCACTTCTGTTACTTGGTGATTTTAATGCCCACCATTTCCTCTGGGGGGGTCTCATTGTGACTCACGTGGCATTCAGTTGGAGGCTTTTCTCGCCTCTCACCCCCTCCATGTTTTAAATACGGGTACTCCCACCCATTTTGATCCTCGTACTCATACTCTCTCTTTCATCGATCTATCAGTCTGCTCTTCCTCCACTGCACTAGACTTCACCTGGTCTGTTCTACCAGACTTACATGACAGCGATCATTTTCCGATCATTCTTACTTCTCCTTCCTATTCACCACCTTTCCGTAGCCCTCGCTGGCAATTTGATTAGGCAAATTGGGATCTTTACTCACACCTCACTGCTTTTAGTGATGTTCCTTCTTCATCCTCCATTGATGAGCTCCTACACATCTTCTCGACATCAGTTTATACCGCAGCTTCTCATTCTATACCCCAAACCTCAGACGTCGTCGGATTCGCAGCAGTGTTTCCGGACAGCGTCGTGCGGGGGCATTTACTATCTTCAGCTAGCATTTTTACTGCTGAACTCTATGCCATTCTTGCAGCACTTATTCGTATCGCATCTATGCCTGTGTCATCATTTGTAGTAGTCTCAGACTCCCTTAGTGCTCTACAGGCTATACGAAAATTTGATACATCTCATCCCCTAGTTCTCCGTATCCAACTTTGGCTACGCCGTATCTCTACCAAACATAAAGATATTGTTTTTTGTTGGGTCCCTGGTCATGTCGACGTACAGGGCAATGGACAGGCAGACACTGCTGCGCTGTCAGCAGTGCATGACCTACCAATTTCCTATCGAGGTGTTCCATTTCTGGACTATTTTGCTGCAATAGCTACCCACCTTCGCACCCGTTGGCAACAACGTTGGTCAACTCTGCTCGGTAACAAACTTCATTCTATTAAACCGAGCATAGGTTACTGGCCGTCTTGTCATCATTGCCGAGGTTGGGAGACCACTCTCTCCCGCCTTCGCATTGGCCACACTCGTCTTACTCATGGGTATCTCATGGAGAGGCACCCTGTTCCTCTCTGTGAGCAGTGTCAAGTTCCAGTATCGATTAGCCACATTCTGTTAGACTGCCCTCTCTATCAACGAGCACGCAGAATTTACCTCCAACATCGTCTTCGTTCTACTACTCTCTCTTTAACTTCCCTTCTTGCTGATGGACCCTCCTTTAATCCTGACTCTCTCATTGACTTCTTGACAACGACTGATTTACTCCACAAACTCTGATGATACTTTTCGCACTCCCCTCAGCCCTTTCTAGTTCAGTCTCTTGCTGCCCTTTACCCTTTCATCATCCACTACCCCGCTGTTATCCGTAACCTATTACTCATCCATCTCCCTTTTGCCACCTGATGCCCTCGCTTCCTTTCTGCCCTGCAGCGCTGTATAGTCCTTGTGGCTTAGCGCTTCTTTTTTGATTATAATAATAATAATAATAATTTGACTCCCATTTTAGGCCAATTACATTATTCCAGTCAACCAAATTCTTAGCTATTTCACTAGTATTACTTCTATTCTATCGATTGAGCACAAGAAATCGCCAAGTTAACTGTTTCAACTACAAATTAAGGTGATCAGAAATTGTTAATTTGGCCAATTTAACACAAAGTTCAAAATATTCCAATTTCAAAATAGGGTCCAGAATAAACAATGTAGGTATTCCTGGAACTAAACTAACATTTCCTCTGTTCATTAGTTAAGTTTTGATGCTTTACAAATAAATTCCATTTTGATTTTTTATTCACATAATGAATTTTTATTCACACCAAAAAATAGAAGATTTATTGTTATGCAATACTGTAATAATTGTATAAATATCATCACCATATTTGTGAATGCATATTAGACCTACCAGCTGGCGTGTATTAGACGTATGAGGTCGTTTGTTTACTCTTGAATATCGGCAAAAATTTAATATTTCTGCTACTTTGAGCTCAGTTTTAAGCCATTTCCAGTGCTAAAACCAATCAAAATCATCTCTATTTCTGTAATATGTCTTCCATTCTATCAAATGAGACCAAGAAATCGCAAATAGAACTATAAAAGACATATGAAAAAACACTGCAAAGTCGCTGTTTTAATCGAAAAATCATGATTTCAGTTTTTTCTCTCATTATACACAGCGTGCTGCAGGATCTGTTTTATGTGGTGCACACACACCACATAGATGTATTCTCTTATATCTAGGCCCAAATGTATCACTCACAGTTGATCAGAGTGAACTGAGCTCATGGTTTGGACCCTGAACGTAAAGCCGTAGAGCTACGGGACGGACCCTCAAAGGGTTAATACCATAATCTGTAAGGATTTAATGTTAAGAATTAATGTAAGTCTGCCCAAAATGCCTAGCCATGCTAGGTGTCCTAGTGGGCCCCCTCTGTAATTAGTATTTTATAACATGTAAACCCCACATTGTAATCCTTATTGAGAATAAAATTGAATTGAATTTGTTTACTTTTGAACATCGGCAAAAATCAAACATTTCCCCTACTTTGAGCTCCATTTCAAGGTTCTTTTCATAGTAAAACCAATCAAAATCACCTCTATTTCTATAATATGTTTTCCATTCTATCAAATGAGACCAGGAAAACGAGAATACAATCATAAATACTATAAGAAAATTGACCACAAAGTCGGCGTTTTAATTAAAAAAGAAGTCTGATTTTTTTTCTCATTATGCACTGCTTGCTGCAGGGTATTTTTTATATGGTGCACACTGACCACACAAACCCATTCTCTCACATGTGGGCCTACCAGTTTTCTCCTGCTTGATTTGAAGCCGCTAGAATTTGACTATACATGTATATACATCAAACACGGTGGCTCATAAGACATATATATACGACTGAAACAGTCAAAGGGTTAACTTTTCCCATAATTAATGTACCCCATAAGTACAAGCAAGACTTAGCCATGCACCTCTTTGCAACTTGTCACTTCTTGATGACTTTGAACTTGATTATGTTGAAAATGGTATAAAATACCATCAAGTTGATGAGTAAGATTAAAAAAACCCACCCATTTCCACCCACGTATTGTTTCACTTTTTCTCCAAGTTACCCAAGAAATTGCTTCAGAACCTCAGCTACTAGTCAGACCCAGCACATTTTACTTGTATATTTAACCAATCACTTTTTAAAGCTACCCAAGATCATAGCCTCTATTTCCCTACTCGGCAGATTATTCCATGCATTGACAACTCTGTTTGAAAGTCGGTACTTGCCTATGTCCTTTCTAAATCAAAGTTTATCTGATTTAAAATTGTTATTTCTGGTTCTTGCTTCAACATCCTGAGTACTATTATTTATATTGCCTTTGTTTATGCCCATTATCTACTTAAAAACTTCAGTGATATCTCCTCTCCTCCTACATCTCTCAAGAGTGAAGACTCAGGACTAAGTTTGTCTTCAAATGGGAGATTCCTTATACATTGGATAAATTTTGTCATTCTCTTTGAAGTTCTCCAGTGAATTTACATTCATTCTGTAGCATAGTGACCAAATCTTGCCTTATAATCCGGGTGAGGTCTTACTAGTGGTGTATAAAGCTGTAAAATAACTTTTGGACTCCTGTTAGTTATACTTGATGTAAATCCTAGTAATCAGTTAGCCTTATTGCGCACACTTAGGCATAGTTGTCTTGGTCTTAGATTTCTGCTTACCATGGCTCCCAAGTTTTTTTTTTTTTCGCATCCTGTGTGTTCGATCTTTTACATCACTTAGCTTTTGACCATAAGTGTTATTCTTGTTCCCAAGGTCTAGGACTTTACACTTGTCCACATTGAACTGCATCTGCCATTTTTCAGACCATGACTAATTTGTGTAAATTCTGCTGAAGTTCATCTTTGTCCTCCTCAGAATCTGTTATTTGGCCTATTTTTCCATCATCAGTGAATTTACAGTTGGGTATCTTAATTATTGAAACATTTCACCTACACAGTAGACTTCTTCAGTTTGATACAGAGTATAGGTTGAAGACAGCAGAAGTGACAAGGTTAAGATGATGCAATCAGGCCATCAACCTTGAAGAAGTAATTTGAGGTTGTCTGTCAAGCTATTTCTACAAGGTTGATGGACTGATTACATCATCTTTACCATGTCACTTTTACTGTCTTCAACCTATACTCTGTATCTGACTGAAGAAGACTATTGTGCAGGCAGAAAGTTTCAGCAATAAAGATGCCCAACTGTTACACATGTGTTTTATTCATCATCATTTGATTATATTGTGTTGTACCAGTACTCACCTAATTGTACTCGCCTAATTGTGGCTGCAGGGGTTGAGACTCAGCTCCTGGCCCTGCCTCGTTTCTGAACGCTACTAGGTCCTCTCTCTCCCTGCTCCATGAGCCTTATTGTACCTCATCTTAAAGCTATGTATGGTTTCTGCCTCCACTACCTCACTTGTTAGACTATTCCACTTCATGACAACTCTATGACTGAAGAAATGCTTCCTAACATCCCTTTGACTCATCTGAGTCTTCAACTTCCAATTGTGACCATTTGTTTCTGTGTTCCCTCTGTGGAACATCCTGTCTCTGTCCACCTTATCTATTCCACGCAGTATTTTGTATGTCGTTATCACATCTCCCCTAACCCTTCTTTCCTCCAGTGTCGTCAGACCGATTTCCCTCAACCTTTCTTTGTAGGACATTTCCCTGAGCTCCGGAACTAGCCGTGTTGCAAACCTTTGCACTCTCTAATTTCTTGACCTGCTTGATATGTCAGAGTGCAAGTAGGATCAACACACAAAGTATTCTGTTTTTGACTGAACCTTACTTGTAAATCCAGCTTTGACTTCTCTTGTTAATAATCTCATAAGTTATGTTAATATGTATGCTGTAATAATAATAATAATAAAGACTACTAGGTTGACATATGTAATATGGGCTTTACAAGAATAATGCTATGTACAAACTTTACTTATTCATATTCATGTAATTTGTTTTTAAATACATTTGTGATTGCTGCAGACAGGTCAGACATAAGTGGGAAGCTGCACATGATGGTAACAAAGATGATTAGTAGCAACCCAGAATTTTGGACCATTGTAGATGTTGGGAGCTGGCTTGAAGGACAAGGCTTTGCACAGTATAAAGCAGCATTTACTCACCACAAGATCAATGGAGAAGTGCTGTTGATGCTTACTGAGAAGGATCTCAAGGAAGATCTCATGATAAAAGTGAGTGTCTGCTTGCAGCCCTTTGCTTCCCACCTACTACCACTCAGAGTATTGTTTGTGCAGCATATTTTCTTGTAGAGATGTAGGTGCTTGCAGTTGTATTTTATAAATCATCTTACCTTATCAATATTGAGGAAGCAGCAGTACTATAGTTACAACCTTTATGGCTTCGGTATTTTCCATCAATATACTCTTCAAGGGGGGAGGGAGGGGAGACATGACAGTGGTGAAGTGCTCTTGATTTAAGTAAAGGGAGATGACCTGCCCTTGAATCAAACCTGATTACTACCATTCCTCATGTATTGTATGTCCCCCATGCCTTTAGTGCTCTATGAAAATAATTATTAAAATCAAACCTGCCAGCTTCACTTTCACCTACCAATACTTCAAGATCATCACAGTCTTAATGGTGAGCTTTCACTTGGTAGTCTTCTTAATCCATAAGTTTTTTCTTAATATGCAGCATATTTTGCAAGAAAATAATGCTAACTAGAAGATACTTTAATCCAGATCCTCGGAGATTTGAAGAGGTTGCATGCAGCTATAAGAAGACTGCAGCATGCACACAGTCCCTTGGAGCCACTAAATTCTTCCAAGACTGCCCCTATGACTGCAAGTTCACCATTGTCAAACCTCAACAATCACAATCTTCACCCACCATCACCACATGCACCCAACACTACTCACACCAGGTCCAGGTGAGCCTTTAAATCACCCATTGCTAGAATGCCGTCATTTTTGCTATGTTGTACAAGTTGTAATTTTATAATAGCCCTACAAGTTTATAAAACTCATTTTCTTTGCCCATGTTTAATCTGTTTAATTATTTTTTAAATTTAGCATTGTTTAAGTTTAAACTGAGCATATCGCTGTAAACTTAAATATATCGACAGTGAGTTTGTTTGATATTTATCTCATTAGTATTTACATAACTAATAATATATTTTCAATATTTTTATAGCCACTGGAAATTAATCTGTTCTTAGCCTCTTAGTCTCTTACTGTATCTGTCTGTTTGGTGGGGATTGAGCCCTACCACTTGCTCCTACTTAGTTTTACACTTAAGTGAATTTGAAGAAATGTTTATTGATATCCCTGTCTCAAGTAATGTCTGACTATGCCTCCTTAATCTTGTATGTAAAGTAAAAGTACACAAGTGCAACTAATGTGACATTTTATTGTGACAACGTTTTGCTCTCCAGGAGCTTTGTCAAGCCATTACAAACAATACATGGACACAGAGGGTATATAAAGGCTCAGAGTGAGGTGCAATACTAGTGAGGTACCATTTCAATGTTCACTAGTGGTGGTAGTAGTAGTAGTAGTGACAAAAGTAATACAATATGGTAGAGCAATTAATTCGTACATGAGTAGAAGGATATAAAAGCTATTACTTGGGTAACATAAAAATAGGTTGGACAAATATAGACTGGAAAGAGGCAGGTTGTTTCAGTGTTCACTCTCTGTAATGTGCTTTGTGTAGTATTTACAGGAGAGACTATGTGATGGCAGGGTTTACTGTTTTCAGGAGGATTCTTGCTAAGACTTCGGAGATGTTGAAGCTGCCTTTATTTTTTTTTTTATTATCACACCGGCCGATTCCCACCAAGGCAGGGTGGCCCGAAAAAGAAAAACTTTCACCATCATTCACTCCATCACTGTCTTGCCAGAAGGGTGCTTTACACTACAGTTTTTAAACTGCAACATTAACACCCCTCCTTCAGAGTGCAGGCACTGTACTTCCCATCTCCAGGACTCAAGTCCGGCCTGCCGGTTTCCCTGAATCCCTTCATAAATGTTACTTTGCTCACACTCCAACAGCACGTCAAGTATTAAAAACCATTTGTCTCCATTCACTCCTATCAAACACGCTCACGCATGCCTGCTGGAAGTCCAAGCCCCTCGCACACAAAACCTCCCTTACCCCCTCCCTCCAACCCTTCCTAGGCCGACCCCTACCCCGCCTTCCTTCCACTACAGACTGATACACTCTTGAAGTCATTCTGTTTCGCTCCATTCTCTCTACATGTCCGAACCACCTCAACAACCCTTCCTCAGCCCTCTGGACAACAGTTTTGGTAATCCCGCACCTCCTCCTAACTTCCAAACTACGAATTCTCTGCATTATATTCACACCACACATTGCCCTCAGACATGACATCTCCACTGCCTCCAGCCTTCTCCTCGCTGCAACATTCATCACCCACGCTTCACACCCATATAAGAGCGTTGGTAAAACTATACTCTCATACATTCCCCTCTTTGCCTCCAAGGACAAAGTTCTTTGTCTCCACAGACTCCTAAGTGCACCACTCACTCTTTTTCCCTCATCAATTCTATGATTCACCTCATCTTTCATAGACCCATCCGCTGACACGTCCACTCCCAAATATCTGAATACGTTCACCTCCTCCATACTCTCTCCCTCCAATCTGATATTCAATCTTTCATCACCTAATCTTTTTGTTATCCTCATAACCTTACTCTTTCCTGTATTCACCTTTAATTTTCTTCTTTTGCACACCCTACCAAATTCATCCACCAATCTCTGCAACTTCTCTTCAGAATCTCCCAAGAGCACAGTGTCATCAGCAAAGAGCAGCTGTGACAACTCCCACTTTATGTGTGATTCTTTATCTTTTAACTCCACGCCTCTTGCCAAGACCCTCGCATTTACTTCTCTTACAACCCCATCTATAAATATATTAAACAACCACGGTGACATCACACATCCTTGTCTAAGGCCTACTTTTACTGGGAAAAAATTTCCCTCTTTCCTACATACTCTAACTTGAGCCTCACTATCCTCGTAAAAACTCTTCACTGCTTTCAGTAACCTACCTCCTACACCATACACTTGCAACATCTGCCACATTGCCCCCCTATCCACCCTGTCATACGCCTTTTCCAAATCCATAAATGCCACAAAGACCTCTTTAGCCTTATCTAAATACTGTTCACTTATATGTTTCACTGTAAACACCTGGTCCACACACCCCCTACCTTTCCTAAAGCCTCCTTGTTCATCTGCTATCCTATTCTCCGTCTTACTCTTAATTCTTTCAATTATAACTCTACCATACACTTTACCAGGTACACTCAACAGACTTATCCCCCTATAATTTTTGCACTCTCTTTTATCCCCTTTGCCTTTATACAAAGGAACTATGCATGCTCTCTGCCAATCCCTAGGTACCTTACCCTCTTCCATACATTTATTAAATAATTGCACCAACCACTCCAAAACTACATCCCCACCTGCTTTTAACATTTCTATCTTTATCCCATCAATCCCGGCTGCCTTACCCCCTTTCATTTTACCTACTGCCTCACGAACTTCCCCCACACTCACAACTGGCTCTTCCTCACTCCTACAAGATGTTATTCCTCCTTGCCCTATACACGAAATCACAGCTTCCCTATCTTCATCAACATTTAACAATTCCTCAAAATATTCCTTCCATCTTCCCAATACCTCTAACTCTCCATTTAATAACTCTCCTCTCCTATTTTTAACAGACAAATCCATTTGTTCTCTAGGCTTTCTTAACTTGTTAATCTCACTCCAAAACTTTTTCTTATTTTCAACAAAATTTGTTGATAACATCTCACCCACTCTCTCATTTGCTCTCTTTTTACATTGCTTCACCACTCTCTTAACTTCTCTCTTTTTCTCCATATACTCTTCCCTCCTTGCATCACTTCTACTTTGTAAAAACTTCTCATATGCTAACTTTTTCTCCCTTACTACTCTCTTTACATCATCATTCCACCAATCGCTCCTCTTCCCTCCTGCACCCACTTTCCTGTAACCACAAACTTCTGCTGAACACTCTAACACTACATTTTTAAACCTACCCCATACCTCTTCGACCCCATTGCCTATGCTCTCATTAGCCCATCTATCCTCTAATAGCTGTTTATATCTTACCCTAACTGCCTCCTCTTTTAGTTTATAAACCTTTACCTCTCTCTTCCCTGATGCTTCTATTCTCCTTGTATCCCATCTACCTTTTACTCTCAGTGTAGCTACAACTAGAAAGTGATCTGATATATCTGTGGCCCCTCTATAAACATGTACATCCTGAAGTCTACTCAACAGTCTTTTATCTACCAATACATAATCCAACAAACTACTGTCATTTCGCCCTACATCATATCGTGTATACTTATTTATCCTCTTTTTCTTAAAATATGTATTACCTATAACCAAACCCCTTTCTATACAAAGTTCAATCAAAGGGCTCCCATTATCATTCACACCTGGCACCCCAAACTTACCTACCACACCCTCTCTAAAAGTTTCTCCTACTTTAGCATTCAAGTCCCCTACCACAATTACTCTCTCACTTGGTTCAAAGGCTCCTATACATTCACTTAACATCTCCCAAAATCTCTCTCTCTCCTCTGCATTCCTCTCTTCTCCAGGTGCATACACGCTTATTATGACCCACTTCTCGCATCCAACCTTTACTTTAATCCACATAATTCTTGAATTTACACATTCATATTCTCTTTTCTCCTTCCATAACTGATCATTTAACATTACTGCTACCCCTTCCTTTGCTCTAACTCTCTCAGATACTCCAGATTTAATCCCATTTATTTCCCCCCACTGAAACTCTCCTACCCCCTTCAGCTTTGTTTCGCTTAGGGCCAGGACATCCAACTTCTTTTCATTCATAACATCAGCAATCATCTGTTTCTTGTCATCCGCACTACATCCACGCACATTTAAGCAACCCAGTTTTATAAAGTTTTTCTTCTTCTCTTTTTTAGTAATTGTATACAGGAGAAGGGGTTACTAGCCCATTGCTCCCGGCATTTTAGTCGCCTCATACGACACGCATGGCTTACGGAGGAAAGATTCTTTTCCACTTCCCCATGGACAATAGAAGAAATAAAAAAGAACAAGAGCTATTTAGAAAAAGGAGAAAAACCTAGATGTATGTATATATATATATGCATGTGCGTGTCTATGAAGTGTGACCAAAGTGTAAGTAGGAGTAGCAAGATATCCCTGTTATCTTAGCGTGTTTATGAGACAGAAAAAGAAACCAGCAATCCTACCATCATGCAAAACAGTTACAGGTTTTTGTTTCACAGTCATCTGGCAGGACGGTAGTACTTCCCTGGGTGGTTGCTGTCTACCAACCTACTACCTATGCCTTTGTTTTGTTTAATTGTATTCGAAACAGCGATCAGTGCTGATTCGAGGCACTTGCGTCTGCGGAAATTAGTTTCTTTGATCACTAATTGGGCGTCTCTGAATTTCATGAGATGATTGGTGGAATTTTGGTGTTATACACAGGCGTTGTTCAGGTTATCATTCCTACATGCGTAAATGTGTTCATTGAGGCGGGTGTCGAGGTTTCTTGCTGTTTCACCTACGTAAATCTTGTCACAGCCTCCACAGGGTATAGTGTAAACTCCTGCATTGACTGGTTCGTGGTGCCACAATAAAATGTCACATTAGTTGCACTTGTGTCCTTTTACTTTACATATTGTCGGTAATTCTACCAACTCCTTAATCTTGTTATATCTTTGAAAGTGCCTCTACTTCTTTAGCCTGTTTAGACCTCTTCATTTTTTGTTTTATCATATCTCCTCTTATTCTTTGTTCTTAAGTTACCCAAGCCCCCACATTCTATCTTATAGTACATTCTCTGATTGGTACCTATATTGGTGCATTCCATTGCACTTTCTTCAATTCCACTTTATTTTACTATGTGAGTGGTTCTGTGATGGTGCTGCATAGTCGACAATAGGTCACACGTTCAAGGTAGTGTGTGTTGAGCTAGTCATTTTCTAGGTTCTTGAATGCCACATTTACTTGTTAGACGAAGAATGAGGGGTGACCTGATCGAAGTGTGTAAGTGGAAGATATGTATTAATAAAGGGGATATTAATAAGGTCTTGAGGATATCTCTCCAAGAGAGAACCCGCAATAATGGATTTAAATTAGATAAGTTTAGATTTAGAAAGGACATAGGAAAGTATTGGTTTGGAAATAGGGTAGTTGATGAGTGGAACAGTCTACCTAGTTGGGTTATTGAGGCTAGGACTTTGGGTAGTTTCAAATTTAGGTTGGATAAGTACATGAGTGGGAGGGGTTGGATTTGAGTGGGACTTGCACATCAGAGCTTGTTTCTTGGGTAGCATTGAAAATTGGGTTGGTCAAATGTTTGTTAGTGGGATGAAATGTAAAGGACCTGCCTAGTATGGGCCAACAGGCCTGCTGCAGTGCTCCTCCTTTCTTATGTTCTTACATTAAGTTCTCTACTGCTGTGGTTATTGTTTATGTTCTTCAGGAGTTAGGTTTGGATTATATAATTGTTATTCCATGATCTTATTTTTTTAATTTATTTTGAGTTATTTGTTGTCCAAATGATTGTCTTTATTACTCTCATCCTCACAATTTGACTTTTGGTCTGGTTAATTACAGTCAGTTTTAATTCGACCATTCCTGAATTTTGTACTTAGTATTCACATTATTTTGACTTTGCAAACAAAGATATTTTATTTATTTTTATATTAACACATCGGCTGTTTCCCACTCAGGTAGGATGACCCAAGAATGAAGAAACACTTTCATCATTCACTCTGTCACTGTCTTGCCAGAGGTGCACCTATACTACAATTAAAAACTGCAACATATTTCCACCCCTCTTTCAAAGATATATAGATATAGAAGTTAATTCCTGTAATAAGGCCATTAATGTAGACTAGGAAGAATATGGGGACTAACATGGATCCTTGTGGAACACCACCTGGTACACTTCTACCTTGATGCTTCAACTCTTATACTGTCAATTTTTATATTGTTCAGGTACAGTATTCTCATAGCCATGCTAGTACTTTTTCTCTTAACACTGTTTTGCCTCTAATTTGCAGAGTAGTCTATACGGAATTCTATCAAAGTTGCCTTGGAGTCAAGGATTGTATACTTCACTCAACATTCTCTTATATGTCTTATCTCTGTTAATGTATTGTATATTTGATTATTTTTAAGGTTTGTAATGTAATGCTATATATTTTTGAATGCATGGTGGTGGTCGGAGGAATTTAGTATGAGAGAAGGAGAGAGAGTGGGATGGAAATGATGGAGATAAATGTATAAAATGCTGACACAATGGAAGAATACACAAATGCAGTATAATGCAGACCTTTATTGATTACGTTTCTTCCTCACAGTGGGTGAAATTTGGTCAGTAAAGGATTGAATTGTACTGCATTTTTTTTTTTTTTGTTACCTACCTGGAGGATTTCCAGGCATCAGTGCCCCTGAGACCCATTCCTTGACCAAGCCTCTAGGTGGATCAGGGCCTGATCAACTAGGTTGTTACTGCTAGCCGCACATAATCCAACGTATGAACCACAGCCTGGCTGATTGGGTACTGACTTTATGTATCTGTCCAGCTCCTTTTTGAAGGCAGCGAGGGGTCTATTGGTAATTCTCCTTTTGCCTGGAGGGAGGCTGTTGAACAGTCTTGGTCCCCGGACACTTATTGTGTTTTCTCTCAGTGTACTAATGGTGCCCCTACTTTTCATTGGGGATATATTGCACTGTCTGCCCAGTCTTTTGCTTTCATAGAGAGTGATTTCTCTGTTCAGGTTTGAGACAAGTCCCTTTAGGATTTTCCAGGTGTAGACTATAATGTGTGTCTCACCTGTCCCCCAGTGAGTACAAGTTGAGTGCTTCCAAGTGTTCTCAGTAGTTAACCCTTGAGGGTCCATGCAGTAATTCTGCGGCTTTGAAGCCAGGGGTTAGTGCCGTAGTACTACGTCATGAGCTCAGCTCACTCATAAGCTGTGAGTGGTAAGTTTGGGCCTAGGTATGAGAGAATGGGTCTGTGTGGTAAGTGTACACCATATAAAATCCTGCAACACACAGTGCATAATGAGAAAAAACTGCAACCATGTTTTTGGGATTAAAACGGTGACTTTGCAGTGTATTTTTGTATGGTTGTCATGGTTTTATTAGCAGTGTCTTAGTCTCATTTGATAGCATAGAAGATGTATTACAGAAATAGAGATGATTTTGATTGGTTTTAGGAATGAAAATAGCTTGAAATTTAGCTCAGTAGTGGAAATGTTCAATTTTTTCCGATGTTCAAGAGGAAACAGATCACATCACTCGTCCAATACTTGTCAGCTGGTGGATCTAATGTGCATTCCCTCTTCAAGGGGGGCTCCTTGGCGTGGTGAAGAGGCTCTTGGTCTGAGGAATTAGACCTGTCGGTCTCCTTCCTCAGACCGAACCTAATTACCCCCCAATCCCCCGTTCCCTATCCCATCCTCCCCTTTTTCCTTTCCTCCTCCTCCTCCCCACCCCTCCCTTTTGCCCTTCCTTTTTGGCCTTTGGGTCCCCCCCCCCCACAGGCACGCTAGTTCCTAGCTAGGGGAAAGGGTACTGGGGTCCATCCCATTCCGTTGAGGTTCTTGGCGGTGGCGTAGTTTGCCGTGGAATCTGGATTGCCTGGGGATGTCCCGATCCCTCTCCGGTATCCCGGAGGGTGGCTTTGGGTGTCTCTCGGGCGACGGGTGTATCTCTGGAAGCCACCTTTCGGATTCCGGGGGTGGTGGCTGAAGGAGGTATGCTTTGTGGCGGATTTCCGGCCGCCCTCTCTTTTGTCCACCGAGGTAGCTCGGCAGATGTGAGGTTGCTATCCCGGATTGCCGGTTTACTGGCATGATGGGTAGGGTATGGCATGGGTTCCATGCTGCATCTGCACTACTTGCGGTGCTGAGGTCCTCTTGGGCATGGAGGGAGATTTATGGCCCTTTCATTCCTCCTAGGAACTATCCCTCCCCGGTCCCCCCTTTTTTTATTCTTTTTTTTATTTTTATTTTCTTTTCTTCTTTCTTTTTTTTTTCTTAAAAACAAAAAGAAAGAAGTAACCTAACCATGGCAGCCCTAGTCCATGAACCTGCTACCCCCGGGCCCCTTCTTGATACTACACCCCGTTCTGACCGCAACAGTGTAGAAATTGCTGGCGATTTGGCCATCCAGCGAAATATTGCAGATCTATAGCCGAATGCCCAGTCTGTGGTGCCGATGACTATTCTAATACGTCTTGCAATCGACCTCCCTCTTGCCTTAATTGTCATGAGGCTCACCCTTCGTACTCTCGCCGTTGTCAAGTCTACTTAAACGAGCGGGAAATCCGTTACCTCAAAGAGGCAGAAGGTCTCCCTTATGCCATGGCAGTTTCTCATCTCCGCCTTCAAGGGAGACTACCTCGTGTTTCTTATTCCCGTGTTTCAAAACGTCCCCCCACTTCTGGTATCCCATCTTCTGCACCCACCTCTGTGGTTACCTCTCCCATAGTCACTCCTGTATCTAATTCTTTTGCTGTCCTCGGCTCAGACGTCCCTACTTCAATGCCTCAGTGTGATCTCGCTTCTTCGTGTTCTTTCTCACAAGCCTCAGTAGCGACGAGATCTCGTATGACACCTCCTCCCAATCGTCCCTCTACTTCTCAAAAGTCAAAAAAAGGTCCATTAACACCTCCTACCCATCTTCCACCTCCTCATTTTACCTTCCCTGTCTCTGTACCTGGTTCTCCCCCTCTCACTGGCTCTGTTACAAGTGTAGAGGTTCACCCTCCTCCTCGTACTGTACCTTCCTCCCCTGTTCCCTCCCAAGTTTCTTCCTCTTCTGCCACATCCCAGGTTTCTGCCTCTTCTGTCCCCTTCCACGCTTCTCCAGTTCCCTCCACCCTTTCGCCCTCCCCTACCTTGATAGAGTCCAATACAGTTCCAATCTTTACTCATCCTCCCCCTACCATTTCCAGTATTGTCTCCCATACGACGTCTCTGAATTCTGAAACACTTGAAGCAATCTCTGAATATATTGCAGAGACCAAACCATCAATGGACACTGATCCACCCTCCGCTCCTTCTCTCTCCTCTGCTCCATCTGCACAACTCCTTTCTTCACAGCGCACCGTTCCTTCACTGCTTGAACGTTTTCCATTGCCTCCGCATGTGGACTTTTCTAACCCCTCTAGTCCGTAGGAACCCTTACCTGCGGATTTCAGGTATCTTTATCATTGCCAATCATGGCCTATTTACAGTGGAATATACGCGGCCTCAGGGGTAATCGGGGTGAGCTTCAAATGTTACTCTCCCAGTTTTCCCCTGTTGGTGTTTGCTTACAGGAACCAAAATTACACTCTGCTGTTATCTCTCCCATCTCAGGCTATAATTTATTGTATTCTTCAGATCCTTTTCCTGATGGGACCTTTAATGAAAGTGCCCTTCTTCTACGCACTGATATTCCGTACCATCAGCTATTTGTTCGTACTTCGCTGCATTACACAGCAGCCCGTATCCACTTGCATAGGTGGTATACGCTCTGTTCTTTATATCTCTCTCCTTCTCGGGCATTATCTATTCCGGATATTGCCTTTCTTGTTTCGTCATTACCGCCACCGATTCTGTTACTTGGTGATTTTAATGCCCACCATTTCCTCTGGGGGGGTCTCACTGTGATTCCCGTGGCATTCAGTTAGAGGCTTTTCTTGCCACCCACCACCTCCATGTTTTAAATACAGGTACTCACACCCATTTTGATCCTCGGACTCACACTCTTTCTTGTATTGATCTCTCAGTCTGCTCTTCCTCCGCCGCATTAGACTTCACTTGGTCTGTTCTCCCGGACTTACATGACAGCGATCACTTCCCAATCATTCTTACTTCCCCTTCATATTCACCACCTCTTCGCATCCCACGCTGGCAATTTGATCAGGCAAATTGGAACCTTTACTCACACCTAACTGTTTTTAGAGAGGTTCCTTCTTCGTCCTCCATCGATGAGCTTTTACACCTCTTCTCGTCCTCCGTTTTAACCGCAGCTTATCATTCTGTACCCCAAACTTCGGGCAGGCATTCTCAGAAATGCGTGCCTTGGTGGTCTCCTGCTTGTGCTCGTGCAGTACGTTTGAAATGCGCTGCATGGGGCAGGTACCGGTACAATAGAACCACAGAGAGACTTCTTGATTTTAAGCAGAAGCGTGCGATCGCTCGCCGTGTCATCCGTGACTCTAAACGCACTTGCTGGCGAGATTATGTCTCCACCATCACCTCTGCTTCCTCTATGAATGCAGTTTGGAAAAAAGTACGAAAACTGAGTGGTAAATATTCTCCTGACCCGGCTCCTGTTCTGCGGGTTGCCGGTGTTGAAATAGCAAACCCACTAGATGTTGCCAATGAAATTGGCAACCATCTGGTCCGTATTTCTCAGGGACTCCATCTATGCCCCTCATTTCTTTCCTCAAAGTCTGCCAGAGAGTTAGCACCCTTGGACTTTTCTTCTCTCAGAGAAGAACAGTATAATGTGCCTTTTACACTTCAAGAACTGGAGGCAACACTCTCAGCTTGCCGATCATCGGCAGCTGGGCCCGACGACATTCATATTTGTATGCTACAACATTTACATCAGTCAGCCCTTGCAGTCCTTTTACGCCTTTACAATCTTATTTGGTCACAAGGAGTTCTTCCACAACTGTGGAAATCCGCCATTGTTCTCCCTTTCCGCAAACCAGGCACTATGGGACATGAAACCTCCCACTATCGTCCCATTGCTCTTACCAGTGCAGTTTGCAAAGTGATGGAACGCCTATTAAATAGACGTTTAGTGTGGTATTTAGAGACACACAACAGTCTCTCCACTCGTCAATATGGCTTTCGTAAGGGACGTTCTACCATAGACCCCTTACTATGCTTGGATACGTATGTTCGTAATGCCTTTGCGAGTAACGACTCAGTTATTGCCATATTTTTTGACCTTGAGAAGGCATATGACAACTTGGAGGTATAATATTTTAGCCCAAGCCCACTCGTTATGCCTTCAAGGCAATCTACCATCCTTCCTTAAGAACTTTTTAACTGACAGGCATTTCCGTGTTGGGGTTAATAATGTGCTCTCCCCGGACTTTATCCAAGCTGAAGGTGTCCCCCAGGGATGTGTTCTGAGCACAACACTTTTTCTCCTTGCTATTAATGATTTGGCCTCTAGTCTTCCATCAAATATTTGGTCATCACTCTATGTTGATGACTTCGCTATTGCCTGTGCAGGGGCTGACTGTCACCTACCTGGAGAGTTTACCTGGAGAGAGTTCCAGGGGTCAATGCCCCCGCGGCCCGGTCTGTGACTAGGCCTCCTGGTGGATCAGAGCCTGATCAACCAGGCTGTTGCTGCTGGCTGCACGCAAACCAACGTACGAGCCACAGCCCGGCTGATCCGGTATCGTAAGGGTTCTTAAATGGAGATATCGTAGGATAAGGTAGACACACTTGTAGGATGGTAGGTGTATTGTCAGACTGAGATGAGAGATGGAGCCCAGTGCCTAGCCTGTCTACGCCTTGAAGGTCTGCCGCCGAGTGAGGACGGGACAGAGGGATCACTGCCCATGTGTATCCCATGACGTCACACAAAGCCAAAGGCCTACGAGGGATCTCGTGTCTAAAGCACAGGGATGATACTAATATGCTATGCTATATAATACTGGGAATACAGGGATCAGCAACTATGCTGACAGCTCGGTCATGTTACGTATGTCGTCCCGACATACACTACTATACTATAGGCTGAACAGGCAGGCGGATCTGGGCTGATTCTATACAATAACAAATTCATATATAACTTAGAACTAATGGATGGTACAACAAGATTTTGACGTAATGGGTGTTAACGTAATCATTACAAACTATAAGAACAAATCATTATACAATATGGATGGAATTGATCGATCGATCTGTATTCATGCACTCTACGGATTCTGAGGAAGAATAATTATATACAAAGAAGTGTTTAACAGAAAGGCAGATTCGGTGCACTCAAATCTAGACTGTTAATTCTCAGAATACGGAGGGAACGTGAACACGAAAATTTCTGACAAACTGATCAGCTAATAATAAACACACAGTTGACAATTTCATTCATCTCGGACATCTAATTATACAGACTATGTACATTCTGTTTCTCTCCAGTTTCTCTCCAGCATGCAGTCGACCGTGTTTCCAATTGGGCCACCACGTGGGTTTAAATTTTCCAGCACTAAAACCCACCAAATTACTTTCACTAGACGCTCTGTCATCTCAGATCATCCTTTGTACCTCTATGGCTCCCGTATCCCTGAACGTGATAGTCAAATTTCTGGGCCTCCTTTTTGATCGTAGGTTATCCTGGAAACCTCACATTACCTCTCTGAAGGCAACTTGTCACAACCGGCTGAACCTTCTTAAAACCCTTGCTCATCTTTCATGGGGAGCTGATCGTCGAACCCTCCTTCGCCTACATTCCACCCTTATTTTATCGAAACTTGATTATGGTGACCAGATCTATTCAGCGGCATCTCCTGCTACTTTCTCTAGCCTTAACCCCATTCGTCACCAAGGATTACGTTTATGCCTTGGTGCTTTTCGCTCTTCCCCTGTCGAGAGCCTCTATGCAGAAGCGAACGTTCCATCCTTATCCGATCGCCGTGATGCCCATTGCCTTCGCTACTATGTACACTCTCGTGATCTCCGCAATCCTTCCATTTATAGAATGGTCACTGATATTAGTAGACATTCTTTATTTGTTCGCCGCCCCTGTTTACTCCGTCCCTTCTCTCTTCGCCTTCATTCGCTCTTGTCTTCTCTTCAATTACCACCTTTCTATGTTCATGTACCATCTCACTTTTCCCTACCCCCCTGGGAAGTTCCAGCTGTTTTAGTCTGTTCTTTCTCTCTCCCTTGCTCGAAAGCCCAACTGTCTACGGTCGCTTTCCGCTCTCTTTTTCTTGACCACTTTCACTCTCATTCTCATGCCATTGCTGTGTACACAGATGGCTCTAAGTCTTCTGACGGTGTAGGATTCGCAGCAGTGTTTCCGGACAGCGTCGTACGAGGGCATTTACTATCTTCGGCTAGTATTTTTACTGCTGAATTGTATGCCATCCTTGCAGCACTTATCCATATTGCATCTATGCCTGTGTCATTATTTGTGGTTGTCTCAGACTCCCTTAGTGCTTTACAGGCTATACAGAAATTTGATACACCTCACCCCTTAGTCGTCCGTATCCAACTTGGGCTACGCCGCATCTTTACCAAGCATAAAGATGTTGTTTTTTGTTGGGTCCCTGGTCATGTTGACGTACAGGGCAATGAACAGGCAGACACTGCTGCGCAGTCAGCAGTACATGACCTACCAGTTTCATATAGAGGTATTTCATTTACGGACTATTTTGCTGCAGTATCTTCCCACCTTCACAACCGTTGGCAACACCGTTGATCTACTATGCTCGGCAACAAACTTCAATCTGTTAAACCACGTAGTATAGGTTACTGGCCGTCTTCTTATCACCAGTGTCGAGGTTGGGAGACTACTCTCTCCTGTCTTCGCATCGGCCATACTCGTCTTACTCATGGATATCTCATGGAGAGGCACCTTGCTCCTCTCTGTGAGAATTGCCAAGCTCCATTATCAGTCAGCCACATTCTGTTGGACTGCCCACTTTATCAACGAGCACGCAGAATTTACCTCCGTCTTCGTCTTCGCTCCGCTGCTCTCTCTTTACCTTCCCTTCTCGCTGATGGACCCACCTTTCATCCGGACTCTCTCATTGACTTTTTGACAACAACTGACTTACTTCACAAATTCTGATACCTTCAGCCCTTTCTACTTCAATCTCTTGCTACTGTCTACCCCCGTGCTATCCCCTGCCCCGCTGTTTTCTGTAACCTACTGATCATCCCTCCTCCCTTCTGCCATCCAATACCCTCGTTTCCTTCCCTACCCTGCAGCGCTGTATAGCCCTTGTGGCTTAGTGCTTCTTTTTTTATTATAATAATAATAATGTGCATCCATGAATGCACTGATATTATATATACAGTGGATCCCTGAGTTTCGTGATTAATCTGTTCCAGAGAGCCTGCCGAAAGTCGAAGTTGCCGAATGGCGAAACCATTTTCCTCATAAAAAATAATGGAAATAAAATCAATCCATTCCAGACACCCAGAAATATGAAAATAAAATATTTTTTTTTCAAATTAAATAAAGATTTACATACTGAAAACAATGAGAAATCAAGTACATGCATGTAAGAAATAATAACATTACACTTACCTTTACTGAAGACTTCTGGGTGGATGGAAGACGGGAGGAGGGGATAGGAAGAAGGTGTACACTATTGTTTGGAAGGAGAATCTCCTTCTATTAGGACTTCAGGCATGAAGTCCTTGTCTGAGGTTACTTCCCTTCTTTGTTTTTTAACCCTTTAAGGGTTTCGGCTGTACTAGTACGTCTTAGGCGCAGGTTTTTTTGACGTACTAGTACACATAAATTCTAGCGCTGTCAAATCTCGCAGGAAAAGGCTGATAGGCCTAGATGTGAGAGAATGGGTCTGTGTTGTGGGTGTGCACAGTAGGAAAAAAATTGGGACCTAGTGGTGCATTGTGGTAATGCCATCATAGTACACAATGTCCACCATGCCTAGCGGTAAGAAGTTCCTCACTCCTCAGCGAATTGGGACACTTTTGTTCCCCAGTGACAGTTCTAATACAGATGGAAGTGACAGTGAAGATGAGTTTCAAGGTTCTGGTGAGGTTTTGACCAAAACTAATGACCATAATATGGGTAATAGTGAGGAAAACCCAGACAACCCACAGCCTTCCACCTCTGGTGCTGGGCCGTCTTGTTCACGTTCAGTTGTACCAGAATCAAGAGGAAACTCCTATTTTCCCAAATCCCAGACTCAGATGTGAGCATTGGTGATGATAGTGATAGTGATTATGAACTACAAGCTCTTCAAACTTGTTCCAAGAATGGAGGAGGAGGAGGAAGAGGAGGAGGAGGAAGAGGAGGAGGAGGAGGAGGAAGAGGAGGAGGAGGAGGAAGAGGAGGAAGAAGAGGAGGAGGAAGAGGAGGAGGAGGAGGAGGAAGAGGAGGAGGAGGAGGAAGAGGAGAAGGAAGAGGAGGAGGAGGAGGAGGAAGAGGAGAAGGAGGAAGAGGAGGAGGAGGAAGAGGAGGAAGAGGAGGAGGAAGAGAAAGAGGAGGAGGAGGAGAAAGAGGAGGAGGAGGAGAAAGAGGAGGAGGAGGAGAAAGAGGAGGAGGAGGAGAAAGAGGAGGAGGAGAAAGAGGAGGAGGAGGAGAAAGAGGAGGAAGAGGAGGAGGAGGAGGGACTAGTACCGAACTTGCACACGAAAATCACTCACTACGAAAGCAAAAGACTTGGCAGACGATGCACCATCCCCCCCAATGAAAAGCAGGGGTGTCACTAGCACGTTAAGAGACCATACAATAAGTGTCAGGGGCCCGAGACTGTTCTACTGCCTCCCAGCACACATAAGGGGGATTACCAACAGACCCCTGGCAGTCTTCAAGCTGGCACTGGACAAGCACCTAAAGCTGGTTCCTGACCAGCCGGGCTGTGGCTCGTACGTTGATTTGCGTGCAGCCAGCAGCAACAGCCTGGTTGATCAGGCTCTGATCCACCAGGAGGCGTGGTCACAGACCGGGCCGCGGGGGCGTTGACCCCCGGAACGAACTCTCTCCAGGTAAACTCCAGGTATAATAATAATAATAATAATAATACATAATAATAATACATAATAATAATAATAATGCATAATAATAATAATATGTAATAATAAATGTTCACCCATGACAGTAACAAGATAAGGGGAGATAACATCTGATAAGAGCTGACGTTTGATGAGGGTAAATGAGGGTGCAGCTGATACCAAAAGATTAGATGAACATCGCTCTCCTTTTGTTTTTGCTGGTACACTAACATTTCTGTCTGTCTATTTGTCTGTCTGTCAAGCTCCCTGTCTATCTGTCTATCTGTTTAGCTCTCTGTCTCAGAGAGCCACAAGACTGCATCATCACTTTTACTCACATCTTCAAGCAGAGGGGGAGTGAGTAATGAGAGAATATGTCATTTTGACAGCTGCTGACTCCTGGTAAATTACACTATGGAGGAGGAGGAGGAGGAAGAAGAGTAGGAGGAAGAGTAGGAGGAGGAGGAGGAAGAGGAATAGGAGGAATATTAGGGGAAAGAGGAGGAGGAGGAGGAAGAGTAGGAGAAGAGGAGGAGGAAGAAGAAGAGGAGCAAGAGGAGGAGGAGGAAGAAGAGGAGGAGGAGGAATAAGAAGAGGAAGAGGAAGAGTAGGAGGAAGAGGAAGAAGAGGAGGAGGAGGAAGAGGAAGAAGAGAAGGATGAGGAAGAGGTGGAGGAGGAGGAGGAAGAAGAGGAAGATGATGATGTAATAATATTTTTCCCTTGAAGCAAGAAAAAAAAAAGTCCACCCCATGACAGTGACAAGATAAGGGGAGATAACATCTGATAAGAGATGACTTTTGATGAGCGTAAACGAGGGTGGAGCTGATTAGAAAAGATTAGATGAACATCGCTCTCCCTTTGTTTCTGCTGGTACACTAACATTTCTGTCTGTCTATTTGTCTGTCTGTCAAGCTCCCTGTCTAACTGTCTATCCGTTTAGCACTCTGTCTCAGAGAGCCACAAGACTGCGTCATCCCTTTTACTCACATCTTCAAGCAGAGTATAGCACTTTGTCTGGATTTCTTGGGTTATCCTAGGTAATTTATACTATGTATACTTGTATTTATGTGTACCTGTGAGACAGAGATAGACAGACAGATAGAAAGAGAGAGACAGATTGAAAGAGATAGAATGAGGGAGAAAGATAAAACACCATTGTGTATGACACCATGTTTCAAAGAGTTCCAAAAGCTGCAGAACTTCTAGGAATATGTTCAGTGACTGTATATTGGTATATATATTATAGAACAATAGTAATAAACAATGTTTTGTATTGTTTGTTTTTGTAAACAAGTTTTGTAAACAATATATTGATAATTATGTTTGTGTGCTTATTGTGTTGTATACAACGAGTGTATATATGTACATTGCACCTTACTTTGGTCTCACAGGCCACATAAGTTATGTGAAAAAATAAAATAGTGAAAAAAAACAAAAAAACTTCAAATACAAGTAAACTAAAGTTTACCGGTGAGCGGCAGTCGCCGCTGTTACCATACGGGGCTCATTTTCTGCAAACTTTACGCCTCCATATCTCCGTAAGTATTGATGGTAAATTTTTTTTGTTTATCCTATAATGTTTAGAAAGAAAAAACTATTTTTTCATAAAAATTAATTTCTTTTTTTTTTTTGAAATTTGGTCGGCCCTGAGAACAAGTCTCTGAGAGGGCCTGTCGACCCTCAAAGGGTTAAAGACACTGGCACTGGGAACAACTTGAGTCACTGGAACCCTGTCACACAAAATATTTGTCCAGAGAGCTCTTGTTTCTGGCGTTTCTTTAAGATTTGTCTGAAGTGGGGGACAACACTGTCATTGTACATGTTGCCAATACGGCCTGCAAGAGCTTTGTTAGGGTGAAGTTCATCCATAAATGTTTGCACTTCAGTCCATTTTGCACAAATGTCCTTTATCTTTGCAACAACAGCACACTTTATTTCCTTTCCTTTCGAAACGATCGAAGTGATGGTTGAATGGGGTTTGCCATACATCCTGGCAAGCTCTGTAACACGCACACCACTCTCATATTTTTCAATGATTTCCTTCTTGAATTCGATCACGTTCCTCACTGTCTTTACCAGAGGGCTTGCACTAGCTTTCCTTGGGCCCATGGTGACTTATTTAGCAGTTGCAATCACAAAAAACAATGGATTATTACGTATGAACCCGTGGGGTGATGGTCACGTGTTGGTAAACAATGGCACACTGAGCGTGAATGGCATGGGAGACTGGCTTTGTGTACGCGGTGACGGGCGGATGGGTACCGGACGGTCGGCGAATCACGGAACGCGAGGCCAAATTTTGCTGAAAAAACTTGTTGAAAGTCGGATTTCATGAAAGTCAATGCCGCTGAAACTCGGGGGTCCAGCATACTATATAATTATTGTAATATTGCATAACAGTACATGTAAATCTTCTATTTTTTGGTGTGGCTAAAAATTTGTGTATATAAAAAAATCAAAATGGAATTCATGTGTAAAACCTGGAACCATAACTAATGAACAGAGGAAATGTTATTTTGACCCTTTCAGGGTCCGTGCCGTAGATCTACAGCTTTACGTTGAGGGTCCAAACTGTATCTACGCCATGAGCTCAGCTCACTCTGATAAGCTGTGAGTGGTAAATTTGGGCCTAGATATGAGAGAATACATCTATGTGGTATGTTGCGAATAAGAAATTTTATAAAGAACTTCAGAATGTGGTCTGTTACTATTTTCTTCATAGGCAACAAGATTTTGGATCAGAGTTAGTTAAAGGTATTTTAGAGTCTAGGGGAAATAATTTCAACTGGGTAACTCCATAGAATAATATTCAAATTTATTAAAGTATTTAAATACAAAACTTTATCTTTTCTCTGTTCCTAATATTATATCTTAATACTTTGTACAATAAATTTACAATATACATATTTAGTTCAAAATCATGGAAGTATCACATTAATAAGGAAGATTAATTATTCTTCCTGTAATTAAGTCTTCACTAACATTTACGTCTTTGTCTTAACAATCGTGTCATTACGATTTCGTGAGTCTTGTCTTAGCAAGACTGTAAACTCAAACTACAAAATGTACAAGATTCAACAAGACCTTTGAATCTGGCCGTAAAGTAAGTAGAAAGCAAGAGTTTGTCTGAGAAGACGTATCTCTATCGATTACTGAACTGACCAAGAATTTTTTTTTTTTTTTTTTTTTTTTCTCCAACAAGTCGGCCGTCTCCCACCGAGGCAGGGTGACCCAAAAAAAAAAGAAAGAAAATCCCCAAAAAGAAAATACTTTCATCATCATTCAACACTTTCACCACACTCGCACATTATCACTGTTTTTGCAGAGGTGCTCAGAATACAACAGTCTAGAAGCATACACATATAAAGATACACAACATATCCCTCCAAACTGCCAATATCCCAAACCCCTCCTTTAAAGTGCAGGCATTGTGCTTCCCATTTCCAGGACTCAAGTCCGACTATATGAAAATAACCGGTTTCCCTGAATCCCTTCACTAAATATTACCCTGCTCACACTCCAACAGATCGTCAGGTCCCAAGTACCATTCGTCTCCATTCACTCCTATCTAACACGCTCACGCACGCTTGCTGGAAGTCCAAGCCCCTTGCCCACAAAACCTCCTTTACCCCCTCTCTCCAACCCTTTCGAGGACGACCCCTACCCCGCCTTCCTTCCCCTATAGATTTATATGCTTTCCATGTCATTCTACTTTGATCCATTCTCTCTAAATGACCAAACCACCTCAACAACCCCTCTTCTGCCCTCTGACTAATACTTTTATTAACTCCACACCTCCTAATTTCCACACTTCTTTTACAACCCCATCTATAAATATATTAAACAACATGGTGACATTACACATCCCTGTCTAAGACCTGCTTTTACTGGGAAGTATTCTCCCTCTCTTCTACATACCCTAACCTGAGCCTCACTATCCTCATAAAAGCTCTTTACAGCCTTTAGTAACTTACCACCTATTCCATATACTTGCAACATTTGCCACATTGCTCCTCTATCCACTCTATCATATGCCTTTTCTAAATCCATAAATGCAATAAAAACTTCCCTATCTTTATCTAAATACTGTTCACATATATGCTTCAATGTAAACACCTGATCTACACATCCCCTACCCACTCTGAAACCTCCTTGCTCATCCGCAATCCTACATTCTGTCTTACCTCTAATTCTTTCAATTATAACCCTACCGTACACTTTTCCTGGTATACTCAGTAAGCTTATTCCTCTATAATTTTTACAGTCTCTTTTGTCCCCTTTCCCTTTATATAAAGGGACTATACATGCTCTCCGCCACTCCCTAGGTACCTTCCCCTCTTTCATACATTTATTAAACAAAAGTACCAACCACTCCAACACTATATCCCCCCCTGCTTTTAACATTTCTGTCATGATCCCATCAGTTCCAGCTGCTTTACCCCCTTTCATTTTACGCAATGCCTCACGTACCTCCCCCACACTTACATTCTGCTCTTCTTCACTCCTAAAAGATGGTATACCTCCCTGACCAGTGCATGAAATTACTGCCTCTGTTTCTTCCTTAACATTTAAAAGTTCCTCAAAATATTCTCGCCATCTACCCAATACCTCCCTCTCCCCATCTACTAACTCCCTTACTCTGTTTTTAACTGACAAGTCCATACTTTCCCTAGGCTTTCTTAACTTGTTTAACTCACTCCAAAATTTTTTCTTATTTTCATTAAAATTTCTTGACAGTGCCTCTCCCACTCTATCATCTGCTCTCCTTTTGCACTCTCTCACCACTCTCTTTACCTTTCTTTTACTCTCCATATACTCTGCTCTTCTTATAACACTTCTGCTTTGTAAAAACCTCTCATAAGCTACCTTTTTCTCTTTTATCACACCCTTTACTTCATCATTCCACCAATCACTCCTCTTTCCTCCTGCCCCCACCCTCCTATAACCACAAACTTCTGCCCCACATTCTAATACTGCATTTTTAAAACTATTCCAACCCTCTTCAACCCCCCCACTACTCATCTTTGCACTAGCCCACCTTTCTGCCAATAGTCGCTTATATCTCACCCGAACTTCCTCCTCCCTTAGTTTATACACTTTCACCTCCCTCTTACTTGTTGTTGCCACTTTCCTCTTTTCCCATCTACCTCTTACTCTAACTGTAGCTACAACTAAATAATGATCCGATATATCAGTTGCCCCTCTATAAACATGTACATCCTGGAGCCTACCCATCAACCTTTTATCCACCAATACATAATCTAATAAACTACTTTCATTACGTGCTACATCATACCTTGTATATTTATTTATCCTCTTTTTCATAAAATATGTATTACTTATTACCAAATTTCTTTCTACACATAGCTCAATTAAAGGCTCCCCATTTACATTTACCCCTGGCACCCCAAATTTACCTACTACTCCCTCCATAACATTTTTACCCACTTTAGCATTGAAATCCCCAACCACCATTACTCTCACACTTGATTCAAAACTCCCCACGCATTCACTCAACATTTCCCAAAATCTCTCTCTCTCCTCTACACTTCTCTCTTCTCCAGGTGCATACACGCTTATTATAACCCACTTTTCACATCCAATCTTTATTTTACTCCACATAATCCTTGAATTAATACATTTATAGTCCCTCTTTTCCTGCCATAGCTTATCCTTCAACATTATTGCTACTCCTTCTTTAGCTCTAACTCTATTTGAAACCCCTGACCTAATCCCATTTATTCCTCTCCACTGAAACTCTCCCACCCCCTTCAGCTTTGTTTCACTTAAAGCCAGGACATCCAGCTTCTTCTCATTCATAACATCCACAATCATCTCTTTCTTATCATCTGCACAACATCCACGCACATTCAGACTTCCCACTTTGACAATTTTCTTCTTCTTATTCTTTTTAGTAATCTTTACAGGAAAAGGGGTTACTAGCCCATTGTTCCCGGCATTTTAGTTGACTTTTACAACACGCATGGCTTACGGAGGAAAGATTCTTATTCCACTTCCCCATGGATATAAAAGGAAAATTAATGAGACCAAGAACTATTAAGATAAAATCAAAGAAAACTCAGATGAGTGTGTATAAATATAAATATAAATATCAAAACAATCTTCAGAGCAATGAGGAACAAACTGAGTCAGCTCTAGAGACTAATTCTCAAACCCATTCAAACCGTACACCTAAGAGAGAACCAATATACGATCAGTTGTCAAGGCTAGAACAGGGAGCGGACTGACTACCTGCCAGTCTGTTGACCCATCGTCAGGTTGGATCACCTGACCCAAACGTCAGTCAGCTGGAAATAAACAATTGAACAATTCACCGGATGGTTCTGAGACTTATGCTCTAAATACATAAGAAATCCTACCTAGCAATAATAAAATTATAGTGATAATACCATGGTATTTTCTATATATTAAACAGATAATAATATAACACCGAAAGCCTTTATTTTTGCTATAAATGGGGACTTTCGCGCTATGATATTAAGTGATGATCATATTCTCTTACAATAGTTAAATATCACAGGATGACCAAAAGCCAAGACATAACAGGTATGTGTGCACCACATAAAATAAATCCTGCAGCACACAGTGCATAATGAGAGAAAAAAAAAACTGAGACCATAATTTTTTATGAGAACAGCGACTTTGCAGTGTTTTTTCGTATGTTTTTTATAGTTGTATTTGCGATTTCCATTTGATAGAATGGAAGGTGTATTACAGAAATAGAGATGATTTTGATTGGTTTTAATACTGGAAATGGGTTGAAACCGAGCTCAAAGTAGCAGAAATGATACATTTTTGCCGATGTTCAAGAGTAAACAATTGACCTAACACATCTAATACATGCCAGCTGGTGGGTCTAATAAACATTCACAAAAGTGGTGACATTATTTATGCAATTATTACAATATTGCATAACAGTAAATCTTCTATTGTTTGGTTTGAATAAAAATTTATTGTGAATAAAAATCAAAATGGAATTCATTTGTAAAGCCTGAAAACATAACTAATGAACAGAGGAAATTTTGGTTTAGTGCCAGGAATGCCTGCATTGTTTATCCTGGACCCTATTTTGAAATTGGAATATTTTGAACTTTGCATTAAATTGGCCAAATTTCCAATTTCCGATCACTTTTTTTTTTGTTGTTGAAACAGTTGACTTGGCGATTTCTTCTGCTCAGTCGATAGAATAGAAGTAATACTAGTGAAATAGCTAAGAATTCGGTTGATTGGAATAATGTAATTAGCCTATACTGGGAGTCTAAGCCGGCAAAATCGCCGATGCTTAAATATCCCTGACACATCAAAATTCGCGAGAGCATAATTTCATCAGTTTTCCATCAAATTTCATACTTTTTGTTTAATTACCTTCAGAAAAAGATTCTTTACCATTTCATAAGAAAAAATAACAAAATTATTTTTTGAAAATTCTTGGACACTGGTGCGTACTTGGAAATTTGGCCTCCGGACCCTGAAAGGGTTAATGCCAGGAATGCCTGCATTGCTTATTCTGGACCCTATTTTGAAAATGGAATATTTTGAGATTTGTGTGAAATTGGCCAAATTACCAATTTCTGATATCTCTATTGGGTTGTTGAAATAGTTGATTGGGAGGTTTCTTGTGCTCAGTTGATAAAATAGAAGGAATACTATCGAAGCAGCTAAGAATTTAATCAACTGGAACACTGTAATTGGCCTAAAATAGGAGTCAAATTGGGCAAAATTGCCGATGCATAAATATCGGTGACAGCAAAATTTGCGGAAGCGTAACTTCGTAAATTTTCCATCAAATTTTGTACTTTTCATTTTATTACCTTCAGAAAAAGATTCTCTACCATTTCATAAGAAAAAATAAAACTTTTTTTTTTTTTTTTAAAGTTCTTGGACCCTGTGGACACTTCAGATTGGGAGTCTGGACCCTCAAAGTTTTATAGTGTTTGACAGAACTTACATGTGCAGTAAATGTTCTCTGTACATTCTCTAGATCTGCAATTTTACCTTCCATGAATGGAAATGTTAGTGTACAGCAGTATTCCAGCCTAGAGAAAAGTGAGTTAAAAAGGATCATCATTGGCTTGGCATCCTTTGTTTTGAGGGTTCTCATTACCCATCCTATAATTTTCCTAGCAGATGTGATTGTGACACTGTTGTGATCCTTGAAGGTGAGATCCTCTGACATTACCACTCCTAAGTCCTTCACACTACTTTTCCACTCTATTGTGTAATTAGAGTTTGTAGTATACTCAGTTTTGGCTATTATTTCTTCCAGTTTTCCATAACCGAGTGGAGATTTACCATGTCCTCTGTCTATGACATGAGGATGAGGAACAGGCTGGGGGCGAGTACTGTGCCCTGTGGAACAGCTTTTCAGTACGGCAGCCTCCAACTTAACTCTTTGTGTTCGATTGGTTAGAAAGCTGAAGATCCGTCTTCTGCTTTGCTAGTTAAAACTTTAGCATGCATTTTGTGTGTTATTACATCATGATCGCACTTGTCAGAGGCTTTTACAAAATCTGTGTTTACTATATCTGCATTATGTTTGTTTTCCAGTGGATCCAAGGCCATATCATAGTTGTCCAGCGGTTGTACAATATTGAGAATATTGGAGCAATCACTATTAGTAGGTACCACCAACGATTCATTCATGAAGGATAAAAATTACATGGTTGATTCCCATTTATACTAAATAATGCAAAATGTGTCACATACGTCATTGTAAGAAAATTGAGTCCAAGTTGATTAAAGAAATTAAAGTAACATTGGGCAAGCTAATGGAAAGGCAAACTTTGTTGAGCTGACACACAAGGACTGTGCATGTAAATATCACATTACTAGAAAGACAAGGTACACTGAATGTTACACCTTATTGTGTTTCTAGGGATCATGTTGCAGTTATAAAGTAGGCATGACAGTGAGGAACATAACAAAAAGAGTGAGTGAGTGTCTGCTGCAGTAACTACACTGTCACAGAAGCAGCTCCTAAGACTTGTTTCAGGTGTGTGAATGCTGGAAAGTCTCTTAAAACAAAACATGTGTTTTTCTCTCATATTTTCTTAAGTTCAAGCCTTTTCTTAGGTTTAGGAAATGGGTTGTTGACAAGTGTGAATTTAAACTGATGTTATAACATGCTTCCCTTTGACTCCCCCATTACTAATTTTCCCTCCAAGAATTTTCATATCCTTGTTTGAATATATAAAAATTAATTTTTTTTTTTGTATCAGTATATGTCTTCCTGTTTGTATTATTTTTATTTACAAAAGTAAGAATTCCACTTGCAGAACCTACTCGTCAGATTCTCAGGCCTCAGATCTTCCAGATCAACAAAAATATGGTGGCTTGCGTCGACCTAGTGGTGTGGCAACCCAGCTCCGGCCAGAATACATGAAAACTATCATCTCGTGCCTATACATGTTTCTTGTCACATGGATCACAGCCATTATAATGGTTTTTGTCCATGACCGTGTTCCTGATAGGGTAAGCTTGAAGTCATTTGATTATTATTATTTTATTTATTTTTTTTATTATCACACTGGCCGATTCCCACCAAGGCAGGGTGGCCCGAAAAAGAAAAACTTTCACCATCATTCACTCCATCACTGTCTTGCCAGAAGGGTGCTTTACACTTCAGTTTTTAAACTGCAACATTAACACCCCTCCTTCAGAGTGCAGGCACTGTACTTCCCATCTCCAGGACTCAAGTCCGGCCTGCCGGTTTCCCTGAACCCCTTCATAAATGTTACTTTGCTCACACTCCAACAGCACGTCAAGTATTAAAAACCATTTGTCTCCATTCACTCCTATCAAACACGCTCACGTGTGCCAGCTGGAAGTCCAAGCCCCTCGCACACAAAACCTCCTTTACCCCCTCCCTCCAACCTTTCCTAGGCCGACCCCCTACCCCGCCTTCCTTCCACTACAGACTGATACACTCTTGAAGTTATTCTGTTTCGCTCCATTCTCTCCACATGTCCGAACCACCTCAACAACCCTTCCTCAGCCCTCTGGACAACAGTTTTGGTAATCCCGCACCTCCTCCTAACTTCCAAACTACGAATTCTCTGCATTATATTCACACCACACATTGCTCTCAGACATGACATCTCCACTGCCTCCAGCCTTCTCCTCGCTGCAACATTCATCACCCATGCTTCACACCCATATAAGAGCGTTGGTAAAACTATACTCTCATACATTCCCCTCTTTGCCTCCAAGGACAAAGTTCTTTGTCTCCACAGACTCCTAAGTGCACCACTTGCCCTTTTCCCCTCATCAATTCTATGATTCACCTCATCTTTCATAGATCCATCCGCTGACATGTCATTTGATGAAGGTACAATAATGAGTCTTATATAAATTATAAATATGCCATCTGTATAATAATTAATTGACTTTTATTCATTTTATTAACCCTTTCAGGGTTCAGAGGTCAGATCTCATAGTGACAGCCAGGGTCCAAGTATTTTTGAAAAAAAAAAATTCTTTCAGAATTAAAGATTATATTTTTCTATAGGTAATAAAACAAATACAAAATTTCCGATCAGTAGTTTCCAAGATATAGAGGTGTGAAGTTGACCCTCAATGACCTAAGTATTTTTGAAAACAAAAAAAATTCCTTCAGAACTAAAGATTATATTTTTCAATAGGTAATAAAAGTAAAACAAAATTCCCAATCAGTAGTTTCCATGATATAGAGATGTGAAGTTGAGCCTCAATGACCAGGTGGCGGCAACATCCTCAACTAATGTAATGTCGCATTTTTTTATTTTACTGTTTTATTCCTTTTTTTTTTCATTTCTTTTCTAATGTTTTTTTCCAGTAACGTTTGTGGCCTGTGAGACCAATATAATGCATAATGTATATACAGTGGACCCCCGCATACCGATGGCATCACATAACGATTAATCCGCATACCGCTTGCTTTAATCGCAAAAATTTTGCCTCGCATACCGCTTAAAATCCCGCTCACCGATTTTCGTCCGAGACGCGTCCAATGTGCCCCTCAGCCAGCCTCACATTTGCCGCCGGTGGCATTGTTTACCAGCCAGCCTCCGCGGTAACATCCAAGCATACAATCGGAATATTTCGTATTATTACAGTGTTTTCGGTGCTTTTTCTGGAAAATAAGTGACCATGGGCCCCAAGAAAGCTTCTAGTGCCAACCCTACAGCAATAAGGGTGAGAATTACAATAGAGATGAAGAAAAAGATCATTGATAAGTATGAAAGTGGAGTGCGTGTCTCCGAGCTGGCCAAGTTGTATAATAAACCCCAATCAACCATCGCTACTATTGGTGGTACAGCTGCTGCTGCTGCTGCACTGTCAGCTGCTGCTGCTGCTGTAGCATCGTCTGCTGCTGCTGCTGCTGCTGTAGCATCGTCTGCTGCTGCTGTAACATCGTCTGTTGCTGCTGTAGCATCGTCTGCTGCTGCTGTAGCATCATCTGTTGCTGCTGTACCACCGTCAGCTGCTGCTGCTGCTGTAGCATCGTCTGCTGCTGCTGTAACATCGTCTGTTGCTGCTGTACCACCGTCAGCTGCTGCTGCTGCTGTAGCATCTTCTGCTGCTGCTGTAGCATCGTCTGTTGCTGCTGTACCACCGTCAGCTGCTGCTGCTGCTGTAGCATCGTCTGCTGCTGCTGTAACATCGTCTGTTGCTGCTGTAGCATCGTCTGCTGCTGCTGTAGCATCGTCTGCTGCTGCTGTAACATCGTCTGTTGCTGCTGTAGCATCGTCTGCTGCTGCTGTAGCATCGTCTGTTGCTGCTGTACCACCGTCAGCTGCTGCTGCTGCTGTAGCATCGTCTGCTGCTGCTGTAGCATCGTCTGCTGCTGCTGTAGCATCGTCTGTTGCTGCTGTACCACCGTCAGCTGCTGCTTCTGCTGTAGCACCGTTGTTGGTGTGGCTTATTGAGAATACCAAGAAACAATTAACCCCAGAGGATTTGCCACCCAGGATAACCCAAAAAAGTCAGTGTCATCGAAGACTGTCTAACTTATTTCCATTGGGGTCCTTAATCTTGTCTCCCAGGATGCAACCCACACAAGTCGACTAACACCCAGGTGAACAGGGAAAAATGCCTGGAACTAGTGCTCGTATTGGTGAATTTAAAGCCAGCAAAGGTTGGTTTGAGAGATTTAAGAATCGTAGTGGCATACACAGTGTGATAAGGCCTGTTCTGGAAGAAAATGCCAAACAGGACCTACAGTACTCAGGAGGAAAAGGCACTCCCAGGACACAGTGTCTCATCAGTCATTGCTGCATCTTCAATAAAGGTAAGTGTCATTTATTCTTCATTTAGTAGACTAGTACATGCACAATATATACTGTGCATGTACTACTCTACTATTGTGCATGTATCCTTCTCTTTGTGTGTAGGAAAATGTATATTTCATGTGGTAAAATTTTTTTTTCATACGGATTAATTTGATTTCCATTATTTCTTATGGGGAAAATTTATTCACATACCGATTATTTCGCATAACAATGACCCCTCTTGCACGGATTAAAATCGGTATGCGGGGGTCCACTGTATGTACACTCATTGTATTCAACACAATAACCGCACTAAAATTTTCATCATTATTTTGTTGACAGTAATTGTTTACAATAAAAAATATGCAAAAATGTTGTATATTAATAATGTTCTATTATATATTTGCATATGTACAGTCACTGGATATGTTCCTAGAACTGCTACAGTCTGTGAAAGTCTTTGAAACAAGGTGTCATGCACAGTGGTGTCATACTCATCTGTGGACCAGTATGATTTTATATTATGCTTATAGACATGAGGCATAAGCATTAATTTTTATTAACACGTCAGCTGATTCCCACCAAGGCAGGGTGGCCCAAAAAAGAAAAACTTTCATTATCATTCACTCCATCACTGTCTTGCCAGAGGGGTGCTTTACACTACAGTTATAAAACTGCAACATTAACACCCCTCCTTCAGAGTGTAGACACTGTATTCCCCATCTCCAGGACTCAAGTCTGGCCTGCCGGTTTCCCTGAATTCCTTCATAAGTGTTAATTTGCTCACACTCCAACAGCACGTCAAGTATTAAAAACCATGTCTCCATTCACTCCTATCAAATACGCTCGTGCACGCTTGCTGAAAGTCCAAGCCCCTCGCACACAAAACCTCCTTTACCCCCTCCCTCCAACCCTTCCTAGGCTGACCCCTACCCCGCCTTCCGTAAGCCATGCGTGTTGTAAGAGGTGGCTAAAATGCCGGGAGCAAGGGGCTAGTAACCTCTTCTCCTATATATAATACTAAATGTAAAAAGAGAAACTTTTGTTTTTCCTTTGGGCCACCCCGCCTCGGTGGGATACGGCCGGTATGTTGAAAGAAAGAAAGAAGAAGTCATTCTGTTTTGTTCCATTCTCTCTACATGTCCAAACCACCTCAACAACCCCTCCCATCTCAACAATCCAACACCTTCTCCTAATTTCTGAACTATGAATTCTCTGCATTATATTCACACCACACATTGCCCTCAGACATAACATCTCCACTGCCTCCAGCCTTCTCCTCATTGCAACATTCATCACCCATGCTTCACACCCATACAGGAGTGTTGGTACAACTATACTCTCATACATTCCCCTTTTTTTCTTCCACGGACAAAGTTCTTCGTCTCTGCAGACTCTTAAGTGCACCCCTCGTCAATTTTGTGATTCACCTCATCCTTCATAGGCCCATCCGCTGACATGTCCACTCCCAAATATCTGAATACATTCACTTCCTCCATACTCTCTCCTTCCAATCTGATATCCAATCTTTCATCACCTAATCTTTTTGTTATCCTCATAACCTTACTCTTTCCTGTATTCACTTTTAATTTTCTTCTTTTGCACACCCTACCAAATTCATCCACCAATCTCTGCAACTTCTCTTCAGAATCTCCCAAGAGCACCATGTCATCAGCAAAGAGCAACTGTGACAACTCCCACTTTATGTGTGATTCTTTATCTTTTAACTCCACGCCTCTTGCCAAGACCCTCGCATTTACTTCTCTTACAACCCCATCTATAAATATATTAAACAACCACGGTGACATCACACATCCTTGTCTAAGGCCTACTTTTACTGGGAAATAATTTCCCTCTTTCCTACATACTCTAACTTGAGCCTCACTATCCTTGTAAAAGCTCTTCACTGCTTTCAGTAACCTACCTTCTACACCATACACCTGCAACATCTGCCACATTGCCCCCCTATCCACCCTGTCATACGCCTTTTCCAAATCTATAAATGCCACAAAGACCTCTTTAGCCTTATCTAAATACTGTTCACTTATATGTTTCACTGTAAACACCTGGTCCACACACCCCCTACCTTTCCTAAAGCCTCCTTGTTCATCTGCTATCCTATTCTCCGTCTTACTCTTAATTCTTTCAATAATAACTCTACCATACACTTTACCAGGTATACTCAACAGACTTATCCCCCTATAATTTTTGAACTCTCTTTTGTCCCTTTTGCCTTTATACAAAGGAACTATGCATGCTCTCTGCCAATCCCTAGGTACCTTACCCTCTTCCATACATTTATTAAATAATTGCACCAACCACTCCAAAACTATATCCCCACCTGCTTTTAACATTTCTATCTTTATCCCATCAATCCCGGCTGCCTTACCCACTTTCATTTTACCTACTGCCTCACGAACTTCCCCCACACTCACAACTGGCTCTTCCTCACCCCTACAAGATGTTATTCCTCCTTGCCCTATACACGAAATCACAGCTTCCCTATCTTCATCAACATTTAACAATTCCTCAAAATATTCCCTCCATCTTCCCAGTACCTCTAACTCTCCATTTAATAACTCTCCTCTCCTATTTTTAACTGACAAATCCATTTGTTCTCTTGGCTTCCTTAACTTGTTAATGGAAATCAAATTAATCCGTTCTTGGCACCCCAAAGTATGAAAAAAAAATTTTTAACACATGAAATATACATTTTTATACACCCAAAAAGAAGACATGCACAATTACTACTCTACTAAGTAAAGAATACATGACACTTATCTTTATTGAAGACCTGGTGATGATTGATGGGATGGGAGGAGGGGATATGGTGGAAGTTATTGTTTGGAAGGAGAATCCCCTTTCATGAGGACTTGAGGTAGCAAGTCCTTTTCCGGGGTTATTTCCCTTCTTTTAATGCCACTAGGACCAGCTTGAAAGTCACTGGACCTCTGTCGCACAACAAATCTGTCCATAGAGCTCTGTACCTCGCGTTCCTTTAAGATTTGCCTAAAATGTGCCACAACATTTCATTGTAATAAGATAAGATAAGATTTCGTTCGGATTTTTAACCCCGGAGGGTTAGCATCCCAGGATAACCCAAGAAAGTCAGTGCGTCATCGAGGACTGTCTAACTTATTTCCATTGGGGTCCTTAATCTTGTCCCCCAGGATGCGACCCACACCAGTCGACTAACACCCAGGTACCTATTTGCTGCTAGGTGAACAGGACAACAGGTGTAAGGAAACGTGTCGAAATGTTTCCACCCGCCGGGAATCGAACCCGGGCCCTCCGTGTGTGAAGCGGGAGCTTTAGCCACCAGGCCACCGGGCCACCATATGGCTTGCAATAGCTGTGTTAGGGTGATTATCATCCATAAAGGTTTGCAGTTCAACCCACTTTGCACACATTTCCTTAATCTCTCTTTTTCAAGTCCATACTAATTCTCTCCCTTTTTACCACAGGATTTGCACTAGAAGCATTCTTGGGGTCCATGGTGACTTGCTTTGTAGTTACAAGCACTAAAAACACTGGGATAATGTGAAATGTACCAAATATATGCGTAGATGCGACCTCGCTGGCTAGCTTGTAAACACTGGCACCCACAGGGCAGTGTAGAAAATGTCCTGGATGAATCACATTGGGCGAGTTTTTTATCGTTAGGCTGTTTATCTGGAGAGAGAGAGTTTATCTGGAGAGAGTTCCGGGGGTCAACGCCCCCGCGGCCCGGTCTGTGACCAGGCCTCCTTAGGTCAGTGTGCCAGGATGCGACCCACACCAGTCGACTAACACCCAGGTACCCATTTTACTGATGGGGAACATAGACAACAGGTGGAAAGAAACACGTCCAATGTTTCTACTCTGGCTGGGAATCGAACCCAGGCCCTCACCGTGTGAAGCGAGAGCGTTAACCACCAGGCCACCAGAGCCAGGCTGGGCAAAATTTTTACGCTCAAACGTTATGCGATGCGTTTGTTAGTATTTCTCACCCTTTTTACCACGGGTTGCACTAGAAGCTGTTTTTGGGCCCATGGTGGCTTATTTAGCAGTTATAAGCACTAAAATCAATGGAATAATACAAAATATATCGCATGTATTTGTGAAACCGTCAGCCCTGGCTTGTAAACAATGGCACACTAGCTGAAGGCAGGGCAGCTGAGGCGCTCAGGCTGGACGGACAGGCGGACACATTCGGGACAAATGTCCTTACCTGAGTTTTTCATCATTGGTCGAGCCAATATTTTTATGCAAAAACGCATTGTTGCCTGATTTTATCGTTAGTCGATGCCATCGTTGGTCGAGGGTCCACTATCATTTTGATCCTAATTTTTTTATCCTATAACACTTAGAAAAATGTGCTCTTTATTTTCGTTAAAAATAGCCATTTTTTTTTTTTTTTTTTTTCAAAATATTCGGGGCACTGGGACAGTGAACGTATATATACGTTTGGACCATTTACGGGTTAAGTGCCCTGGGCGACCCAGAGGGCCATGCCTGCGAGTGAGAGGAGTGGAAGCTGTTGACTCTAGGGTGCCTGGTTGCCAAGTGAGAGAGGGGCAGGCCTGGGTATGCCCACCCAGAGATCTGCCTGCTGGTGGAAACTTTGGAAACTAGCTATATAGGCTTACTGTCTACTCTGTTGCTAATGCTCCTATTGCTAATGCTGCTGATGCTGTTGCTGCTACTGTTAATGCTATTACTGCTGCTACTAATGCTGATGCTGTTGCTGCTGCTAATGCTGCTCTTGCATTTGGTAATGCTGCTGCTGCTAATGCTACTTTTGCTGCTGCTAATGATGGTACTGTTGTTGGTAATGCTGCTGCTATTGTTACCACCACCACCAATGTAATGTCTACTACTGCTACCACTGTTCACTACTACTGGAACTACTACTATATTTACTACTATTGTTAATTGTCATTGTCTTTGTTGTCATCTTTATAATCATCTTTGTCTTTTGCTTTATCTTATTATTTTTATTTTCTTCAATTTTTTTTGTTTCAAATTTTTCATATTTTTTTGTCTTTTTTTTTGTTTGACTTTTTCATTTCTATTTTTCTTCATTTTCTTTCTTTGTTTTCTTCCTTTTGTATTTTCATTTGCCTTTTTTCAGTGTGTTTCACCTTTTTTCTTTCATCATTATATTTCATGGCTTATTTTCTGTTTCCTTTTTTTCTCTCTCTCCATCTTTTGTTTTCTTCTCATTTTTTTGTTACTTCTACTCCTGAGAGTACCAGCAAGACTGTTACCGGTGGGCTCGTACTCCTGTGAGTACCAGGAAGACTGTTATTGATGGGCTTGTATTCCTGAGAGTACCAGTAAGGCTGTTACTGGAGGACTTGTACTCCTGAGAGTACCAGCAAGACTTTTACTGGAGGATTTGTACTCTTGTAAATTCCAATGCATATTTCTTGACTGGTTATGGCCTAAAAAAAAAATTCATCCTAAAAAATCGTATTGCTAATTGACTAGCTGTTTAGTGAGCCGTTATCTGGACTAAGAGTCGAAAATCTAAATGAATTTTTATGACCGAGACTCAAAAGTTGGTTGATTCAAAATTCACTGGTTATTATCCTAACATCACAAAACTTTGAAAAAAAGCGGTAAATGACATGCTCATGCACTCGGCCCCAGGGCCAGACTCGTGGAACTCTGTGTGTTTATCAAGAACAGCGTGGACACAGAGGTCAACCCACAGTCACTAAAAACAATAGACATAGCCCCCCTCAACGAAGGTGGCAGTAAAGTTATTGTAAAGAATTACTAATCTATAGCACTAACACCCCATATCATAAAAATCTTTGAAAGGGTTCTAAGAAGCAAGATTGCCACCCACCTAGATATCCATCAGTTACACAACCCAGGGCAACATGGGTTTAGAGCAGGTTGCTCCTGCCTGTCCCAGCTACTGGATCACTATGACAGGGTCTTAGATGCACTGGAGGACAGACAAAATACAGATGTAGTATACACTGACTTTGCAAAAGCCTTCAACAAGTGTGACCATGGTGTAATAGTGCACAAAATGCGTGATAAAGGAATAACAGGAAAAGTAGGTAAATGGATCCATAATAAATAGAACACAAAGGGTAATAGTAAACAGAGTAAAGTCTTAGGCAGCCACAGTGAAAAGCTCTGTTCCACAAGGCATAGTATTTGCCCCCATCCTGTTTCTTATCCTCATATCTGACATAGAGATGTAAGCCACAGCACTGTCTTCCTTTGTGGATGACACCCGAATTTGCATGACTGTATCATCCATCAATGACGCTGAAAAACTCCAAGCAGACATCATCCAAATCTTTGTGAGAGCTGCTGAAAACAATACGAAGTTCAATAAAGAGAAATTTTAATTATTTCGATATGGAAAACTCTAGGAAAATGACCCTTTCACTGTAGTCCTGTAATATTATGACTTGCAAGCCAGTGTTCGGCCCGTAATAATACTACGCCAAAATTCTAGCTGCTTCCAGTCTTATGGGAGAAAGCTGGGAGGCCTACATATGAGAGAATGGGTCTGAATGGTCAGTGTGTGCAGTATACAAAAAATCCTGCAGCATGCAGTGCATTTTGAGAAAAAAAACTGTTTTTGGTTTAAAACAGCGACTTTGCAGTGTATTTTTGTATAGTATTTATGGTTGTATTCTCTTTTCTTGGTCTCATTTGATGGAATGGAAGATATATTACAGAAATAGAGATGATTTTGAATAGTTTACTGACTAAAAGTATCTTGCAATTGAGCTTAAAATAGCAGAAATGTTATATTTTTTCCAATGTTCAAAAGTAAGCAAATAACGTCACGTGTCCAATACATATCAACTGGTGGGTCTAATATGCTTTCACAGACACTCCGATATTATTTATACCATTTTTACAATAATGCAGTTGTCTTCATAATAGTAAATCTTTTATTTTGCACTGCAGTGGTGACAGCATCAACGGCTGCTTCCATATCTTTGCAGTTCTTTGGCCCAACCTAAGCTCCAGTTATGGCCTTAATGCAGTGACCCACATGGAACCAATAATTATAAAAAAAAAACTGTTAGTGATGTAGACAAGCTGACCATTTATGATTAACCCCCTGACTGTCGCAACCCCAAATCCTGAGGTGTCTCCTGGTGTCGCGAAAATTTAACCCTTTGACTGTCGCAGGCCCCTTTCTGAAACTGTCATTCTTTGTCGCAAAATATTTGAAAAAAAAAAAAATTTTCTTACCGAAATGTTAGGATTATTTTACTGAGTGTTTTAAGCCTAAAAAATTTTTTTTTGCCATCAGTACTTACCGAGATAAAGAGGCGCAAAGTTGGCAGAAAATGAGCGCCGTATGGCAACAGCGGCGAATGCCGCCCACCTGGTATTATTTTATTTACTCCAGTTCGAAGGTTTCTTGTATTTTCCAATATTGTTCTTTTCTAAGTAACTTATGTGGCCTGTGAGACTAAAGTAAGGTGCATTGTTCAAATATACATTCATTGTTTACAACACAATAACTGAACAAATATTATCACTTTTAGTTTGTGTATAAAACTTTTTTACAAAAACAAACAATACAAAACATTGTTTATTACTATTGTTCCATAATACAATGGACCCTCGCCTAACAAACACATCGCATAACGTTAAATCCGGCTAGCAATACATTTTAACGCAAAAATTTTGCTTCGGCTAGCGCTAAAAAACTCTCCCAACGCAATTCGTTCCGTTCAAGACGCGTCCGCTTGCAGCCTGAGCGTGCCTCACTTGTACCGTGGGTGCCACTGTTTACAAGCCAGCCACCGCGGTTGCATCCAAACATACAATCGGAACATTTCGTATTATCACAGCATTTTTAGTGATTGCACCTGCAAAATAAGTCACTATGGGCCCCAATAAAGCTTCTAGTGCCAACCCTACAGCAAAAAGGGTGAGAATTACTATGGATATTAAGAAAGAGATCATTGCTAAGTATGAAAGTGAAGTGCGTGTCTCCGAGCTGGCCAGGTTGTAAACAAAACCCCAATCAACCATCGCTACTATTGTGGCCAAGAAAACGGCAATTAAGGAAGCTGTTCTTACCAAAGGTGCAACTTTGTTTTCGAAACAGAGATCGCAAGTGATAGAAGATGTTGAGAGACTGTTATTGGTGTGGATAAACGAAAAACAGATAGCAGGAGATAGCATCTCTCAAGCGATCATATGTGAAAAGGCTAGGAAGTTGCATTACGATTTAATTAGAAAAATCCCTGCAACTAGTGGTGATGTGAGTAAATTTAAGGCTAGCAAAGGTTAGTTTGAGAGATTTAAGAATCGTAGTGGCATACATAGTGTGATGAGGCATGGTGAGGCTGCCAGTTCGGACCAAAAAGCAGCTGAAAAGTATGTGAAGGAATTTAAGGAGTACATAGACAGTGAAGAATTGAAACCTGAACAAGTGTTTAATTGTGATGAAACAGGCCTGTTTTGGAAGAAAATGGACATAGACTACTCAGGAGGAAAAGGCACTCCCAGGACATAAGCCTATGAAAGACAGGCTTACTCTGTTGATGTGTGCTAATGCTAGTGGTGATTGCAAAGTGAAGCCTTTATTGGTGTATCACTCTGAAACTCCCAGAGTGTTCAGGAAAAACAATATCCTCAAGGCTAATTTGTGTGTGATGTGGAGGGCAAACAGTAAGGCATGGGTCACTAGAGACCTTTTCTATGACTGGTTACACCATGCATTTGCCCCCACTGTGAAAAATTAACTGTTGGAAAATAAATTGGACCTTAAGTGCCTCCTGGTATTAGACAATGCTCCTGGTCATCCTTCAGATGTGGCAGAGCGACTTTCTGGGGACATGAGCTTCATTAAGGTCAAGTTTTTCCCTCCTAATACCACTCCTCTCCTGCAGCCCATGGACCAGCAGGTTATTGCAAACTTCAAAAAACTGTACACAAAAGCTATGTTTGAAAGGTGCTTTGTAGTGACCACAGAAACTCAACTGACTCTAAGAGAGTTTTGGAGAGATCACTTTAGCATCCTCAATTGGGTTAACATTATAGGTAAGGCTTGGGAGGAAGTGACTAAGAGGACCTTGAACTCTGCTTGGAAGAAACTGTGGCCAGAATGTGTAGACAAAAGGGATTTTGAAGGATTTGAGGCTAACCCTGAGAAGCCTATGCCAGTTGTGGAATCAGTTGTGGTATTGGGGAAGTCCTTGGGGTTGGAGGTTAGTGGGGAGGATGTGGAAGAATTGGTGGAGGAGGACAGTGATGAACTAACCACTGATGAGCTGCAAGATCATCTTCAACAGCAAGAGGCCAGACCTAAGGAAACTGCTTTGGAGGAAGGGATAGAGAAATTGAGGAAGTTGCCTACTTCAAAGATTAAGGAAATGTGTGCAATGTGGCTTAAAGTGCAAACCTTCTTTGATGAAAATCACCCTCACACAGCTATTGCAAGCCGTGCTGGTGACTATTACACTGACAATGTTGTGAAACACTTTAGGAAAGTCATAAAGGAACGGGAGGTACAGATATGTTGTGCGACAGAGGTCCAGTGACTCTGAAGCTGGTCCTAGTGGCATTAAAAGAAGAAAGGAAGTAACCCCAGAAAAGGACTTGACATCTCAATTCCTAATGGAAGGGGATTCCCCTTCTAAACATTAACACCATCCATACACACCCCCCTCCCATCCCATCAATCATCACCAGATCTTCAATAAAGGTAAGTGTCTTGTAATTGTACATGTCTTCTTCTTATTGGGAAAATTAATTCGGCTAACGATAATTTCGCCTAATGTTGAGCTCTCAGGAATGGATTAATATCGTTAGGCGAGGGTCCACTGTATATATACATATGTACAGTCACTGAACACTTTCCTAGAACTGATGCAGCTTGTGGAACTCTTTGAGACATGGGTATATGCAGAGTGGCACTTGACACTCCTCAAACATAAAACAAGTGTCTCTGCGTGTTTGTGGGCGTTTTGTGATATGTCCACATACAAAACACCTCTTCTGAGCATTTTTCTTGAAAGCAGTAGGAGGCAGTTGTATGGGGTAGTGATCACCAGGCCTCAAACGAGATGGCATGTGTTGGTAATTTCGTGGACACTGGTCTGTTGCAGGTGTTGCTCCTTGGTACTTGGTGATTATTTGTCTGATGACTGACAAACAAAATTCACCATACTATTTGGTTTGTTGTTGGTCCTCAACTTGCATATGTTATAAGCATTTATCATGGAAATATCAACAAGATGGAAAAAAAGTTTTATATACCACTTATAACTCTTGCATACACAATCAGCAAACTCAATCTGCATTGTCACATTTGTCCACTAAGCGCATATTGAGGTTGTAGTCCATGACAGCTGCAGGTTTTAGAATGGGTTCATTGGTCTCTCTATTGTGCCTGCCAGTATGTGCCATTTCGTTTCGGTGAACTGATGTCAACAATGTGACATCACGTTTGTCATGCCACCAAAATGCCATGATGTCATTGGCAGCAAAGGCTTGCACCTCACCTCTGCGAGTGCCAGCGTCGAACCTTGGCATATGTTTACGATTACCACGTACTGTGCCACACACGTCTGTCAGGTTCACTCGCAAGAAATCACTGAGTATGGGGCTTGTGTACCAGCTATCAGTAAATAATATATGCCCCTTACCAAGATATGATTCCATCATTGTTTGAACCACATCACCAGAGATACCCAATAACTTCCTGGTGTCTCTCAATGTACAGTGGACCCCCGCAAAACGTTGGCATCGCATGGCGTTAAATCCGCATAGCGATACATTTTATCGCTAAAATTTTGCCTCACATAGCGCTAAAAAATTCGCTCAACGCGATTCGTTTGAGACACATCCATGCGGCCTGAGCCAGCCTCACTTGTTCTGGCAGTGGCATTGTTTACAAGCCAGCCTCTGTGGTAACATTCAAGCATACAAACGGAACATTTCGTATTATTACAGCCTTTTTATAGTGATTTCACCTGAAAAATAAGTGACCATGGGCCCCAAGAAAGCTTCTAGTGCCAACCCTACAGGAATAAGGGTGAGAATTACTATGGAGATGAAGAAAGAGATCATTGCTAAGTATGAAAGTGGGGTGCGTGTCTCCGAGCTGGCCAGGTTGTATAGTAAACCCCAATCAACCATCGCTACTATTGTGTCCAAGAAAATGGCAATCAAGGAAGCTGTTCTTGCCAAAGGTTTAACTTTGTTTTCGAAACATAGATCGCAAGTGATAGAAGATGTTGAGAGACTGTTATTGGTGTCGATAAACGAAAAACAGATAGCAGGCGATAGCATCTCTCAAGCGATCATAAGTGAAAAGGCTAGGAAGTTGCACGAGGATTTAATTAGAAAAATGCCTGCAACTAGTTGTGATGCAAGCGAATTTAAGGCCAGCAAAGGTTGGTTTGAGAGAGGCGTAGTGGCATACATAGTGTGATAAGGCATGGTGAGACTGCCAGTTCGGACCAGAAAGCAGCTGAAAAATATGTGCGTGAATTCAAGGAGTACATAGACAGTGAAGGACTGAAACCTGAACAAGTGTTTAATTGTGACGAAACAGACCTGTTTTGGAAGAAAATGCCAAGCAGGACCTACATTACTGAGGAGGAAAAGGCACTCCCAGGACATAAGCCTATGAAAGACAGGCTTACTCTTCTCATGTGTGCCAATGCTAGTGGTGATTGCAAAGTGAAGCCTTTATTAGTGTATCACCCTGAAACTCCCAGAGCGTTCAAGCAAAGGAATATCCTCAAGGCTAATTTGTGTGTGCTGTGGAGGGCAAACAATAAGGCATGGGTCACTAGGGACTTTTTCTATGACTGGTTACACCAAGCATTTGCCCCCACTGTGAAAAATTAACTAACTGAAAAGAAATTAGACCTTAAGTGCCTCCTGGTGTAAGACAATGCTCCTGATCATCCTACAGACTTGGCAGAGCGACTTTGTGGGGACATGAGCTTCATTAAGGTCAAGTTTTTGCCTCCTAATACCACTCCTCTCCTGCAGCCCATGGACCAGCAGGTTATTGCAAACTCCAAAAAACTGTACACAAAAGCTCTGTTTGAAAGGTGCTTTGTAGTGACCTCAGAAACTCTGTTGACTCTAAGAGAGTTTTGGAGAGATCACTTTAATATCCTCAATTAAGAACATAAGAACATAAGAACGAAGGAACACTGCAGAAGGCCTACTGGCCCATGCGAGGCAGGTCCAAGTCTCCTACCGGCTTAAGCCAATGCACCCAACCTAGTCAGGTCAGGTCACATTGACTTAAGGGAGGAACACGGCAACCGACCTGTTAGCACAAGCTATCAGGTCTAACTCACACCCACCCACATCTACTCATGTATTTATCCAACCTATTTTTAAAGCTACACAACGTTCTGGCCTCTATAACGGTACTTGGGAGTTTGTTCCACTCATCCACAACTCTATTACCAAACCAGTACTTTCCTGTATCCTTCCTGAATCTGAATTTTTCCAACTTAAAACCATTGCTGCGAGTCCTGTCTAGGCTAGATATTTTCAGCACACTATTTACATCCCCTTTATTTATTCCTGTCTTCCACTTATACACCTCAATCATATCCCCCCTAATTCTACGTCTTTCTAGAGAGTGCAGTTTCAGGGCCCTTAGTCTTTCCTCATAGGGAAGGTTTCTGATACATGGGATCATCTTTGTCATCCTCCTTTGTACATTTTCCAGAGAATTTATATCCATTCTGTAATACAGTGACCAAAACTGTGCAGCATAATCTAAATGAGGCCTAACCAAGGATGTATAGAGTTGAAGAACAACCTGAGGACTCCTATTATTTATGCTTCTTGATATGAAGCCAAGGATTCTATTAGCTTTATTGCGAACACTTATGCACTGTTGTCTTGATTTCAGATTACTGCTAACCAGAACTCCTAAATCTTTTTCGCAATCCGTAATATTAAGATCTACATTATTTAGTTTATGTGTGGCATGGTTATTGTCCTGTCCAACATTTAGAACTTTGCATTTGTCTATATTAAACTGCATCTGCCACTTCTCCGACCACTGCATCAGTCTATTCAAATCTTCCTGGAGTGCTCGAATGTCCTCGTCAGAATGAATTCGACGGCCTATTTTGGTGTCATCGGCAAACTTGCCGATGTCGCTCTTTATGCCCTCATCTATGTCGTTTATTTAGATTGTGAACAGCAGGGGGCCCAACACTGACCCCTGTGGAACACCGCTCGTGACGCTTCCCCACTCTGATTTCTCCCCATTTGTGCAAACTCTCTGCTGCCTATTTGTCAACCATGCCTCTATCCAGGAAAAAATTTCTCCTCCTATTCCATGTGCTTTAATTTTCCTCAATAGTCTCTGATGTGGGACCCTGTCAAAAGCCTTACTGAAGTCCATATACACAATATCATATTCATTACCATGATCTACCTCCTCAAATACCTTAGTGAAAAAAGTTAATAAATTCGTAAGGCAGGAACGCCCCTTTGTAAAACCATGCTGAGATTCGTTGATTAATTTATGCTTTTCAAGGTGGCTACGAACTGCCTCGGCAATTATTGATTCCATAAATTTTCCCACTATGGAGGTTAATCTTATTGGTCTATAGTTCGAAGCTAAGGACCTGTCACCTGTTTTGAAAATAGGTATCACATTTGCCATTTTCCACTTATCTGGCACCATGCCAGTTTGTAGTGATATGTTGAAAAGATTAGCCAAAGGTGTGCTAAGCTCCTCTTTACATTCGTTTAGAACCCTTGCATACAGTTCATCAGGGCCTGGGGATTTGTTAGGTTTTAATTTATCTATTTGCCTAAGGACCATGTCACTTGTGACCCTAATAGTGCACAGTTTATTATCGTCCTGTTCTACATAATTTATCATTACTGGAATATCGCTGGTATCCTCCTGTGTAAAAACTGAGAGGAAGTATGTGTTAAAAATTCTACACATTTCCTTATCACTGTCAGTGAGCTGACCCGAGGAACTTTTGAGTGGGCCTATCTTGTCCCTGATCTTACTTCTGTATACCTGAAAGAATCCTTTTGGGTTAGTCTTCGATTCTCTTGCAACTTTAACCTCATAATCTCTTTTTGCTTTTCTAATTCCCTTTTTTATTTCTCTCTTTAACTGAATATATCGATTTCTTAATTGCCCCTCTCCTCTTTTGATTTGCCTATATAAGCCTCTCTTTTGACCAATCAGATATTTTAATCTATTGTTCATCCATTTAGGATCATTTTTGTTTGATCTGATTTCCCTATTTGGAACATAATTTGACTGAGCAGCTAGAACTATGCCATGGAAAGCATCATATCGGCAACCATCACCACCTACCTGACCCTTAGTCAGGTCATTCCAGTTCAGCCCACCTAAGTAATTTTTCAGTCCTATGAAATCAGCCAAGCGAAAGTCAGGGACGGAGACTTGATTGCCATTATTAGGGGAATTCCATGATATGTTAAAACTGAGTGATTTGTGATCACACTCCCCAAGCTCATCATTAACCTCAAGATTATTAATTAGTGTTTCCCTACTGGCAAGAACCAAGTCAAGGAGGTTATTGTCCCTAGTTGGCTCTGTCACAAACTGTTTTAAAAAACAATCCTGGATCGTATCAAGAAAGTCACCCGACTCTAAATTTCCTGTCAAATTGCTCCAGTCAATCTGTCTATAGTTGAAATCTCTCATTAGCACAACATTTTCGTATGTAGATGCCTTACGAATTTCGTCCCATAGAAGTTTACTGCACTCCCTATCAAGATTTGGGGCCCTGTAAATCACACCCAAAATTAGTTTTTCTCGGCCCTCGAGAAGCTGTAACCAAACAGATTCAGTGGCTGACGCTTCTAATTTAATATCTTGTCTAACACAACAATTTAAATTGTCTCTGACATACATCGCTACTCCACCACCTTTCCTGTTGACCCTGTCAGTGTGGAATAATTTATAGCCTTGTATGTGACATTCAGAGGGCATCTCTCTATCTTTCAGATTGAGCCAGGTCTCTGTTATAGCAATAATATCTATGTTTCCTGCACTTGCAATTAATCTTAGCTCATCTATCTTATTTCTAACACTCCTGCTATTAGTATAGTAAACCTTAAGGGAGCTAGTCCCTTGCTGCCCTCTGCTGTCCCCCTTTGTTTGCTGACCTGTTCTATTGTCTTTATTTATAACTTCATGCTGAATGCCTTTTATACATTTACTGTTTCCAACCCTAGTGTTGCAACCTGCTTGTTTCCCACACACACCCATACCTCTATCTTCCATCAGTTTAAAATCATAGGCATTTCACCAATGGCCTTCTCAATCGAGTCTGCAAGTGCTACCACCCCTGCCCCAGAGAGATGTACCCCATCCCTTGCATACATATCATGTTTGCCATAAAAGTTGTTCCAGTTGTCAATGAATGGGATTGCAAGTTCCTTGCAGTATCTGTCTAGCCAGCAATTTACACCAATTGCCCTAGACAACCATTCATTTCCTACTCCCCTTCTAGGCAAGATGCTACATATGATTGGGATCCCTCCCTTAGACTTAATGAAATCTATAGCTGACCTGTACTTATCTAGCAGCTCTTCTCTCCTACCCTTCCCAATATCATTTCCACCAGCACTGAGACAGATAATGGGCTTGTTCCCATTACCTGACATGATATTATCCAGCCTGTTGACAATGTCCCCAACACCAGCTCCAGGGAACCACACTCTATCTCTCATCTTCTTATTCCTATTACAAAAAGCACGGTCAACATATCTTACCTGAGAGTCACCAACCACAAGAATGCGCTTACCTTCATTAGCAGGGGCAGTAGTACCCTTACCTTCACTGGCCACTGAAGTACATTCATCCTGGAGAACAGAGAAGCGATTTCCTACCTTCAGATCTTCACTCTTAACTTTCCTTACTCTGATGCGCCTCCCATTACTGTGAACAACTCGCCACTTGTAGCAGGTGCTGGGCTGCACCTCACTGCTGGTAGCCGTTGCTCCCTCCCCACCTACAGCCTCCTCACAGTGAGAGACAGACTGCACCTCACTGCTAGAAGCCTCATTCCCCACATCTCCAACCACCTCACACTCTCTCCCAGGCCCATTGAGGTGGACCTTCAGCCTCCTAATCTCCTCCTGGAGAAGCAAGACCTCCTCCTTCAACTCTCCAACCTCAGTTTTTAAAACACTGCAGAAGCAAGCCATGCTTTGTAACCGTCCACGCTAATCCCCAAAGCAGCTCAGGGTCTGTGACCTCACGTGACGACATGGGAGGGAGTGACTAAGAGGACCTTGAACTCTGCTTGGAAGAAACTGTGGCCAGAATGTGTAGACCAAAGGGATTTTGAACGATTTGAGGCTAACCCTGAGAGGAGTATGCCAGTTGAGGAATCAATTGTGCCATTGGGGAATCCTTGGGGTTGGAGGTTAGTGGGGGGGATGTGGAAGAGTTGGTGGAGGAGGACAATGAAGAACTAACCACTGATGAGCTGCTAGATCAACTTCAACAGCAAGAGGCCACACCTGAGGAAATTGCTTCGGAGGAGGGGATAGAGAAATTGAAGAAGTTGCCTACTTCAAAGATTAAGGAAATCTGTGCTATTGCAAGTCGTGCTGGTGACTATTACACTGACACTGTTGTGAAACACTTTAGGAAAGTCATAAAGGAACGAGAGGTACAGGCCACTATGGACAGATATGTTGTGCGACAGAAGTCCAGTGACTCTGAAGCTGGTCCTGGTGGCATTAAAAGAAGAAGGGAAGCAATCCCGGAAAAGGACTTGACACCTCAAGTCCTAATGGAAGGGGATTCCCCTTCTAAACACTAAAACCATCCAGTCTCCCCTCCTCCCATCCCATCAATCATCACCACATCTTCAATAAAGGAAAGTGTCATGTAACTGTGCATGTTTTCTTAAGTTTGTGTGTATTAAAATTAATATTTCATGTGGTAAAAGTTTTTTTTTTTTTTTCATACTTTTGGGTGTCTTGCACGGATTGATTTGATTTCCATTATTTCTTATGGGGAAAATTAATTCGCATAACGATAATTTCGCATAACATTGAGCTCTCAGGAACGGATTAATAGCGTTATGCGGGGGTCCACTGTATTACTGCCAGTGTACACAGTGATATCCAAAATGAGACCATTTTTGCAATCATTCCGTACAAATAACTTTACACCGAAGCATTTCCTCTTGCTTGGTATGTATTGCTTGAATGAGAGTCTTCCTTTGAATAAAATCAAAGACTTGTCAATAACAAGCTTCCTGAAGGGATAAAAATACATGCAACACTTTTGTTTCAGGTACTTAAACACATTTCTGATCTTATATAACCTGTCGCTTCTGTCAGGCCTTGTTTTGTCTGAAAAGTGTAACATACGTAGCAGTATCAAGAAACGATTCACACCTATGATGTCACTAAAACCTGGGATTGAAATCAGGCATTCTCTTGCCCAGTATGTGGTGATAGTGTACTTATACACATGTGGCATAAGCATTATTGTGGCAAAAAGCAGGTACATCTCTGCCACAGTTGTGTCCTTCCACTGGTGAGAGAATTGTATTTGCCATGGTGTACTCATAGTATGTGTTGGTTTCCCTTACAATAATGTCCATCAGGGGTTCATCGATGAATAACTGAAAGCATTCCAGTTCAGTAGCATTGTTCCAAAGTGTACACGATGGCCATATTCCACTTTGTGTTTCATCAAAGTCATGGGTACTGGGAACAAACTCGTCACCTTCCTGCCAATCCCAGATGCAGTCTGCTGGTGGGTTCTGGATATTGAAACGTGGTTGTGGTTGTTGTGGGAGTGTATGGTTGGGTGAGGCTGGTTGTGCAGAGTCAGCAGCGTGGCCCGCCGCCGGTGCCACATGACTCATGCCACCATCACTTATCACCATCACCACCTGTTGCCTCACTCACATCATTCATACCCATCGTAACAATATCATCATATTCACTATCAGGTCGTGGGGTAGGGCCACAGGATGTGCTCCGAGATTTACTCCTTCCCCTTGGAACAGTATATGAAACACTACCAGACTGCATGCTACATCGTGTATACTGCCGCTTGACTGGGGAATATTCACCCTCACTGCCACAACTAGAACTGCTTTCAATAACTTGGAAATCACTATCACTTTCACTGCTCTCATCTGAGTCTTGCACACGGGCAAATAGTTTCCTCTTTCGTCCTGGTACAGGTGAACGTGAACGTGAACGAGCCGGCCCTGCACCATAGGTGGAAGGTCGTGGGTCATCTGGGTTTTCATCAGTAATTACGTTATCCTGGGCACTTTTTTCAGTCACACCTGCTTAAAAACCATGGAATTCACTTTCACTGACACTTTCATCGCTGTTAGAGCTATCAGTTGGGAACAAAAGACCTCCAATCCGCCGAGGATTGAGGAACGTCATACAGCGAGGCATGGTGAAAATGGACTACAAAGATGGCGTTCCCACAGTGCACCACTTAGTCCCAGATTTTTTTTCACAGGGTGCACACCCACCACTCAGACCCATTCTCTCTCATGTAGGCCTGCCAGCTATCTCCAGATCAATTTGAAGCCGTTAGAATTTACGCGCATAAATACGTCAGAAACAGTGGCGTGTAAGACATATATATACGACGTAAACAGTCAAAGGGTTAAAAAAAATTATTTTTTCTTATGAAATGATAGAGAATCTTTTCCCAATGGTAATGACACTAAAAGTATGAAATTTGATGGAAAACTTAGGGAATTACACTTTCGTGAAATTAGCAACCTCAGCGATATTAACCAATCGTCGATTTTCCCCACTTTGAGCCCTATTTTTTATTAATTCCATTGTTCCAGTCGA